>NC_085141.1:54192741-54542490 GCF_024139115.2 Armigeres subalbatus | reverse complement strand
CTAACTGAGATGGGTCTCGAATGTAGCAGAAGGGGACATCCTGAGAACCATCCTACTCCCCGTCGGTCCGTTCGGTTCTCGTTGTGAAACAAAGCAGTGCTGTCATGGTGTACTCCAAGTTACTCACTGAGTAAACAGCTCTCAGGACCAAAAAATTTTTTTTGCTTACCACCGAAACGAAAATAATTTTCTTCTGCTCCTACCATTCTAAAATCTTCCCCTTATATTCTCCATGTATACTATTCAGTTCCGCTCCCTAGAACGTATTATTCGAAGACACCCTTAGATTTTGAAATATGTCCTCTGCATTCTCCGCCCTCCTTACGAATCCCTCTGATTTGCGCATCCTTAGATTAAAAAAAGTCCTCTGGGATCTAGAACGTATTATTTGAACTTTTTGCCCCCTTAGAATTTATTTATTTAAATATCTCCACCCTCCTATACGTATTCCTCTAACTTTTTTGCGCCCGTAGATTTCAAAATATGTCCTCTGACGTTCCGCTCAAAACGTATTACTCAACAGCGCCCCTGATTTAGAAATATGTCCTCAGGATCTCCCCCTCCCATACGTGATCCTCTAACTCTTTGCGCCTCAGATTTAAAATATTCCTCCACGGATTTCGCTCTCCTAGAACGTATTATTCGAACTTTTTCTCGCCCGTGGATTTAGAAATATGTCCTCTGTAGGATCTCCACGCCTATATGTATTCCTATACCTTTTTGCGCCCCGTAGATTTCAAAATATGTCCTCTATGGGATTTCTGCTCTCTTAAAACGTATTTTCGAACTGTTTGCGCCTAGATTTAGAAATATGTCCTCTGCAGAATCTCCGCCCTCCTTATGTATTCCTCTAATTTATTTGCGTAAGATTTCAAAATATGTCCTCTACGGATTTCGTTCCCTAGAACGTAATTTTCAACTTTTCAAGCCCCCATAGAATTAGAAATATGTCCTCCGAACTCCTATACTATTCCTCTTTTTTTTGCGCAACTTTGATTTCAAAATATGTCCTCTACGGATTTCGCTCCCCTAAAACGTATTATTCGAACTGTTTGCGCCCCGTAATGAAAATATGTCCTCTGAAGGATCTCCGCCCTCCTATACGTGTTCCTTGAACTTTTGCGCCTGTAGATTAAAAAATCCTTCGGATTTCCGCTCCATAAAACGTATTATTCGAACTTGCGCCCTCATTATTAGAAATATGCTTTCTGCTGGATCTCCCCTCCTATATATTCCTTTTACTTTTTTGCGCCCTGTAGATTTTAAGAAAATTTTCCGCTTCGGGATCTCCGCCCCTAGAACGTGTTATTCGAACTTTTTGCGCCCCTGGATATGAAAATATGTCCTCTGCAGGATCTCCGCCCTCCTATACAATTTCTTCAACTTTTTTGCGCCCTAGATTTCAAAATATGTCTACGAGATTTCACTACCCCAGAACGTATTATTCAAACTTTTTGCGCCCCGTGGATTTAGAAAGATGTCTCTGTGTGATCTGCCCTCCTATGTATTCATCAAACTTTTTTTGCGCCCGATTAAAAAGTAGATTAAAAAGTAGATTAAAGTAGATTAAAAAATTCCTCTGCGGATTTCCTCCCCTATATTATCCAAACTTTTTGCGCCCCGTGGATTAAGAAATATGTCCTCTGCAGGATCTCCGCCCGCCTATACGTATTCCTCTAATTTATTTGCTCCTAAGATTTCAAAATATTCCTCTACGGGATTTCCGCTCCCCTAGGACGTAATTTTCGAACTTTCACTCCATAGATTTAGAAATATGTCCTCCGAACTCCTATACGTATTCCTCTCTTTTGCGCCCCGTAGATTTCAAATATGTCCTCTACGGGATCTTCTCCCTAAAACGTATTATTCGAACTGTTTGCGCCCCTAGATTTAGCAATATGTCTCTGAAGGATCTCCGCCCTCCTATACGTGTTCCTTTAACTTTTTGCTCCAGATTAAAAAATTGTCCGCTTCAGTTTCCGCCCATAAACGTATTATTCGAACATTATTGCGCCTCATTAATTTAGAAATATCCTCTGCTGGATCTCCGCCCTCTATATATTCCTCTCACTTTTTGCGCCCTGTAGATTTTAAAGAAAATTTACGCTTCGGGATTTCCGCCCCTAGAACGTATTCAAGACTTTTGCTTGCCAGAAATATGTCCTCTGCAGGATCTCCGCCTCCTATACGAATTTCTTCAACTTTTGCGCCCCCGTAGATTTCAAAATATGTCCTCTGGGATTTTCGCTCCCCTAGAACGTATTATTCAAACTTTTTGCGCCCCGTGGATTTAGAAACATGTCCTCTCAAGATCTCCGCCCTCCTATACGTATTCCTCTAATTTATTTGCGCCCCTAAGATTTCAAAATATGTCCTCTACGGTTTCCGCTCCCCTAGAACGTAATTTCGAACTTTCAAGCCCCATGATTAGAAATAAGTCCTCCGAACTCCTATACGTATTCCTCTAATTTTTTGCGCCCCTAAGATATCAAAATATGTCTCCACGGGATTTCCGCTCTCTAATGCGTATTATTCGAACTGTTTGCCCCATGGATTTAGAAATATGTCCTCAGGATCTCAACCCTCCTATAAGTGTTCCTCTAACTTTTTTGCGCCCTGGTAGAATTAAAAAAATGTCTGGATTTCCGCCCCAGAACTATTATTAAAATTTTTCTGAATTAGAAATATGTCCTCTGCATGATCTCTCCCTCCTGTGTATTCCTCTTACTTTTTCTCCCTGTAGATTTTAAAAAATGGCAGCTTCGGATTCCGCCCTAGAACGTATTATTCGAACTTTTTGCGCCAACGTAGATTTCAAAATATGTCCTCTACGGATTTCCGCTCCCTAAAACGTATTATTCGAACTTTTGCGCCCCTGGATTTAGAAAGATGTCTAGTCTCCGCCCTCCTATATTATTCATCTAAATTTTTTCGCCCTGTAGATTAAAAAATGTCCTCTGCGGATTTCCCTCCCTAAAACGTATTCGAACTTTTTGCGACGCAGTTTTCAAAATATGTCCTCTACGGATTTCCGCTCCCTAAAACGTATTATTCGAATTGTTTGCGCTCCCGTAGATTTAGAAATATGTCCTCTGAAGGATCTCGCCCTCCTATACGTGTTCCTTTAACTTTTTTTGCGCCCCAGATAGATTAAAAAATTGTCCGCTTCGGATTTCGCTCCATAAAGATATTATTCGAACATTATTGCGCCCTCATTAATTTAGAAATATGCCCTCTGCTGGATCTCCCCTCCTATGTATTCCTCATACTTTTTTGCGCCCTGTAGATTTTAGAAAATTTTCCGCTTCGGATTTCCGACCCTAGAACGTGTTATTCGAACTTTTGCGCCCCGTGGATGAAATATATCCTCTGCAGGATCTCCCCTCCTATGAATTTTTCAACTTTTTTTGCGCCCTAGATTTCAAAATATGTCCTCTGAGATTTCACTACCCTAGACATGTTATTCAAACTTTTTGCGCCCCGTGGATTTGAAAGATGTCCTCTGTGTGATCTCCGCCCTCCTATATGTATTCATCTAACTTTTTGCGCCCTGTGATTAAAATGTCCTATGCAGGATTCCTCCCTAAAACTATTATCAAACTTTTTGCGCCCGTGAATTTAGAAATATGTCCTCTGCAGGATCTCCGCCCTCCTATACGTATTCCTCTAATTCATTTGCGCCCTAAGATTTCAAAATATGTCCTCTACGGATTTCCGCTCCCTAGAACGTAATTTTCGAACTTTTCAGCCCCATAGATTTGAAATATGTCCTCGAACTTCGATACGTATTCCTCTAACTTTTTTGCGCAACTGATGATTTAAAAGAAAATTCCGCTTCGATTTCCGTACTTCAAACATTTATGACCGCGCCACCACCAAAGGATTTAGAAATGTATCCTCTGCAGAATCTCCGCCATCCTATACGTATTCCTCTAACTTTTTGCTCGTAGATTCCAAAATATGTCCTCCAAGTTTCCGCTCCCCTCAAACGTATTATTCGAACTGTTTGCGCCCCATGGATTTAGAATATGTCCTCTGAAGGATCTCCGCCCTCCTATACGTGTTCCTTTAACTTTTTTGCGCCCTGTAGATTGAAAAAATTTCCGCTTTGGATTTCCGACCCATAAAACGTATTATTCGAACATTATTGCGCCCTCATTAATTTAGAAATATGCCCTCTGCTGGATCTCCGCCTCCTATATGTATTCCTCTTACTTTTTGCGCCCTGTAGATTTTAAGAAAATTTTCCGCTTCAGGATTTCCGCTCCTAGAACGTATTATTCGAACTTTTTGCGCCCCGTGGATATGAAAATGTCCTCTGCAGGATCTCCGCCCTCCTATACGAATTTCTTCAACTTTTGCGCCCGTAGATTTCAAATATGTCCTCACGGATTTTCGTTCCCCTAGAACGTATTCAAACTTTTGCGCCCGTGGATTTGGAAATATGTCTGCAGGATCTCCGCCCTCTATACTTGTTCCTAACTTTTTTGCCGCCTGTAGATCAAAAAATTGTCGCTGGGATTTCCGCCCCATAAAACGTATTATTCATTACGCCCTCTAATTTAGAAATATGCCCTCTGCTGGATCTCCGCCCTCCTATATTGTATTCCTCTCACTTTTTGCTATGAGTTTAGAAAAATTTACGCTTCAGGTTCCGCCCCTAGAACGTATTATTCGAACTTTTGCCCCCGCAGTATGAAAATATGTCCTCTGCAGGATCTCCGCCCTCCTATACGAATTTCTTCAACTTTTTGCGCCCCGTAGATTTCAAAATATCCTCTACGGATTTTCCTCCCTAGAACGTATTATTCAAACTTTTTGCGCCCCGTGGATTTAGAAATATGTCTCTGTGTGATCTCCGCCTCCTGATATTCCTCTAATTTATTTGCGCCCCTAAGATTTCAAAATATTCCTCTACATTCCCTCCCCTAGAACGTAATTTCGAACTTTTCAAGCCCCATAGATTTAGAAATATGTCCTCGAACTCCTATACGTATTCCTCTAATTTTTTGCCTTAGATATCAAAATATGTCCTCCACGGATTTCCGCTCTCCTAATGCGTTTTCGAACTTTTGCGCCGGATTTAGAAATATGTCCTGCAGGATCTCAACCCTATAGTGTTCCTCTAACTTTTTTTTGCGCCCTGTAGAATTAAAAAAATGTCCGCTTCATTCCGCCCCGAGAACGTATTATTCAAACTTTTTGCGCCCCTAGAATTAGAAATATGTCCTCTGCATGATCTCTGCCCTCCTGTATGTATTCCTCTTACTTTTTTGCTCCCTGTAGATTTTAAAAAATGGCAGCTTCGGATTTCGCCCCTAGAACGTATTATTCGAACTTTTTGCGCCAACGTAGATTTCAAAATGTCCTCTGGGATTTCCGCTCCCCTAAAACGTATTATTCGAACTGTTTGCATCCGTGGATTTAGAAAGATGTCCTCTGTGTGATCTCCGCCCTCCTATGTATTCATCTAAATTTTTGCGCCTGTAGATTAAAAAAATGTCCTCTGCGATTCCGCTCCCCTAAAACGTATTTCGAACTTTTTGCGACCCCGTAGTTTTCAAAATATGTCCTCTACGGGATTTCCGCTCCCTAAAACGTATTATTCGACTATTTGCGCTCCGTAGATTTAGAAATATGTCCTCGAAGGATCTCCGCCCTCCTATACTTCCTTTAACTTTTTTGCGCCCCAGTAGATTAAAAAATTCTCCGCTGATTTCCGCTCCATAAAACGTATTATTCGAACATTATTGCGCCCTCATTAATTTAGAAATATGCCCTCTGCTGGATCTCCGCCCTCCTATATGTATTCCTCATACTTTTTGCGCCCTGTAGATTTTAAGAAAATTTTCCCTTCGGATTTCCGACCCCTAGAACGTGTTATTCGAACTTTTTGCGCCCCGTGATATGAAAATATGTCCTCTGCAGGATCTCCGCCTCCTATACGAATTTCTTCAACTTTTTTTGCGCCCCGTAGATTTCAAAATATGTCCTCTGAGATTTCCACTACCCTAAACGTATTATTCAAACTTTTGCGCCCCGTGGATTTAGAAGATGTCCTCTGTGGATCTCCGCCTCCTATATGTATTCATCTAACTTTTTGCGCCCTGTAGATTAAAAAAATGTCCTATAGGATTTCCGCTCCCTAAAACTATTATCCAAACTTTTTGCGCCCCGTGAATTTAGAAATATGTCCTCTGCAGGATCTCCGCCCTCCTACGTATTCCTCTAATTCATTTGCCTAAGATTTCAAAATATGTCCTCTACGGATTTCGCTCCCCTAGAACGTAATTTTCGAACTTTTCTAGCCCCATAGATTTAGAAATATTCCTCCGAACTCCGATACGTATTCCTCTAACTTTTTTGCAACTGATGATTTAAAAAAAAATTCCGCTTCCGATTTCCGTACTGTTCAAACTTTTATGACCGCGCCACCACCAAAGGGATTTGAAATGTATCCTCTGCAGAATCTCCGCCATCTATACGTATTCCTCTAACTTTTTGCGCCCCGTAGATTCCAAAATATGTCCTCCAGGGATTTCCGCTCCCCTCAAACGTATTATTCGAACTGTTTGCGCCCCGTAGATTTAGAAATATGTCCTCTGCGAATTCCGCCCTCTATCGTGTTCCTTACTTTTTGCGCCCTGTAGATCAAAAAATTGTCCGCTTCGGATTTCCGCCCCATAAAACGTATTATTCGAACATTTGCGCCCTCATTAATTTAGAAATATGCCCTCTGCTGGATCTCCGCCCTCCTATATGTATTCCTCTCTTTTTTGCGCCCTGTAGATTTTAAGAAAATTTTCCGCTTCGGATTTCCGCTCCTAGAACGTATTATTCGAACTTTTGCGCCCCGTGGATATGAAAATATGTCCTCTGCAGGATCTCCGCCCTCCCTATGAATTTCTTCAACTTTTTGCGCCCCGAGATTTCAAAATATGTCCTCTACGGATTTTCGCTCCCCTAGAACGTATTATTCAAACTTTTTTGCGCCCCGTGGATTTAGAAATATGTCCGCAGGCCTCGCCCTCTATAAGTGTTCCTCTAACTTTTTTTTGCGCCCTGGTAGAATTAAAAAATTGTCCGCTTCGTTCCGCCCCGAGAACGTATTATTCAAAAATTTTGCGCCCCCGTAGAATTAGAAATATGTCCTCTGTAGGATCTCTGCCCTCCTATATGAATTCCTCTTACATGTTTGCTCCTGTAGATGCTAAAAATGTCACTTCGAATTCCGCCTAGAACGTATTACAGTAATATCCGATTTATCACCCCTCTGGTAATTTTGGGTGATAAAACAGGCCCAATAACCATGGAGCTATAATCTGCAAATAATACAGCCATTAAAGTTGACTTAAAGTGGAAAGGCCTTTTAGACCGAAATAATGCCTTATCTGACATGTTGAAATAAAACATATGTAATGCATCCTGAATTCGTAACGCTGAACTAGTGTATCGTTGCTTGACAGGCGATGAATAAATGCATCGTTACATCGTAAAACTGATCTCATGCAATTCGCATTTAATATGCTGATCTGTGATTGATTACATCATCAATTAATGCTTGGTGTTACTTGATATGTGACAAAATGGAAAAAAATATTTCCAATTTTTAATTCATTCCATAAATATGAATCATTTTATGTCTTGGAAGGCTAAATGCGTGAACAGTACCTGTTATTTCTTGTCGAAACACAGAATGTTTCCCAGGTACTCAGAAGTCGTTCGTAATAAACTACAGGCGGTGAAAGTTATTTCGGAAAATCAATGTTGATTGTGTATTATTTACGAAAATAAAAGAATGACAAAATTTTTGGGGTGACAAAACGGTCGAAAACTGACAAAATCGGACGTGATAAAATCAGGTCGAAAACTGATAAAATCAGGGGTCGACAAAATCGGAGTGAACAAAATCGGGGTAACAAATCAGGTCAACACTGTATTCGAACTTTTTTGCGCCCCGTAGATTTCAAAATATGTCCTCTACGGATTTCCGCTCCCCTAAAACGTATTATTCGAACTGTTTGCGCCCCGTAGATTTAGCAATATGTCCTCTAGAGGATCTCCGCCCTCCCGTTTCCTTTAACTTTTTTGCGCCCTGTAGATTAAAAAAATTGTCCGCTTCGGGATTTTCGCCCATAAAACGTATTATTCGAACATTATTGCACCTTCATTAATTTAGAAATATGCCCTCTGCTGGATCTCGCCCTCCTATATGTATTCCTCTTACTTTTTGCGTCCTGTAGATTTTAAGAAAATTTTCCGCTTCGGGATTTCCGCCCCTAGAACGTATTATTCGAACTTTTTGCGCCCCGTGGATATGAAAATATGTCCTCTGCAGGATCTCCGCCCTCCTATACGAATTTCTTCAACTTTTTTGCGCCCCGTAGATTTCATTGTCCTCTACGGATTTTCGCTCCCTAGAACGTATTATTCAAACTTTTTGCCCTGGATTTAGAAATATGTCCTCTGTAGGATCTCCGCCCTCCCTATGTATTCCTCTAACTTTGATGCCCCTCTGCAGGATCTCCGCCCTCCTATATGTATTCCTCTAACTTTGTTGCGCCCTGTTCAAAATATGTCCTCTACGAATTCCGCTCCCCTAGAACGTATTATTTAAAAAATTGAGCCCCATGGATTTAGAAATATGTCCTCTGTAGGATCTCCATTCTATATGAATTCCTCTTTTTTGCCCTGTAAAAAATGTGTTATCTGGAGGATTTCCGCTGCCCTAAAACATATTATTCTAACTTTTTCCTTTGGATTTAGAAATATGTCCTCTGTAAGATCTACGCCCTCTATACAATTCCTCATTTTGCGCCTAGATTTTGAAATATGTCCTCTGCAGGATCTCCGCCTTCCTATACGTATTCCTCTAACTTTTTGCGCCCTGTAGATTAAAAAATGTCGCACAGGATAACCCTTTGCAGGATCTCCTATCCTACACAGAGAAAAAAGGTTGTGATTTCAACATTTCAATTTCATTTTGAAAGTTTAAAATTTGGTACTTTTGAATGCTAAAATATTTAATTTAAAAGCAAAATGTTCAATTTGATATATTTTTTCTCAGTGTAAAATTGTTATTTTTACAGTGAGAACACTCAGAACAAAAATTGTAAAACAATCAAACTAACTTTCATATTCGATATTTCTGGCAACGCTAGCAATAGAAAAAGTATTTACGGCAGCTCACGACGATCTGTCAAATGATAGAAAAATATTCATTATGAATATATTTATCAGATTGTCCGATTCGTAACAAAATCAAACTAAACAAGTGATTGTTAGGTAGTTGTTTCGAAAACTTATGCCTATATAGTAATGATGTGATTACCTAATAAACAGTGAAATTGTTTTAAAAGATTTTAATTGAAATGCTCAACCTTCTATGTTTACAGCAGGCACACAATTCAGAGCAACACCCCGCTGCAGAAGATCCCAGTTTTGCATTATGCTTCGGCTCGGCTTCCGCCGATGTGTCTACAACGAGGAGCTGTAGAAGGAAATTTTCATCATGGAGGAACATACTCAAAAGGAATCGAAATATCTTGACTGGTAAGTAGGTAGATGTTGGGTCAGTTTTTTAGGAAACCAAAATCCAAACGAGGCAGAAAAATCATCCACGTTTCATAGTGTATGTTCATGAGCAGCTCGAAGTTGTTCCCGTCCTGCTCAATCTTTTTGTCAACAAATGGGTATCAGCGTGACGGCAACAACTTAGCTGCTCATTTGACAGTACTAATGTTTATTTGCTATAATCTTTCCGTTTCACTCTCCAAATCTGGTGCTGAACGGACGTTGGAAAATATTCCAAGTGTTAAGTTATCGCGACGTTTAATTTATTGGTGATAAAATCACACTTTTGTTACGTCAAGAGGTGCGAGGTATTTTCGTTTGCATGCGGTGATTTGTGAGTTTGAAGTGATTGTTGATCTGTCTCATATCTTTTTGCTTGATTGATAAAGGGCAGTTTTACATTGTTTTGGTTTCAGAGCGATCGAAAGATCCTCGTTGGATGAGAGATAGTGATGACGAGAACGGGATTTGCTAGTCCCTAGAAGATAGTGAATCATTGACGGTTGAGTCGACTACTGAAGTAATTTGCGAGAAAAATGGAAGAATTGAACACGGAAGGGATCAAAGCTCCCAAAACCAAAATTGAACACGGAACAAACAAAACTGAAAAAGGAACAAGGAAAAGAATAAGGAAAAAGACAGAATAAAGATAAATCCAAGAATGAGAATAATGAATGGTCTCTTCGGAGATGGTTGCAGAAGAATCGAGTTTTCAAAACATTCATGATAGAACCCAAAGACGAAACATCAGAACTGATACACGTAATGGAAATAGCCAGGCTCCTTCGTAATATCAAGATAACCTACCAAGAACTAGTCAAAGCAGGAAAAACAGATTCAAAATTACCTTTGCTAATCCCCACATGCAGAACAGACTATAATTCCCAAGTTTTGATCGACGACTTCAAATACAAAATATTTGTCCTACTATGTTCAAGGAGACCATCGAGTTATCAAATGTCATCCATCCCCGAATCAGAAATTCTAGCTAATCTGAATCAGAAAGAATTAAAATAACAAAAGTGGAAAGAATCAAAAACTACAAAGAAGGACTTGGTACGACATATGCTATCAAGATTTACGCTGAGGGGGAAAGCTTCTCGTCAGGTGCAGATCTATGATCTACCATATGATGTTGATTCTACGTTTTTCAATGAAATGTTGTAAATGTGTTAGAGTATGGTCATTCTTTCAAAGCATAGATCACCTAAAGTAAGATGCTACAACTGCTCTAATGAGGGTCATGAAGGTCAAGATTGCAAATCCCTAAATGTTAGTTGTTGGCATTGTAAGGAAGGACCAAAGCTTTTGACATCAGCTGTACACATAAAATAAATCGCAAATTTCTGTGAAATTTCACTGAAATCTCAACAGCAGAACTGTTCGGTAAAATTTTACAGATTTTCTGGTAGTTTTGACAGTTGAACAAGGAAAATATCGCAGATATCGGTGAAATAATTACCGAACAAATCTGTGTTGAGATTTCGTGAATTGAAGCAAAATTCACGAAATCTGTGGAATGATTGTGTGTAGAGAAAGAAACCGACAAGACAATATCAGGAAAGCAATGCGTACAATAAGCTAACCTTTGTGAAGCTGCTAAACTTTTCGATTCGTCCGAGTACAATACAGAATTCAGGATAATTCCGAATTTCCATCCCTACCCAACCTGAAATTCAATCTGTTAATACCCAAACTCCAGAAATGTTGAAATTTAGTTCAAATCATAATCAAAACACCCAAAACCAACCAATTAATAACTCGAAAAATTCCTACACAGAAAATAGAAACAACATATGCCTACGGATTACATAACAAAATCAGAACTAGACCAATGTCAACAAACTTAAGGTAGAAATAGTTAAACAACTAAATGTCACCAAACTCTTAACCAAAATAAAAGAAATCCAAGAATCAATAGTTCAAAATATTACAAAGTCAAACGAAGAAAACAATCAAACTAATAATCACAATTTACTTATCACTATCAGCCAGCAACTGAGAATATCATCAATCCGGAAATTTTACGTAATTCAAAACCTCCCGAACGTTAATACACAAATGGCCCAATTCAGAAACTTAACATTCTCCAAAACAATATAAATAGCATTCGTCCCACTGCAAACCGGACTTTACTAATAAACTTTCTTCAATTACATAAAATAGATACTTTCCTATCAGAAATATGGTTGAAACCAACAGAAGATTTCAAATTTCCAGGTTACAAATTTCCTAAGAAAACTCGTGACAAAGGTTGCAGGGAGTAGGATTCTTAATCAAAACGAAATAAGCTTTCAAATCCTGAAACTACCAGATCTGCATCCAATAGAAGCAATTGACCATAAAACCTAATACTCCCATTCCATATTTACTTATCTCAATTTATATCCCCTTATCCAATAAACAATAATCAAATAAAATCCCCATTGAAATTATTATTTGATTTTATAGACGACTGAATATTAACAATATTAGCTGGGACTTTATGACACAACATGCAATTGGGATGGTGCGGACGAGCAATAGAATTTGTTTAAGAGGAGAACTTTTGCTGAGATGATGAAAAGAGATCTTGTTTCAATCAATGAGATCACCACTATGTTAAAGCCTCCTAACACAACGCCATCTGCAATTGATTTATTTTGTTTCATCCAATATTGCTCCAAATACCAGTTGGAAGTCTTGAACGAAGAAATCTGTGGAATCATAAAATAATAAATTTTCAAATTATAAATGCTACCATACAATATACATACCATAAGAACTTACAGATAATAAGAAAGCAATGATAACTTAGATATGATTGATCCAAATACCATTAATACACCTGATAGACATTAAAATTTTGAACAAAAAATATCAGAGGCTAGATATAAACCAAACACAAAATTTCAACCAAGAAATGGTGACTAAGAAATTCGGAACTATTAGAAGATAAAAACCAAAACTCGCTATTTATTGTAACAATCTAACACTTGAATTTTTAGATTTTAAAAAAGAAGATGCATTTAAAATCTAAAATTAGAAAAGAAAAGAAAATGTTTCCATCAAATGACCGATTTATTAACCCCAGACTTAAATATTAAACAGCTTTGGTCAACTGTTAAACTATTAAGTGGTGGTTTCTCTAAACCAAATGAGTAATTTTCTGAATGATGTAAATTTATCATCATGTTTTATGGATCAAATTTTCCAACATCTCGAACGACATCCAATATTCTACTTCAACTGTAAATAAACTTTCAATAAACTTTTCTGATATTTTAAATTTTATTCATTCTAAAAAAATAGCTCTGCCCAGGCCAGATCAAATTTCTTTTTAATTCTCAAAATCTTACTCAGAACTGTTCAAAAATAGCGAAAATTTGTAACAATGTCTTATCATCTTCAATAATTCCAGGATAGTTGAAAATAAAGTGTATCTATACTAAAGCCCGTAAACCAGAAATGACCTAATTCTATAGGCCAATTTGTCTTATTTCAACTTTACTTAAAGCATTAAATTTTAAAGTAAAAAGAATTAACGAAATTTACTCATATAATAGAATTATTCCAGAATTTTCATTTGTGTTTAAGGAAAAACTTCCTCTGTAAATTGTGTAAATAATTTAATATCTTCTTAAATAGCGCAAAAGTAATAAAAAATAGTTATGGTTACATTTCTAGACCTATCTAAAGCTTATGTGTGAATATATCCAAACTTCTAAATATACTTAAAGATTACAATTTCCTCCTGAAATAATAACTGGCTTTATGTACTTAAACAAAGAAAAATTACCTTAACTCTTAATGATGGAACGATATTGGAAGACAGACTAATAAAGGACTTCTCAGGGATGTCCTTGTTCCAATTTTGTTCAATATTTATACTTCTAAACTTCATGCAGTTGCATGAAGGTTTCTAATACAATTTGTGATGACTTCGTTAGTAATAGAAGGTGACGATTTTTGTATAGCTAGTAATAAAATGAATTTATCTTTAAACATAATAAACAATGAATTTGAATTACTAGGAATGAGAATAAATTCAAATAAATCAGGTACAATTTGCTTTGCTAACAACCCTCCGGATAACTTATTTATACACATTATAACAACCCTATAGAAATCAAAATGTTCATCAATATTTAGGTATTTGGATCGACCATCCTCAATTTCAAAACACACTAACTGAAACCATAAACAAAGCCAAAAGAAAAATCAATATTCTCAAAATGTTGAGTAGAAAGAAAGGAGGGTCATCCTGCAACTTTACAATCAACAATTCCTAGTAAGATCAGTTCTAGAATTACGGTATTCCATTTTACGCTTCAGCTTGCAAACAGATTTTATTAGAATGAAAAGTACAAAACCTTCAATCAGGACCAGTTTAAGATACCTACAATCAACTTTCCATGTCATTTGCAGAAGCTGGTGAACTTCCACTAAAGTACAGAACACAATACTTGGCCTTCAAAGAAATTCTTAAAACGTTGTATCATAAAATAGTCCGATTTCAACAAACTTAGATCTAATATAACCTCAGATGAGGAACCAAAATTTACATCATACATTGAAAAATAAATAAACAATTTCTATATTCTCAATGTAAATACCTCAATTCATACAACAGACACAATGGAACATAATAAAATAAAATAAAACTTCAATTCCCAATTTAAACAAAACTAACACCCAATTTCAATGCAAAAGTTTCTAGTTCAAAAGTTGATACAAGATAACTATCTTTCTCATTTTAAAATTTCTGATGGTTCTAAACAAGTCAAGGTGTAGGTTTGGTTTCTATGATGAGAAAACAAAACTTCATGCTAAACTTCTTACTCAGCTTTCTCAATAATGAATGCAAATTAGTAGCTATCATAGAAGCAATAGAATGAGTAATAGATCAAACAAAATGTCATTTTAACGAATTCACAGGCAGTTGCATTAAATTAACAAATTCAAACTCAGACATACTTAATAGATAAACTTTTCTTGACACATTACACAACTTTAATGGAAATGGTCATTCAATGGATTCCAGGTCACATTAATTTAACGAAATGATAGAGAGATACGCTGCTAAATTAGGCATCAATAGACATCTCCTGAAAACTATGCGCTCACTTTAGGCGACTGCATTTAAAATTCAAATCATCTTTTTCCGAATGGAATCAAGAATATAACACTTTATCATTGGAAAAAAACAACATTACCAAATTATGAACTCAATGAACTAACACTTGGTTTGAAATATTTCACATGTCTACTACAGATCTATCATAATCAATAGAATAAGGACATTTCTTACCGCGACTAAGAACAGATTAGTAAATGGAAACTAATTAGATCAGACCTTTGTACATACTGTAATACTCAAGATAATCTTCACCTATTTCTCTATGCGTCAAACTCCACAACTTTAAGGGAATAAATTTCCGTTCTCGTGAATAAAATTGATTTGAAACAGCTCTTAAGAATAAAACTTAAATGATTTATTCAGCAGGGATTTATTAGTGAAGCAAAGATCAGTTTTGAACGAGATTCAATGCAATTACTTCAATATCCGATTCTACTGTTGCAGACGAGATACGCACCATTCATTAAAGAAAGCAATCAAAAGTTTTAATCGCGAAACGGTAATTTCAAATTTTCTTTTTCCAATTTGACACTTGGATATGGCCAAACAGGTCTGTGCCATATACGACAGAAAAAAAAAAAAAAATCTTTCCGTTTCTCTGCAGGACGACAACGATGACGGAAAATACAACGACAAAAGCGGAGGAAAATCCTGTAAACAAGCTCTACGGAAGAAGGGAGGATCGGTGAGCAACAGGCATTCGTTCGTGTTTTGGGGACATGCGCTAATGTGCGTGGTGCGTGTACTCGTCTAGATGTCCCCTACAGCTGTAAAGGAGGCCACCGCGGGCGCGTTTCTGATCCATCCGGAAGTGCGCGTATGTTGTGCGAGTGAGTGTTAGAGGACCCACTCCTGACCCTGTACTTTTCGGACACTTTGAACAGAGGTTTTCAGCATCAAAGATAATCGCCGCTGCAGCTCGCATATCGAAGGTTCCAAGATTTGTCATCATCAATCTCAAAAGTGGTGGAGGAAGGTGAAATGAAAGATCTCTATACTGACTGAGAACGAACCCATCAACAGTGAAGGATATCCTGTCGTTTTCCTGGCAGATCAGCAAGGAAATGGCTTTCTAACTTCATCGCGATCTGTTGCGGAATGCGCTTCTCGGTGAGGTCGTACCGAGAACAAAGGCCGTGTAAGATACGAAAAGCGATGTCTGGGCATTCGAGTCGTGGGCTGTCTGCTGGAAATCGATCACCTTGGCGCATCCCCTTATTCTGGCTATCCACCATAGCAGGGAAATGGAAATGGAATGTCCGAACTAATTCGGAAGAAATGTGAGTTAATTAATTATATTGGCAATCGGTTATTATGTATGTGGTTTCTTTAATTTCAGACTCGTCATTATTACTCCTGTTGGTCTGATGATCAAACCATCATTTAAATATTTGGCTGCGTTTCGGTGTGCCACGCAGCTGATATCCTTTCCTTCGACCATTTACGCTCGGAATGAAAGAGGCGGCTGCAATAGCGCAATGGTGCCATTGAGGCAAACAAGAACGGCAAATGCTCATCGTAAATTTTATCTGTACTCTGTAACCATTATTAGAAAGCAAGCAAATATAAAATAGTTTTCAATAAATATATATGTAAACATTTATTGTGTACGTGCAATTGAATGCACACAACACTTGTTGTTTTAAAGCATCATAGTCAATTCTAGTATAAAATATACATTTAGTGTTGAGAAGAAAATTTCATTTTGACAAGTTTAATAAACATTTAGTTTTAAGAGGATAAAGTTATTTTGACAAGTCAGCTCTTATCGGAGCTCACCGGAGTGACATTTTTGCAATTGTGAATTTAACAATCTTATCATTTACTGAAAATCACTAACGTATTTTCTTAACTTTACCAACGATTCTGTTATTTTACCAACGATTTTTTTGTGTATGTTCTGACTGCGAGAATCAGCGAAAATGCATCCGAAGATTTGTTTACAATTACGGAAACATCCGGAAAGCAGCGGGAATGCTTCCGGACGCGTTCGTTTCATAATTATTCGCAATACCAACTCAAGATGCGGAAATGTTTGTTCCGAGATGCGAGAATCAGCAAAATGCATCCGGAAGATTTTGTTTACAAATCACGGAAACATCCGAAAGCAGCGGAATGCTTCCGGACGCGTTCGTTCCAAAATGGTACGTGTGAGATCGCGTCCCTGCGCTGCGACTAAATAAGACTGATGTCACCATCTCACCAGCAATCATCATCATGAACAGTGTTGCCGAACACATAACAAATGCAAAGGCTACACCTTTAATGACTGTTTACATATTGTGCATTTCATCATAAATTGTACAGTAATGCGCGTCTAATATACCAAATCCCCTTTGATATAAAAATGGCCAACTATTTGGATTATACATATTGAATTACTTAACGGTTTCACCAACTCAAGATTCATCTGAAGTTTGCCAGAACAACTTAGGCTAAATTTAAGTAAATGGTCATTGTATCTACTGTTGTCATGTATAAATGTCTCTAGTATAAATTCACCACCATTTGGTTGAACTTGTTACTATATGATACATTATTATAGTCCAAACAGACTTGAATAAACTACAATGCACGCGTTCTAATCATTACTGCAATCCCACAAAGATTCCAAAATTAATCTCAGTGTCTTGATAATAGATTCCATCTTTTAACTTCCTTCACTTCATCACCAACTGAATTTTCGATACAAGGCTTAGTCTTAGTCGACTTATTTTTTCCAACCCTTATGCCATGAATGACTGGCACTATATATCCACCTTTACAGTATTCGTATTGCTGCATGCCCTTCCTTCCTCTTCTTTCGAAGATTAGCGACCTTGTCCGGTGATTTTTCACAATCAGCATCTATTTTTTGAATTCCCATCATCTAGATGTCTCATGAAGCCCAGATCTGATTCTGCACTATTCCTGTAGATGAAACTGAATGGATCTTTCAAATCTTTTCTGAAATTATTCAACTTTCGTACATAAGCCTTGGCAGCATACAAATCATAGTTTAATCAATAATGTTCACCGCTCACCACAATCAATAATATTGGTATATCACGTCATAAATGTCATCTGCATGTATTTGACTAATTTGTTTACTTTCTTCGAAGCAAATTATCTTAATTTTAGATGCATAACGCTTGAGTAGTGCTATATTTTGTCCAAAGGTACATTACTCAAATATAACATATAAGGCTAGAGAGTGAAACTCTCCAAAATGTCACATGTATTTGACATAATGTCATTTGAATGACATTTGCCTCCACGCCCCAGATTACATATTTACACTTATTGTAGACAAAGTTGTAGCACATTTAAGCGTATAAGTTCGCCAACATAGAATATTGATATAACTACTGAAAAGTTCTGGGAAAATTATAAATAGAATGCAAATGACATTTTACAACACTGTCATAATATTGATTAATCCAGTTATTGTTAACTATTTCTAAACATATGCATGTTACCTTACTTCCAAAAATAAAACCGTAAATAATTCAAAACATATCAGTATATGCAGCTTTTGTGAATATCTTGCCTAGAACGGGCCGGCCTATCCAACGCAGACCACTTTTCATGACCAGTGTCCAATGTAGTCTGATTGTATGAAGGACTATGGAACCAGACGTTTCATGCAACGATCTTCACATTTAAACTTGTACCCACATTTCAAGTTATTGATGACCTTAATTATACACAAAACATAAAACAACGTGAAAATATATCGCCTCTCAGGGCGAACTCAAGACAGTATGTCCTCCTCTTCACAACTTCATTCTATCCTCCTCGAATAGTGCGTTCCGTCAACTTCCACAATTCGTCAAGTGTATGGTTCAATAACAGTCTCCACCTACATTGCGCACATCAAGCCTAAACCTCCTCAAACCTCCGGTCGTTAAATCGCCGTACCTCAACCCTAACTTTGCCGTTCAAAAGTCTACTCGACCGATGTAATCTTTCTTCTTGCTCTCCTCTTGTATCTACCGATTTATACACGAACAAACGCGGTGAACAAGTGTTTATAGAATACTTGCCAATATTGGAATAGATCCCTGCTAACGTTGCCCGGCATTCAATCTCATTTTAACAAACATTGTGAGGTATATACCACAACCAAGAAACTCCGAACTGAGTGGCAATTGGTAGTTTTGGCGCAAAACGGTAAATGTGACGACAACCATAATCATACAACACAGCGGGCAGCCTCCACATACTCAAATTAACCTTGCGACCACACCGGTTCGAACTACTATGAATATTTTGCATCGCTCTATTATACTCTCTCTTCACACCAACAAAATGTACCTCTCATGGCCAAGAACTACCGAATCCAAAAGATCACATTAAATCACAAATAGTCAGTCCTAGCCTCTTCGTTGCTACATCCACAACCCATCTTATAACACACTTCTTCTTTTCTTCAATGACTCAATATTCAACTGGAACTTAATTTCTATCTGCACTTCATTTGGAAGCTTTTGCTCCACCATTCCATTGCATGAGTATGTATCTTTTATAGAGCACAATGGGTATACTATTCCCAGGATCGAGAATGTTTCGAATCAGACTCGTCATCTCCGGACTGAAGACGGTACGCCTTCGCTCGCAAGGCTGTGTTGTTTTCACTACATCTTCTGAATTTTCCAATTGAGGATAAAACCAGTTTGACCAGCCACATAGTCGGAAAAGAACTCTAAACAACTAACTCAGCATGTCCTATACCTACCAGCATAGCCTTATCCACCTCTCGTTGTATGCACAAGCACTCCCATCGAGTCCTCATCAAGTGTACAATTCCAGCATGAAGGTATTTGCAAAATATGATATTCACCTGCTTTTATAATCCTTACACTCATCTTGCAGCCTCGATGGGCGCTTACTTTACCTAGAGGCTGTATACAAAGTTCGGCTTTTGTCAAATTAAGACAATATTCATCGTCTCCCATACGAAATTGTTTTCCAAACAGTCAGGAGACCTGTCCAATGCGGCACATGTCAGTACTCTTCCCTACTCCTACAGGACTCTACCTTTACCACCGATGATCTATCATTCGGAATCCTTTACACCGGAACAAAGAATCAAACACCGCCCACTCAGTGCAGCTGTCATGTTCCTCCCCAGCCAAAGAAGAAGCCAATCCCTCTTTCCCTTTATGTTCATCTCAAACCGGGACATCGTTGCCTCAGCACTTTCAGATATCATGGTGATGGTCAAGAGTTTGTAATTTCCAACCTCACAAATCTCAAGATAGGGTCGTAATAGAATCCATGCCTTCTTAGCATCAATTGTAGCATACTCTGTATCAAGCGAAGTTCCGCAGGGTCTCAATAAAAGACTATCTCAGTCGAAAACTTCCGATTAATCTAATTCACTTCTTCCGGGGTGCATCTTGAATCATGCACCTCAATCCCATTATCTTCAACAAGCACCATCGCTCTTAATAAGTAACTAGTCACACACTCTCCACCAAATGAAATAATGTCTACTATACCAAACTAAAATTGGTCTTCAGTAAGTAGATACATCACTGTCAATTCTTGCCATATTTTACTCAAATTTCAAGTTCTTCTTAGCATTCGATGCTCGCAATACCTTAGAACAGAACTTTGCGAAACACACGATAAGCACCCATGGTGCACTCTGCACTCTGCCATCTCTTCTTTTTAACCTCCAACTAATCTTTCTCTTAAATGCAACCAAATTCAGAAAACATGTTAGGCAACAGGAGCATCTTTTTAAATACGATCTCTTCATTTTTCATTTGTAGTGCCAACAATGAACATTTCCGTATGAATACTGATCCTCCACTTGTCATAGTTCATTCATTATTTTTTTCTTTTCTCTCAGGGAACCTCCCTGTCATCAACATGTATCTCCTCTAACTTAAGTGCTCAGAAATCCATTTAACATTTGCATGTCATTCTCATCAAATTTTTACATTTCCTGCTTCAGTAAATCTCATTAACTCCGCGTCTCTGGAAAAACAACAAGCTATCATCAACGAAACTTCATCCAAAAACCGAAGTCTTCCGCCCTCTCACATTTCAGAAACTCTCCGCACCACAATGCTACTGACCAAATTCCTATTCCTGCCCTGCAGCTCATCGTCCAAAATCTCATAACTCCGCTTGCTCCGCGAAAATGCAAACATTTTCCTTCCCTTCAGAATCTGACAGGTTCATGCAGATTTACTTCATCTGGGGAAATACTGAATATTTCCCTTCTCCACGAAATGTCAAACATTCTCTCGAACTTTGCCCCCTGGAGAATGCTTAAATTCTCGCATCTAATACTAAGGAATCCTTCAGATTCCGCTTACTCCAAGAATCACTCTGATTCTCGCAAAGTTCCTTAGGAAATTCTGCAAATTCCTCGCGTCTTTCTCTATCATTCGAGCAGTGAAACTATCATTTCACTCCGCAAATCAACCAGAAAAGTTCCATGGTTCCAATTTTCAGGAAACCATTACTTTCGTAATATAACCTAACCAGTATCCACTGGTTCTTTTGAAAATCTGCAATATGTTACGCTACGTCCCATCCTGACGACCATTGATGTAGGGATCGCGTCCCTCGCAGCTGCGACTAAATAAAGACTAGAGCTGTCACCATCTCACCAGCAATCATCATCCAGAACATGTTGCCAACAGCAACAAATGCAAGAGCTACACATTTAATACTATTTACATATTGTCATTTCATCATAAGATTATGCGGTAATGCGCGTCTAATACAGTACGCTTCAATCAACAATCCCCAGCATTCAGAGGTCTTTCAATGCGAACCAGCGATAATGTTGTTCCGGGCTGCGAGAATCAGCGAAAAATGCATCCGGAAGATTTTTTTACAAATTCACGGAAACATCCGGAAAGCAGCGGAATGCTTCCGGACGCGTTCGTTTCATGATGGTACGCTTGAATCAACAATCCCGCATTCAGAGGCCGTTCCAAGTGAACCGACGATCTCTGTATGTTCCGGAGCTGAGATTCAGCGAAAAATGCATCCGGAGATTTTGTTTACAAATTGGGAAACATCCGAAGCAGGCGGAATGCTTCCGGCGCGTTCGTTTCATGATGGTACGCTTCGAATCAACAATCCCCAGCATTAGAGGCATGTTCCAATGCGGGAACCAGCGATTTTGTTCCGGTGCGAGAATCAGCGAAAAATGCATCCGGAAGATTTTGTTTACAAATTGAGAAACATCCGAAAGCAGCGGAATGCTTCCGGAGCGTTCGTTTCATGATGGTACGCTTCAATCAACAATCCCAGCATTCAGAGCCATTCATAGGAACCATGCGATCTGTATGTTCCGCTGATGCGAAAAATGCATCCAGATTTTGTTTACAAATTACGAAACATCCGGAAAGCAGCGGAATGCTTCCGGACGCGTTCGTTTCATATTGGTCTTCAATCAACAATCCCCAGCATTCAAGAGGCTTCCAATGCGGGAACCAGCGATTGTTGTTCCGGGCTGCGAGATCAGGCGAAAATGCATCCGGAAGATTTTGTTTACAAATTGGAAACATCCGGAAAGCACGGCGAATGCCGGACGCGTTCGTTTCAATGGTACGCTTCGAATCAACAATCCCCAGCATTGAGGCTTTCCAATCGGAACCGATGTCTTGTTCCGGGTGCGAGAATCAGCGAAAATGCATCCGGAAGATTTTGTTTACAAATTAGGGAGAAATCCGAAAGCGGAGAATGCTTCGACGCGTTCGTTCATATGGTACGCTTCGAATCAACAATCCCCAGCATTCAGAGGCTGTTCCAATATGGGAACAGCGAAATCTATGTTCCGGGCTGCGAGATCAGCAGAAAATGCATCCGGAAGATTTTGTTTACAATTACGGAAACATCCGGAAAGCGGGAATGCTTCCGGACGCGTTCGTTTCATGATGGTACTTGAATCAACAATCCCAGCATTCAGAGTGTTTCGGAACCAAGCGAAATGTTTGTTCCGGGATGAGATCAGCGAAAATGCTCCGGAAGATTTTGTTACAAATTGCGGAAACATCCAAAGCGCGGAATGCTTCCGGACGCGTTCGTTTCATATGGTACGCTTCGAATCAACAATCCCGCATTCAGAGGCTTCCAATGCGGAACCATGCGATCTGTATGTCAGCGAAAATGCATCCGAAGATTTGTTTACAAATTGGGAAACATCCGGAAAGCAGCGGAATGCTTCCGACGCGTTCGTTTCATATGGTACGCTTCGAATCAACAATCCCCAGCATTTAGAGGCCATTCCAAGGGAACCATGCGATCTGTATGTTCTCGGCTGCGAGAATCAGCTGAAAATATGCATCCGGAAGATTTTGTTTACAAATTGGAAACATCCGGAAACAGCGAGATGCTTCCGGACGCGTTCGTTTCATAATGGTACGCTTCGAATCAACAATCCCAGCATTCAGAGGCTGTTCAATACGGGAACCAAGCGAAATGTTTGTTCCGAGGATGCGAGAATCAGCGTCGGAAGATTTTACACAATTGGGGAAACATCCGAAAGCAGCAGAATGCTTCCGGACGCGTTCGTTCCATGATGACGCTTCGAATCAACAATCCCAATCTCAGAGCCATTCCAAGGGGAACCATGCGATCGTATGTTCCGGTGCAGAATTCAGGAAAATCATCCGGAAGATTTTGTTTACAAATTGAGAAACATCCGGAAAGCGGAGGAATGCTTCCGGACGCGTTCGTTTCATGATGGTACGCTTCGAATCAACAATCCCCAGCATTGAGGCTGTTCAATGCGGAACCAAGCGAATTTTGTTCCGGGTGCGAGAATCAAAAAATGCATCCGGAAGATTTTGTTTACTTGGGGGAAACATCCGAGAAGCGGGAATGCTTCCGGACGCTTCGTTTCATGAATGTACGCTTCAATCAACAATCCCCAGCATTCAGAGGCTGTTCAATCGGATCATGCGAAATGTTTGTTCCGGTGCGAGAATCAGCAAAATGCATCCGGAAGATTTTTTTACAAATACGAAACATCCGGAAAGCGAGATCTTCCGGACGCGTTCTTTCATGATGGTACGCTTCGAATCAACAATCCCAGCATTCAGAGGCCATTCCAATGCGGAACCATGCGTCTGTATGTTCGGCTGCAGAATCAGCGAAAATGCATCCGGAAGATTTTGTTTATACAAACATCCGAGAAGCGAGGAATGCTTCCGGACGCGTTCGTTTCATATGTTGCCTTCGAATCAACAATCGGCATTCAGAGGCTGTTCCAATACGGGATCCAAGCGAAATTTTGTTCGGTGCGAGAATCAGCGAAAATGCATCCGGAAGATTTTGTTTACAAATTGGAAACATCCGAAAGCAGCGGAGAATGCTTCCGGACGTTCGTTCCATGATGGTACGCTTGATCAACAATCCCAGCTTCAGAGCATTCAATGCGGAACCATGCGATCTTGTGTTCCGGGCTGCGAGATTGGAAAATCATCCGAAGATTTTGTTTACAAATTAGGGAGAAACATCCGGAAAGCGAGGAATGCTTGGACGCGTTCGTTTCATATGGTACGCTTGAATCAACAATCCCAGCATTCAGAGGCTGTTCCAATGCGAACCATGCAGTCTGTGTTCCGGGCTGCGAGATCGAGAATGCATCCGGAGATTTTGTTTACAAATTAGGAAACATCGAAAGCAGAATGCTTCCGGACGCGTTCGTTTCATGATGGTACGCTTCGAATCAACAATCCCCAGCATTCAGAGGATGTCCAGACGGAACCGGCATGTTTGTTCCGGCTGCGAGAATCAGCGAAAATGCATCCGGAAGATTTTGTTTACAAATTACGAAACATCCGAAAAGCAATGCTTCCGGACGCGTTCGTTTCATGAATGGTACGCTTCGAATCAACAATCAGCATTCAGAGGCTTCCAATGCGAACATAGCGTTTGTTCCGGGCTGCGAGATCAGCGAAAATGCATCCGGAAGATTTTGTTTACAAATTGGAAACATCCGGAAACAGCGGAATGCTCGGACGCGTTCGTTTCATGATAGTAGCTTCGAATCAACAATCCCAGCATTCAGAGGTGTTCCAAGCGGGAACCATGCGATCTTGTATGTTCCGGGCTGAGATCAGCGAAAAATGCATCCGGAAGATTTTGTTTACAAATTACGGGGAAACATCCGAAAGCAGCGGGAATGCTTCCGGATCGCGTTCGTTTCATGATGGTACTTCGAATCAACAATCCCCAGCATTCAGAGGCTGTTCCAATACGGGAACCAACGAATGTTTGTTCCGGGATCGAGAATCAGCGAAATGCATCCGGAAGATTTTGTTTACAAATCAGAAACATCCGGAAAGCAGAATGCTTCCGGACGTTCGTTTCTGATGGTACGCTTCAATCAACAATCCCAGCATTCAGAGGCATTCCAATGCGGAACCATCGATCTTATGTTCCGGCATGCGAGATTCAGCGAAAATGCATCCGGAAGATTTTGTTTAAAATTGGAAACATCCGAAGCGCGAATGCTTCCGATGCGTTCGTTTCATGATGGTACGCTTCGAATCAACATCCCCAGTAGAGGCCATCGTGCAGGAACCAGCGATTTGTTGTTCCGGGTGCGAGATTCAGCGAAAATGCATCCGGAAGATTTTGTTTCAAATTACGGGAAACATCCGGAAGCGAGAATGCTTCCGGACGCGTTCGTTTCATGATGGTACGCTTCGAATCAAAATCAGCATTCAGAGGCTTTCAATGCAGGAACCAGATCTGTATGTTCCGGGCTGCGAGATTCAAGCGAAAATGCATCCGGAAATTTTGTTTACAAATTACGGAAACATCCGAAGAAGAATGCTTCCGGACGTTCGTTTCATGATGAGCTTCGAATCACAATCCCCAGCATTCAGATACACCATTTCAATGCGAAACCATGCGATTTGTTGTCCGGGCGAATTCAGAAAATGCATCCGGAGATTTTGTTTACCTGGGAGAAACATCCGGAAAGCAGCGGAATGCTTCCGGACGCGTTCGTTTCGTGGTCGCTTCGAATCAAAATCTCAGCATTCAGAGGCTGTTCCAATAGCGGAACCAGCGAAATGTTTGTTCCGGGATGCGAGAATCAGCGAAAATGCATCCGGAAGATTTTGTTTACAGGCACGGGAGAACATCCAGAAAGATCAGGAATGCTTCCGGACGCGTTCGTTTAATCTTTTTGGTTGAGCGCTCGTCGGATCCTGAGGCGGTCGATATCATTTGAGTTCAGATTGGTTACTGGGATAGTGAGATGAGCGCTCGTCTGAGTCAGAGGACGGCGCATGTCGATATGAGTTCAATTGGTTGCATTATGTATGATAGTGGATTGAGCGCTCGTCTGAGTCCATGAGGGCTGCAGTAGCATTTCTAGGCTCATTGATTTGCTCTATTGAGATAGTAGAATGAGCGCTCGTCTGAGGACTGGGCGGTGTCGATATGCGGTTCAATGGTTTGCTTCATTGTGATGATGTGGTTGAGCGCTCGTCTGAATCCATGATGCGGCGCATTGTCGATCATGAGTCATTTGTTGCACTTGTGATGATAGTGGATTGAGCGCTCGTCTGGTCCATGAGGATGGCGCAGTGCATTTGATTCAATTGGTTTCTCTAAGGATAGAATGAGCGCTCGTTGAATCCTTGGGGCGGTCGCAGTGTCGATATGAGTTCGAATTTAGTTGCGCTTGTGATGATAGTGATGAGCGCTCGTTTGAATCCGGAGGCGGTCAGTGTGAATGGTTCAATTTGTTTGCTTAGTGATGATAGTGGAGAGAGCGCTCGTCTGAGTCTAGAGCGGGCACGTGTCGATATAGTTTCAATTTGGTTGACTTATGTTGATGATGGATTGAGCGCTCGTCTGAGTCCATGAGGTGGGCGCAGTAGCGATTCTGAGTTCAATTAATTTGCTCTAATGGCATATAGATGAGCGCTCGTTTAATCTTGGAGGCGGTCGCGTGTCGATATGAGATCAATTTGGTTCTTTTGTTGAGATAGTGGTGAGCGCTCGTCTGTGTCCATGAAGCGGGCGCATTGTCGATATGATTCATTTGGTTTGCACTTGTAGGATAGTGGTTGGGCCTCGTCTGAAGTCCATGAGGGTGGCCAGTAGCTTCTGGGTCAATAGGTTTCTCTAGTGAGTATGAATGGCGCTGTTTGAATCCTTGGGGGCGGTCGCAGTGTCGATGTGAGGTTCAATTTAGTTGCACTTATGTGATGATAGTGGATTGAGCGTTCGTCTGAGTCAATGAGGGGGGCGTATTGTCGATATAGTTCATTTGGTTGTCACTTGGAAGTGATGATGGTTAGGTCTCGTTGAGTCCATGAGGGCGGGCGCAGTGTCGATAGATGTTATTTGGTTTCCTTGTATGATAGTAGTGATTAGTGCTCGTCTGAGTCAATGGGGGCGCAGTGTCGATATGAGTTCAATTTGGTTGCACTTATGTTTGATAGTGGATTGAGCGCTCGTCTGAGTCAATGAGGGGGCGCAGTGTCGATATAGCTCAATTTGGTTGCACATGTGTTGATAGTGGATTGAGCGCTCGTCTGAGTCAATGAGGGCGCTGTTCTTGAGTTCATTTGGTTCATTAGTGTTTGATAGTGATTGAGCTCGTCTGTCAATGAGGGCGGGCGCGGTGTCGATATGACTTCAGTTTGGATTTGCACTTATGTGATAGTGGTTGAGCGCTCGTCTGAGTCATGAGGGGGCGCAGTATCGATATGAGTTCAATTTGTTCACTTATGTATTGATAGTGTTGAGCGCTCGTCTGAGTCATGAGGGCGTCGCAGTTCGATATAGAGTTCAATTTGGTTGCATTATGTGTTGATAGTGGATTATAGCGCTCGTCTGAGTCAATGAGCGGCGTATCAATATGAGTTCAATTTGGTTGCACTTATGTGATGATAGTGGATTGAGCGCTCGTCTGAGTCAGAAGGGCGGGCGCAGTTCGTCGAGTTCAATTTGGTTGCATTATGTGTAGTAGTGGATTGAGGCTCGCTGGTCAATGAGGGGGGCGCAGTGTCGATGTGTTCAATTTGGTTGCACTTAGCGATAGTAGGATTGATGTGCTCGTCTGAGTCAATGAGGGCGGGCGCAGTGTCGATATATGACGTAACTTCTAGCGTGCCATAATATCAATGTCATCGATGAAACCAAGGAGCTAGAAGGACTTTGTGAAAATCGTACCACTTAGGTCAATCTCTGCTCGTTGTAGTTATTTTCACTTCTAAAGCAATGATAAGTGAAAGACCATCGCCTTGTCGTAATCCTTTGCGTGTTTGAACTCGAGAATGCCCCTGAAACTCTAACTAAGTACATCAAATGGTAATGACTGGTCATGCAGTTAGATAATTTGCGGTTCCTCTAGGAATTCCTCCGGAAGCTCCTTTATTAGTTCCTCCACGAATTGCTCCGAAAGTTTCTTCAGGAATTCATTGAGAAAATCGTTCGGGAATTCCTCCGGAAGTTCCTCTGGAATTTTCTCCAGGAGTTCCTTCGGAAGTTCCTCCAGGAGTTCTTCCAGGAGTACCTCCAGGAGTTCCTCCAAGAGTTTCTCCGAAAGTTCCTCCAGGAAATGCTCCGAAAGTTTTTCCAAAATTCTCAGGAAGATCCTCCAGAAAATCCTCAGGAAGATTTTCAACGAATTCCTTCGGGAGTCTATTCCAAAATTTCTCCAGAAGCTTCTCCAGGAGTTCCTGAGGAAGATATTTCTGGAATTCTTCCGGAATGTCCCCGAGGAATTACTCCAGGAAAGGAAAGCTCCTCCAGGAGTTCTCCCGAAAGTTCCGCCAGAAATTCCTCCGGAAGTTCTTCCAGAAATGTCTCCATGAATTCCTCACGAAGGTCCTCCAGGAATTGTTCCAGAATGTCTCACAGAAATTCCTCCTGAAGATCCTTAAGGAATTCCTGCGAAATTTCCTCCACGAGTTCCTCCTGAAGTTCATCAAGAAGTTCCTCCGGAAGTTCCTGTAAAAGTTTTACTGAAAGTTCCGCCAAAAATTCCTCCGAAAGTTCCTCCAGAAAATCCTACAGAAGATCCTCCAGAAATTCTTCTTGAAGATCCTCCAGGAATTCCTTCTGAAATTCCTTCAGAAATTCCTCCTTCTTTCTATGAATTCCTCCTAAAGTTACTCCAGGACTCCAGGAGTCGATTTTAGTATTCCTTCAGAAGTTCCTCCTAATGCGGAATTTCGAAAAAAATTCGTTTCAGGTGGTTCGAAACGAAATTCCGCGAAATTTCGCGGAATTTTAGTATGGTGAAATCTGCTTTCTTGATTTCGTTTTCGAAACAAATTTAAACTCAAACCATACTCCGGTACGGTCGTTCAAAAATTTCGGCTGTGCCGCTGAACAAAATCATAAACCTGTTTTCAAAATTTAGGGGAGGAGGTTCGGTTGTGGGCACCCTTTTGTGTTTGGTCCATAACTTTGGTCCTGGTTGATCTTATGTCGACATTTGCATAGCAATCGAAAGCTTAACTTATAACCTTACTACTAGCAAAGAAATTAATATGATTTCATCGATTTAGAAAAAAATATTGACAATTTAGAAAATTTTACATTTTTGGACATTTTCATTTCGTGGTTCGGTTGTGGGCACCCTTGAAAACTTAGCTAAAAATAAAGAAGCATGAATAAAAACCACCCAGATTTAAAGACAAGGAATAGTTTATTCATTCTAAAAGCCAGGAGATGCTAAAAAAACTCAAATCAATTCACCTGGCAGTGATGATGCCTCCCTCGGTGCATTAAGGAGGATGTTGAAAAAAATTACATAAGAAAGGTCTAAAATAGCACTTTAGGTAAATGGGTTTTAATTTTTCATTGATTTACGTTTTATTGGTATGCATCACAGTCAAAAAAATCCTGATTAATAGTGCCTTTCTCGTTCATTTCAAAAAATAATATTTTGGCCATAAATTTTGATCCAATAGTCCGATCTGACCAATTTTCAATAGGAAACAATGGGAAAGCATTCCCCGTCGAATGCAACTTGTTGCAAGCAAATCGGTCAACGCTTTGTTCCAAAAAGTGTGTGTATAATGACTAGACATGCATATTAAATAAACTCATTATTTCGAACAATTATGTCAAACTAATTTTAAAAACTGCCTTAAAACGTTATTAAAAATAAGTTAAGGGACAAGTAAAACGATATTGAATGATTTATCAATAAAATGAGGGTGCCCATAACCGAACCAATAAAGGTGCCCACAACCGAATTTCGCAGCCTTTTTGGAACGAGAAGAAAAAGCCCAGATTAATCCACCTAGCGGTGATGGTGCCTTTCTCGACCTTCGTAAAATGTGTGTGCTTGAAAAAAGATGAGCTAGTGGCTAGGAGTAAAAAAGACAAATTTCTTTGTCCGTTCTATGAAAATCAGATTATTTATGGCAAAGATATTGTAGATCCAGTTGAAAACCGAAAATCATATTTTGTCCCATTTCTGGATGTCGCAACTGTATCGCGAGTGGTGCCCGACTATGAGACAGTTGCGCACAACATCCGGAAATGCGAGAAAATGCGATTTCGCGGGACCTCGGTTCGGTTTTCAGCTTGATCTACAATATGCTAATAAGAATTTCGACATTTTTGTTTCCTTTTCCAATCTTTTTGACGTACATAACCCTGTTTTATTTCACCCAGTCATATATTTTAAGGATATCACTTTTGGATGTTAGTTGAACTGAAGCTCCGACTACACAAAAAGAAAACGAAAATGTCATTCCCATCACGCGAGCGGAGGGCAATATTTGTTATGATATAAATCTCATGACCGTCTTTCTGCCAAACTCCCGTATGAAGTGGGAGAGACAGAGACATCATCTCAGTTCGTCGAGCTGAATCGATTGATATATAACACTATGGGGGGTCTCCAGGCCTTCTGTAAAAGTTTGGTTTTTGGAGCGAACATACAGCCTTTTCGTATAAAAAGGCTAAAATGGTGTTTCGGCCATAACTTCCGATCCCATAGTCTGATCTAGCCAATTTTCAATAGGAAACAATGGGACAGGATTCTGCGTCGCATGCAACTTGTTGCGTGTAAATCGATTAAGGTTAGGTGTCCGAAAAATAGGTGAATTTTTTTGTGATTTTTATGAAAAAAGGTATTTTGGTCATAACTTCCGATCTTATAGCACCGACGAACCGACGTGTCACTGGCGCTCTCTGGTTGTCTCACGCTTTTTAACGGTCATTCGCTATTGCGGGCGATCGCTCCTGTCAAATGAGCTAAGACACAACTCCGCTGCAATGTTAATACACGTAGGTTGGTGGCTGAGCTATGAAAACTTCGCGAGCCATTATGGGGGTGGCGGTAGTGTTCAATGATTTTTCATCATGGCGTCGTGGGCAGCAAATTTGAATTATTTTCCATGAAGTGACACGTCGGTTCGTCGGTGCTTATAGTCCGACCTGTCCAATTTTCAATAGGAAACAATGGGAAAGGATTCTGCGTCGAATGCAATTTGTTGCGAGCAAATCGGTTGAGAATAAGTGCCTGAAAAATGAGTGACATTTCTTACGCAATATTTTCGTATGAATTTGTATTTTGGCCATAACTCTCGATCCCATAGTCCGACCTGGCCAATTTCAAATAGCAAATAATGGGAAAGGATTCTGCGTCGAATGCAACTTGTTGCGAGCAAATCGGTTGAGGATAAATGTCCGAAAAATGAGTGACATTTTTTACGCGATTTTTTTGTATGAATTTGTATTTTGGCCATAATTTCGATCCCATAGTCCGATATGGCCAATTTTCAATAGGAAACAACGGGACAGGATTCTACGTCGAATGCAACTTGTTGTGAGCAAATCGGTTGAGGATAAGTGCCCGAAAAATGAGTGACATTTTTTACGCGATTTTTTCATATGATTTTGTATTTTGGCCATAACTTTCGATCCCATAGTTCGATCTGGCCAATTTAAAAAAGGAGACAGTGGGACAGGATTCTGCGTCGAATGCAACTTGAGGCGAGCAAATCGGTTGAGGATAAGTTCCAAAAAAGTGAGTGACATTTTTTACACGATTTTTTCGTATGATTTTGTGTTTTGGCCATAACTTTTGATCCCATAGTCCGATCTGGCCAATTTCTAATAGGAAACAATGGGACAGGATTCTGCGTCGAATGCAACTTGTTGCGAGCAAATCGGTTGAGGATAAGTGCCCGAAAAATGAGTGACATTTTTTACGCGATTTTTTCGTTGGATTTTGTATTTTGGCCATAACTTTCGATCCCATAGTTCGATCTGGTCAATTTCTAATAGGAAACAATGGGACAGGATTCTGCGTCGAATGCAACTTGTTGCGAGCAAATCGGTTGAGGATAAGTGCCCGAAAAATGAGTGACATTTTTACGCGATTTTTTCGTATGATTTTGTATTTTGGCCATAACTTTCGATCCCATAGTTCGATCTGGCCAATTTAAAAAAGGAGACAGTGGGACAGGATTCTGCGTCGAATGCAACTTGAGGCGAGCAAATCGGTTGAGGATAAGTGCCCGAAAAATGAGTGACATTTTTTACACGATGTTTTCGTATGATTTTGTGTTTTGGCCATAACTTTTGATCCCATAGTCCGATCTGGCCAATTTCAAATAGGAAACAATGGGACAGGATTCTGCGTCGAATGCAACTTGTTGCGAGCAAATCGGTTGAGGATAAGTGCCCGAAAAATGAGTGACATTTTTTACGCGATTTTTTCGTAGGATTTTGTATTTTGGCCATAACTTTCGATCCCATAGTTCGATCTGGCCAATTTAAAAAAGGAGACAGTGGGACAGGATTCTGCGTCGAATGCAACTTGAGGCGAGCAAATCGGTTGAGGATAAGTGCCCGAAAATGAGTGACATTTTTTACACGATTTTTTCGTATGATTTTGTGTTTTGACCATAACTTTTGATCCCATAGTCCGATCTGGCCAATTTAAAATAGGAAATAATGGGACAGGATTCTGTGTCGAATGCAACTTGTTGCGAGCAAATCGGTTGAGGATAAGTGCCCGAAAAATGAGTGACATTTTTTACGCGATTTTTTTGTATGATTTTGTATTTTGGCCATAACTCTCGATCCCATAGTTCGATCTGGCCAATTTCAAATAGGAAATAATGGGACAGGATTCTGCGTCGAATGCAACTTGTTGCAAGCAAATCGGTTGAGGATAAGTGCCCGAAAAATGAGTGACATTTTTTACGCGATTTTTTCGTATGATTTTGTATTTTGGCCATAACTTTCGATCCCATAGTTCGATCTGGCCAATTTAAAAAAGGAGACAGTGGGACAGGATTCTGCGTCGAATGCAACTTGAGGCGAGCAAATCGGTTGAGGATAAATGCCCGAAAAATGAGTGACATTTTTTACACGATTTTTTCGTATGATTTTGTGTTTTGGCCATAAATTTTGATCCCATAGTCCGATCTGGCCAATTTCTAATAGGAAACAATGGGACAGGATTCTGCGTCGAATGCAACTTGTTGCGAGCAAATCGGTTGAGGATAAGTGTCCAAAAAATGAGTGACATTTTTTACGCGATTTTTTTGTATGAATTTGTATTTTGGCCATAACTCTCGATCCCATAGTTCGATCTGGCCAATTTCAAATAGGAAACAATGGGACAGGATTCTGCGTCGAATGCAACTTGTTGCAAGCAAATCGGTTGAGGATAAGTGCCCGAAAAATGAGTGACATTTTTTACGCGATTTTTTCGTATGATTTTGTATTTTGGCCATAACTTTCGATCCCATAGTTCGATCTGGCCAATTTAAAAAAGGAGACAGTGGGACAGGATTCTGCGTCGAATGCAACTTGAGGCGAGCAAATCGGTTGAGGATAAGTGCCCGAAAAATGAGTGACATTTTTTACACGATTTTTTCGTATGATTTTGTGTTTTGGCCATAAATTTTGATCCCATAGTCCGATCTGGCCAATTTCTAATAGGAAACAATGGGACAGGATTCTGCGTCGAATGCAACTTGTTGCGAGCAAATCGGTTGAGGATAAGTGCCCGAAAAATGAGTGACATTTTTTACGCGATTTTTTCGTTGGATTTTGTATTTTGGCCATAACTTTCGATCCCATAGTTCGATCTGGCCAATTTAAAAAAGGAGACAGTGGGACAGGATTCTGCGTCGAATGCAACTTGAGGCGAGCAAATCGGTTGAGGATAAGTGCCCGAAAAATGAGTGACATTTTTTACACGATTTTTTCGTATGATTTTGTGTTTTGGCCATATCTTTTGATCCCATAGTCCGATCTGGCCAATTTCAAATAGGAAATAATGGGACAGGATTCTGCGTCGAATGCAACTTGTTGCGAGCAAATCGGTTGAGGATAAGTGCCCGAAAAATGAGTGACATATTTTACGCGATTTTTTCGTAGGATTTTGTATTTTGGCCATAACTTTCGATCCCATAGTTCGATCTGGCCAATTTAAAAAAGGAGACAGTGGGACAGGATTCTGTGTCGAATGCAACTTGAGACGAGCAAATCGGTTGAGGATAAGTGCCCGAAAAATGAGTGACATTTTTTACACGATTTTTTCGTATGATTTTGTGTTTTGGCCATAAATTTTGATCCCATAGTCCGATCTGGCCAATTTCTAATAAGAAACAATGGGACAGGATTCTGCGTCGAATGCAACTTGTTGCGAGCAAATCGGTTGAGGATAAGTGCCCGAAAAATGAGTGACATTTTTTGCGTCGTTTTGTGCGCACACACACACACACACACACACACACACACACACACACACACACACACACACACACACACACACACACACACACACACACAGACATCACCTCAATTCGTCGAACTGAGTCGATTGGTATATAACACTATGGGTCTCCGGGCCTTCTATAAAAAGTTTGTTTTTGGAGCGATCATATAGCCTTTACGTATACTTAGTATACGAGAAAGGCAAAAAATTCGCGCTAAAATTTTGATGGCAATCGACATTGGGCCTCAAAATAGATTAAATTTACTGTGTAAATACGCATTAGAACTCATTTTTTGAATTAAATCCTTTAATTTATGACACTTTGAAAAAGGCCAAAAAAAAACTTTCGTGTTGTTTTTCTTGTACGAAAAATTTATTTGTTTCTAGTTCAAAGTAGAGATGCCCATCCGGTTTGATATTGAGCACAAAACATCATGCTATTATAGCAAACAAGTGACGGTTATCAGAATGACAGCATCTCCTATCTGTCAAAAGATACATAGGGGTGCCCATAACCGAACGGTGCCCACAACCGAACCTCCTCCCCTAATATTATACTTTTTATTCTTAAGCGCTTACTTTATAATCGTATACGTATTTAGTTTTCTACTAGAAAAAGTCTTCAGTGTTTTGTTAGAAATGTCTAACAGAAAACTAAAAGTATCTTTAACTATTCTATCCTATTGTTTTCAAAAGTGATTCGACTCAATATTTAAGACGGCAGGCTCAGAAACAACAAATTGAATCTTACCTAAAAGTAAGAATCAAAAATTCTGAGGTTAGAAGATACTCCACACAACAGTTAATATTCGGCAAATCATCGAAAGATACTTACAGCACCCAAGATTTAAATTTAAGTTTTGTGATATTCTTTGATTAATTGCACAATATCGATCGTGTTGCTGATGATCACGGGACGGCAGCTAGTCCGGGAGAAAGTGGAGTGAAAAAATCTGCCTCACAGAGCAGAAATTTACTTAATCAGAGTGCGATCGATCGTGTTGATGCTGGTCACGCCAGCTAGTGCGGGAGAAGACGAAGTGAAAAAACTAAATTCTGCATCGAAGAGCATAAATTTTTTTGGTGGAGAATTGATCGTGTTGTACGAGCTCATTAAACGAAGCACATTGATTTTGTGTTGGATAGATTTGAAACACGATTTTCATCTTCGAGTTTAAAAAAAAACTTTGTTTACAATAAATATTTAAACGCTTTTAAAAAAAGGTGGCTTCACTTGAATAACCTTTTCAACTAACCAACGATTCCTTTCCCGTGGCGCTCACGGAGATGCAGAGCATTCCTCGGTCTCTTGTAACAATGAGTGTCAAACTTATTTTCCTCTTCTAATAGCCTCCTTATGGGTCTCCGAGCCTCCTTTAAAAAGGTTGAATTTAGAAGGAAATAGTAGCCTTTTGGTGCAGGTTTTTGTATGAGAAATGAAAAATTATTTCTTCATACCTGGAAAACTGCTGCCGTAAAAACTTTGCGATCACATTTCTGAAATGCAATCTGAAATACATATCTTTGTGCATTTTAGAAAGGTGCAGAGGATTCCTCTATTGGTTAAATTTGGCTATTAACAATTCTCTATCCGCGTATACGCCGGGCAGATGTCGATAAATGAGATGAGAATCTCAAGAGATAAAAAAAATCTATGCATTAATTTTCTGGTTTCGAGTTAGCTTAGTACCATCAAATTATGCTGGTTAGACAATACATATGATGTATGCTTCAGCATAATCACATAATTCTTAAGTGAAATAAGGTTTTTAACAGAATTTGAATCTGAACGCAAAAAAAAAAATCCCGCAACTGATATAAAATTGATCAGGATCGAGAGCACACACGATACACGATACCTTATCGCCAATGGTTCATAAACGGGAACGCAGCAATTTGTGACAGACTACTTCTTGTTGCTATAACTCTATTGGTCGCAAATCAGTTATATGACTTCGAAAAAATGAAATCAGAATTGCGTACATAATGTAAAACCTTTTTTTAGATTTCGTTTCGTTTCGTAAAATTTCGAATTAAATGGACCTTGCTTTCGTTTCGTTTCGAATCAATTTCGTTTCGTTTCGTTAGAAAAAAAGTGTGTTATCGCATACCCTTAGTTCCTCCAGGAATTCCTCTGAAAATTCCTCCGGCAACTCATCCGGAAAATCCTCCAGGAGTTGTTCCGGTAGGTCCTCCAGGAATACTTCCAGATAGGCCTTCAGGATTCCAGAATTCCTCCAGGAGATCCTCCGGAAGATCCTCCAGAAGTTCCTCCTGAAGATTCTCCAAGAATTCTTTCAGAAATTCCTTCAGGAATTCCTCCGGAAGTTTCTTCAGGGATTCCTCCTAAAGTTACTCCAGGAGTTCCTCCAGGAGTCGATTTAAGAATTCCTTCAAAAGTTCCTCCAGGAATTCCTCTAAAAATTCCTCCGGCAACTCATCCGGAAAATCCTCCAGGAGTTGTTCCGGTAGGTCCTCCAGGAATTCTTCCAGATAGGCCTTCAGAATTCCAGAATTTCTCCAGGAGATCCTTCGGAAGATCCTCCAGAAATTCCTCCTGCAGATTCTCCAAGAATTCTTCCAGAAATTCATTCAGGAATTCTTCCGGAAGTTTCTTCAGAAATTCCTCCTTAAGTTACTCCAGGAGTTCCTCCAGGAGTCGATTTTAGTATTCCTTCAGAAGTTCATCTGAAAGTTTCTCCAGCAACTCCTCCGGAAAATCCTCCAGGAATTGTTCTGGAAGGTCCTCCAGGAATTCTTCCAGAAAGACCTTCAGGATTCCAGATCCTCCAGAAATTTCTCTTGAAGATCCTCCAAGAATTTCTCCAGAAATTCCTTCAGAGATTCCTCCGGAAGTGTCTTCAGGTATTCCTCCTAAAGTTACTCCAGGAGTCGATTTAAGAATTCCTTCAGAAGTTCCTCCAGGAATTTCTCTGAAAGTTCATCCAGCATTCCGGAAGATCCCCCACGAGTTTTTACGAAAGGTCCTCAAGGAATTCCTCCAGAAATTTATACGGAAGATCCTCCAGGAATTCCTCCGGAAGGTTCTCCAGGTATTCCTCCCTAAGGTCCTCCATGAGCTTCTCCCGAAAGTCCTCCAGAAATTTCTCCGGGAGTTCCTCCAGTAATACCTTCAAAAGTTCCCTCAGGAAATCCTTCTAGGTGATTTTCCCGGCGATTCGAAAGTTCCTCCAGGAATGCCTCCGGAAGATCCTCTAGGTAATTTTCCCGGTGATTCGCAAGAAAATTTGTCCAGAAAATCCAGTCAGAAATCCCTTAAAAATTTCCCCAGGTACTTCTCCCAAAATATTTTCAAGACCCGGAAAATCCTCCAGGATTTTTTTCCTGAAAATTCCTCAGGAATACCCCAAAAATATCCTAAAGAACTATTCTTCCATAGGATTGTATGACATTTGCCAGAAAACTATTTGCCAGAATCAATTTGCCAGAATGATTTTTGCCAGAATGGACCATATGCCAGGAAGCAATTCCCCAGAATAGACCATTTGCCAGAATGTACCATTCCCCAGAAAAAGTAAAACTGGAAATTACGATTATTCCACCAATAATAAAAAGTGGAAATAGAATTATATAAAGAAGATAATTTTGCATAACGGGTATTTGGCATTATTTACTATAGAAGGGATTCTACATATTAGACATTTTTCGGAAGATGGATACTGTTTATCAAAAAAAAAATACATACATTTGCCTAATAACAAACAAACTGTTTGCGAATGGATATCTTATTTCTTCGCATCATTCCAGACGCAGACTTCATTTCAGAAAAGAATCATATCTACGATTCGACAATATCATTTTAAGTCATACTAGACAGTTATTTGCTTTCATTGAAGAAGTTAACTTTTAATAATTTTAATCTAGGCAAAATGTCCACTACAATAGAAAGAATCATATTCACAATTGCCATATTTAAACACGGGGACGAGCAAGTACCTACTTCAGAGATAAGATCTAGGGATCACATCCACCATTGCCATAATCCGACTTTTTAAGAAGGAATAACATCTTCCATTGCACTAATCCCGGAAAACGCCTACTTTTAAAGAAAGGATCAGTTCCGCCATTGTTTCATTTGTGGAAAACGCCTATTTTTAAAGAAGAGATCACATCAACCATTACCTTAATCCGGGCAAGTGTCTTCATTTAAAGAAGGGATCATATCAACCTTTGCTTTAATCCTTGCAAACGTTCATTTTTGAAGAAGGGATCACATCCACCATTATTGCCTTGATCCGGGAAAGCGCCATATCATATCGGGAGCGGGATCACATCTATTATTATTTATTATTATTTATTCAGACTAAGGCCGAAGTGGCCTGTGCGGTATATAAGAGTCTTCTCCATTCGGCTCGGTCCATGGCTACACGTCGCCAACCACGCAGTCTACGGAGGGTCCGCAAGTCATCTTCCACCTGATCGATCCACCTTGCCCGCTGCGCACCTCGTCTTCTTGTGCCCGTCGGATCGTTGTCGAGAACCATTTTCACCGGGTTACTGTCCGACATTCTGGCTACGTGCCCGGCCCACCGCAGTCGTCCGATTTTCGCGGTGTGAACGATGGATGGTTCTCCCAGCAGCTGATGCAACTCGTGGTTCATTCGTCTCCTCCACGTACCATCCGCCATCTGCACCCCACCATAGATGGTACGCAGCACTTTCCTTTCGAAAACTCCGACTGCACGTTGGTCCTCCACGAGCATCGTCCAGGTCTCGTGTCCGTAAAGGACTACCGGTCTAATGAGCGTTTTGTAGGACAATCTACAAAACGCTCATTAGACCGGTAGTCCTCTACGGACACGAGACCTGGACGATGCTCGTAGAGGACCAACGCGCACTCGGAGTTTTCGAAAGGAAAGTTTGGTACGGCGGCGAACTCTATTCGATCGGAGCGTCTTGCGGAGTCCAAAGTACGTACGATTTCCAGCCACTATGCGTCTCCGAATTTCTCTGCTGATGTCATTTTCGGCAGTCACCAGTGAGCCCAAGTACACAAATTCTTCTACCACCTCGATTTCGTCACCACCGATGCAAACTCGCGGTGGGTGGCTCACATTGTCTTCTCTTGAACCTCTTCCTATCATGTAATTCGTCTTCGACGTATTGATGACTAGTCCGATCCGCTTAGCTTCCCTCTTCAGTCTGATGTAGGCTTCCTCCATCTTCTCAAAGTTACGTGCCATAATATCTATGTCGTCGGCGAAGCCAAATAGCTGGACGGACTTATTGAAAATTGTACCACTCGTGTTAATCCCTGCTCTTCTTATTACCCCTTCCAAAGCGATGTTGAATAGCAGACACGTAAGACCATCACCTGCCGTAACCCTCTGCGGGTTTCGAAGGGACTCGAGAATGCCCCTGAAATTCGAACTACGCACATCACCCGATCCATCGTCGCTTTGATCAACCGTGTCAGTTTATCCGGAAAACTGTGTTCGTGCACGGGATCACATCTACAAGTGTTTTAATCCTGGAAAACGCCTATTTTCAATTTAAAACAACAAAAAATATGGATCATGGCGTTATGAATTATTGCGCAAACTGGGCAAACACGTGCATGGCAAATAGAAGATGACCAATTCTGGGGAATGGTGCATTCTGGCGCATGGCTTTCTGGGAAATGCTGTATTCTGGCAAACGACTTTCTGGGGAATGGTCATTCTGGCAAATTGATTCTAGCAAAAAGCCTTCTGGCAAATGACTTTCTGGCGGATGTCAGGCAACCCTTCCATACATTCTTCCGCTTGTTCTTCAAGGAACTCCTCCAGAATTTTGTTTTAACATTTTGCTAAAAAATCTTCCAAGAACGTAAATTACCTTTCCATAAGTTTAGAAGTTTATAAGGAATGTACAAAAAAAATCTTGTAGAACTTCCTAAACAATGTCTAATCAAATTCAGAAATAATTTAAGATTAAAATATCAATTAAATTGTAGAATTTATTTTTGAAGGAGCAACTGGACTTCCGAAAGGCGATTCGAAAGTTCCTTCAGGAACTAGGTAATTTTCCCGGTGATTCCCAAGAAGACTTTTCCAGAAAATCCAGCCAGAAGTCCCTTTGAAAATGTCCCCAATTTTCAGATCCAGAAACTCTTCAAGGTTTTTTTCTGAAAATTCCTCAGGAATTCCTATTCTTCAATACATTCTCCCATTCTCCCGCTTTTTCTTCCAGAATTTTTCTTGAGATTCTGTTAAAAAATCTTCCAGGAACGTAAATTACCTTTTCATAAGTTCATAAGGAATGTACAACTTCCTAACAAATTTCTAATCAAAATCAGAAATAATTTAAGATTAGAATACCACAGAAATTGTAGAATTTATTTTCGAAGGAGCAAGCTTCAGCTGGTTTGGTTAGATATCAGCTCGATGTTAGTTGCAGTTGTGCATTTCGATTTATGGACTTTTTTCGAAAATAATAATGAATTCTGTATAATTTTACAAAAGATAGTTCACTAAATTAATGATTTCGTGTGTGTTACTTCTACGTGAAGTTAAACGATTTACAATGATATGGAAATGCTAATATCATCTTCCAAACTTGGACGTACATGTTCATGATAGAATTAGAGGCGAAAGTATAGAATTGATAGCTCCGTTAGGATACGGCAGGCATGAAGAATGTTTTTATAGAAGTTGATTTGAAAGCGAGCGGAGGGCAATATTTGTGATGGCACATATCACACGACCTTCCTTCTGCCAAGCTCCCGTATGAAGGGGGAGGGAAGAATATCAGTGTGGAAGCTGATTATATCTCCACTGGCAAAAGGAAGGTGGTTTGACTTGCTCATATGCCATCGCGTGCGGAAGGATTTGCTATCGACGAGTACTGTCTCCAAATTTCTAATATGACATCAGCATTTAGTCGAATAGGATTTTTATTGCACAGTTCTGTTTTCTCATTGCGTCCGTCTCGTCGAACTATCAATTCTATACTTTCGCCTCTAATTCTATCATGAACATGTACGTCCAAGTTTGGAAGATGATATTAGCATTTCCATATCATTGTAAATCGTTTAACTTCACGTAGAAGTAACACACACGAAATCATTAATTTAGTGTACTACCCTTGGTGGGGGCATCCATCAATTCAGCTGTTATTGGTCGACGGTACAGCAGCAGTGCCTTTCTCTGCTTTGTTCTCTCCGAGGCAGCCAAGTTGGTTGCGACGAGACGGACGCAATGAGAAAACAGAACTGTGCAATAAAAATCCTATTCGACTAAATGCTGATGTCATATTAGAAATTTTCCAAGTTTGGAAGATGATATTAGCATTTCCATATCATTGTAAAAGATAGTTGTCAAATGAACTTGGCTTAAAATAATATAGTTCTTCAATAGCCATTCATGGTCATAAATATTCGGCAGTGTATTTAGTAAATTTTCATGCGGCGACGTGCCGATTATTTTTTGACGGCGGCTCTGTCGTAAAAACAACCGGCGGCGCCCAGATCTAATGCAGATACTGTGAAAATTTCATCACTGCTCCTAGAACTGATCTACAGCCCAAAAATTACCGATGGTGGTGTCGATGGCGCTTACAATTCTTCGGCGGCCAGTTCGAGGCGCGGCGGCGCACAGCTCTGCATGGACTTAGTCCCTACTGCCCTCAATTTCAAGATAGGGGAGTTTAAAACTAAACAAACTTACATAATTGTGTCATTTATGAACAGTGTTGTAAAATGTCATTTGCATTCTATTTCATAATTTTCCCAGAACTTTTTTCAGTAGTTAGCTATCAATTATCAAGTATGGCGAACTTATAGCGCTTAAATGTGGCTACAACTTTGTCTATCAAGGAATTGCTGTAAATATGTAATCTGGGGCGTGGGAGGCAAAATGTCATTCAAATGACATTATGTCAAATTACATGTGACATTTTGGAGAGATTTCACTCTCTAGCCTCATATGTTATATTTAGAGTAATGTACCTTTGGACAAAAATATAGCACTACTCAAGCGTTATGCGTGCATCTAAAATTTTGAAGTAAATTTGGCTTCCGAAGAAAGTTATGAACAAATTAGTCAAATGACATGCAGATGACATTTTACAAGCCTGTTTATGAACTCCCTTATTGGAGATACCGGGACAAAATATAGCCCATAACTCTACCAAACCCAGGCATCGGATGCTGCTGTTCCTGCTATCTATGAACCTTCCATTGGAAAAGCAAACAAAACAGGGACTCCTCCGAGTGAGATTGAGTTTCCGCAAACGGTGACAAAACGGAACACGCAGATGATTAAACCGGAACTAATGCGACGAAGGTGTTCCAGAGACCTGCAGGCTAAACGTTAAATCGTCAGAGATTCTGTGAAATATGTAGTAAAATGCTTTTTTTGCGAGGGAAGTTTCATTACGGCATTGGCCCTCAGATAAAATTACATTGAATCATTATTTAAAGATGAACTAAAAATGTTTTACAACTACACTCTTTTGATGATAAGGTAATCAAAAACGTTAAATGCAAGTTTGGAAGTAAGTCGTCAAAAAAATAACATCGCCCCAATATAAAACCTCATTTACTATATCATGACATAACCAGTTGTTAATCTGCTTTAAGGTGAGACTGTCCAGAATCCAAAAAAAATTTCACCTCACATTTTCAGAATCACCATCAATCTTAACAATCTCAACAAAAAAGCAACGAATGATTATCATCATTTTATTTAAGCTTTGCTGCGTCACAGCAAGCGTGAAATAAAAAGATGACAGCTTCATTATTGAAAGTGGTGCCCTTGAAAACGCGAGGTTGAATAAAATTATATCCCGAAAAGTTCATTCTGCCTAAAGAGGCCGCACTCATAACAAAGAGATGCAGTTTCAAAATTGGAACGGCGCGCTTGCTGTCAAATCAGTTGTTCCAATCGAGCACAAGGTTCTTAAAGATAGGAATATTGCGGCACTTGTACAGTGCAGGCACTTTAATCCTGCCCTCATTCTTAATTCCTATTCCCGAGTAACAACCCATGATACCGGGAAGACGACAGCCTCTTCTAGATCCTATATATCGAACCCATCATCAAATGAGTTGGGAGCTCCGTCTTTAGTTTCTATCCGACAGAAAACCTATTCAGGTATGTTTTATCTCAGAAATTGGCAACGTCGACTATAGTACTGAACCTAGGCACACTGAAATGGGGGCCAAGACGCCACTCAACAACCGCCTTGTTAAGAAACTTGTTACAGTGCCTCTTATAAGACTAGTTGGTACTATGTATTCAATTTGAAAAATAATTTTTACAATATTTTTTTTTGGAGTATTGATCTCATTTTTGGCTGAGTTATTTTTATAAAAGCTTGTAATTTTAGGTTAATACATATGTAACATATTATTGCAATCTTTTCTATTTACAATGTTGTGAAAACTCATATGTGAATATGTACATTATGTGGAAGATATTGATTTGGAAAATGTATTGGAGGTAACCACTTTCCCTTCGATGGGACTCGAACCCATGACCCTACAGTACACTAGACTGGTGCTTTAACCAACTAAGCTACGAAGGACCTCCGTCGGCCTTCGCAACCTAGCGGCTACTGAACGAGCTCGAGATTCCCAAATTGGACGCATAGTCAAATCACTCGCAATCTATTTCTCAAGCCAACACTTCCACATGTGTGTAGTACACTTTCACATTGAAGGAGCGTGAGTATTTAGAATGTCTGGCGGCTATACCTATAGCTATAACTTTTCTAAACAGACAACATTAGCTCAATATCTATGCCAGAACTTTCCACCGATCTACATCACTATGGAAAACAGTTGAGAGCTGTTGGGAATAACTTTGGATCTCAAACCGACGGAGTCAAACTTCAATAGGGGTCATGGTCCCTTCGAAAAATGTGTATTTTTACAAATAAACACGCACTATGTTCCCAACAAACAATTTAAGCAGAATAAACTAGTTTTTGGCTTAAGAATGCTATTTTTGGTTGAATTAGCATTCTATCACCTTCCACTGTTTGTTGGGTTGAATGCTATACCAATAACATGAGAACGGCAAAACATGCCGACTTTTTGACACCTGATTACCACTATCAGTCTACTGCTGAACCAACTGACTACCTATGTACAGACTAGCTGCTGGCATATCGTGTCAGAGCAACTTTTATCGGCAAGCTCAGTTCCACTTCGTTCGGAAGTATATTTCTCAAAGGTAACATTGCCGAGAAAAATGTACATCGATAAGAGGGAGTTGCTATTCGCGCACATAAAGTAGTCGTGACGGTGTGGCAGCATGGAAACCATCGCCGCATCCAGCGGTATTAAGGAGTCTGTAGTCTAGAAAATGGCCGAAACTTTGGCGTTAAGATTTATTACTAATGGGATTTGGGTAATAAATTTTAAAAGCGAATGCACTTTTGGCCTTTCTTGTGGTTTTTCTTTGCCTGGAACGAACGGCACACGGTTCCGGTCCATCCTATTTGCTGACTAAGTCGTGCGATCTGTGTGCGAACGACCTTGAGTGGTGGCCTGGGGCAAGTTTCTGCCCGGTACCACCTGCCAGCTCAGATGCCAGATGCTGACGGGATGAAATGGGCCGCAGCCAGTCTGTTTCAGTCAAGATTCTGTTACAGGGAAAGTAGTTGAAGAATTTGCAGTGATTTATAAACGGTCCACTTGTGTGTACGCTTCCCTTTGGCATGGTATAATGTTGCCATAGAGAAACGGTCCGCCGGTACCATGAAAGAAAGATGTTTCGTAATTGTAATTACATCAAAAATGGGTAGCGAGTGCACTCAGCCGATGAGAGGCATGGATGAGCTAAAACCAAGCAGCTTCTGAACCGCTCGGGCTTGTTCTGTGTTCTCGTTAGCTGCATCGACCGTCAGCAGCAAACGTTTGAAATAGTTAGCCAAGGTATACCCTTCGGATATATGGTTGCTCCAGGTGAAAGAAGAGATCTCCGTAAGTAAAATTTTATCTTTCGAAATTAATTGAATTTTAATTGGCCGTTGTCTGAGATTTTAATTAAAATAAAATTCAATTTTAAGTGCTCTTGTCGAGAAAATCTTTCGGCGGTAGAAATTGAAATATTCATCACATTCGAAGAGTGCTGTGCTATCCGGTACGACATATGATGATGAGCAAATTGTATCCTCGAAAGGCATAGAAAACTGTTCCGGGTGCAGTGCCGTGATTCATTTTTAATTAGATTGTGTAACGCCAAAATTGATATCAAGACCAAGTGACATTTCTCTGTCGGCACAAAGTGCTTTCTACTGAAGATAAATACGAGATTCATCGAAAAAGGCATGAATGATATTTCAGCACTTACGTATATGCGATTATTTGAGAACGGATTTGTGTTACATTAGTGCAAAGTATGTATAAACCGATCTATAAGTACGTGTCTCTATCATTTTCATTAATAATGAAATGGAATAAAACTTAAGAATTCTTTGAATAGATGTCTTTGAATGTTTTTCTCAGAATAATTGATCCTGATTGATCCACCTAGCGGTGTTTGTGCCTTTCTCGTACATTAGATACACTAAAAAATGAGTGAGAATTTCTTGGCGTGTTCTCTTGTATATAACTTGTATTTTGGCCATAACTTTTGATCCCACAGTCGATCTGGCCAATTTTCAATAGGAAACAATGGGAGAGGATTCCCAGTAGAATGCAACTTGTTGCAAACAAATCGGATCAAGATAAGTTCCTAAAACATGAGTGAGTTTTATTTTGCGCACATACATATTCACACGCATACACATACACACTGACAGACATCATCTCAATTCGTTGAGCTGAGTCGATTGGTCTCCGGACCTTCTATCACAAAATCGTCTTATAAGTGAACATAAAGCCTTTTCGTAACATCTTGGTGTACGAGAAAGGCAAAAATTAATAACATTCGCCGAACATCTAATATCTCAATCCAATGTGGTTTTGAGTAGAGTTTTAATCATTTCAATGAACTATGTAATGAACTTTTTGCTAAAATGGATTGAACGGACATAGTAAAAGAGTTTAATAGGGTAAGCGTTGAGAAATGTTATTTTGGTGTCATGGAACTAATTTGTTAATAACTTTCCTCAAACATTTTTGCCTTTCTCGTATACTAAGTATACGTAAAGGCTATATGATCGCTCCAAAAACAAACTTTTTATAGAAGGCCCGGAGACCCATAGTGTTATATACCGATCGACTCAGCTCGACGAATTGAGGTGATGTCTGTGTGTGTGTGTGTGTGTGTGTGTATGTGTGTGTGTCTGTGCGCACCAACCCAAGAAAAAATGTCACTCATTTTCTAGTTGCATTCAACGCAGGATACTCTACCATTGTTTCCTATTGAAAATTGGTCAGATCGGACTATGGGATCGGAAGTTATGGCCAAAATACCCCTCTTTTATAGAAAAATTGATTAAAAAATGTCACTCATTTTTCAGGCATTTATCCTTAACCGATTTGCTCGCAACAAGTTGTATTCGACGCAGAATCCTGTCCCATTGTTTCCTATTGAAAATTGGCCAGATCGGACTATGGGATCGGAAGTTAAGGCCAAAATACTTTTTTTACGGAATAATCGCGTGAAAAAGTTTCACTCAATTTTTGGCACTTATCCTTAACAGATTTACTCGCAACAAGTTGCATTCGACGCAGAATGATGTCCCATTGTTTCCTATTGAAAATTGGTCAGATCGGACTATGGGATCGGAAGTTATGGCCAAAATACTTTTTTTTACTGAATAATCACGTAGGAAAGTGTCACTCATTTTTCGGGCACTTATCCTCAACCGATTTACTCGCAACAAGTTGCATTCGACGCAGAAAAGTTTCTCATTGTTTCCTATTGAAAATTGGCCAGACCGGACTATGGGATCGAAAGTTATGGCCAAAATACTTTTTTTACGGAATAATCGCGTGAAAAAGTGTCACTCATTTTTCGGGCACTTATCCTTAACAGATTTACTCGCAACAAGTTGCATTCGACGCAGAAAAGTGTCTCATTATTTCCTATTGAAAATTGGTCAGATAGGACTATGGGATCGGAAGTTATGGCCAAAATACTTTTTTTTACTGAATAATTGCGCAAAAAAGTGTCACTCATTTTTCGGGCACTTATTCTCAAGTTGGTCGCAACAAGTTGCATTCGACGCAGAATCGTGTCCCATTATCTCCTATTGAAAATTGGTTAGATCGGACTATGGGATCGGAAGTTATGGCCAAAATACTTTTTTTACGGAATAATCGCGTAAAAAAGTGTCACTCATTTTTCGGGCACTTATCCTCAACCGATTTACTCGCAACAAGTTGCATTCGACGCAGAAAAGTGTCTCATTGTTTCCTATTGAAAGATGGCCAGACCGGACTATGGGATCGGAAGTTATGGCCAAAATACTTTTTTTTACGGAATAATCGCGTAAAAAGTGTCACTAATTTTTCGGTCACTTATCCTCAACCGATTTGCTCGCAACAAAATGCATTCGACGCAGAATCGTGTCCCATTATTTCCTATTGAAAATTGGTCAGATCGGACTATGAGCTCGGAAGTTATGGCCAAAATACCACTTTTTTGCCTTTCTCGTATACAAAGTATACGTAAAGGCTACATATATGATCGCACCAAAAACAAACTTTTTATAGAAGGCCCGGAGACCCATAGTGTTATATACCAATCGACTCAGTTCGACGAATTGAGGTGATGTCTGTGTGTGTGTGTGTGTGTGTGTATGTGTGTGTGCGCAAAACTACTCAAAAAATGTCACTCATTTTTCGGGCACTTATCCTCAACCGATTTGCTCGCAACAAGTTGCATTCGACGCAGAATCCTGTCCCATTGTTTCCTATTTGAAATTGGCCAGATCGGACTATGGGATCAAGAGTTATGGCCAAAATACAAATTCATACGAAAAAATCGCGTAAAAAATGTCACTCATTTTTCGGGCACTTATTCTCAACCGATTTGCTCGCAACAAGTTGCATTCGACGCAGAATCCTGTCCCATTGTTTCCTATTTGAAATTGGGCAGATCGGACTATGGGATCGAGAGTTATGGTCAAAATACAAATTCATACGAAAAAATCGCGTAAAAAATGTCACTCATTTTTCGGGCACTTATCCTCAACCGATTTGCTTGCAACAAGTTGCATTCGACGCAGAATCCTGTCCCATTGTTTCCTATTTGAAATTGGCCAGATCGGACTATGGGATCAAGAGTTATGGCCAAAATACAAATTTATACGAAAAAATCGCGTAAAAAATGTCACTCATTTTTCGGGCACTTATTCTCAACCGATTTGCTCGCAACAAGTTGCATTCGACGCAGAATCCTGTCCCATTGTTTCCTATTTGAAATTGGGCAGATCGGACTATGGGATCGAGAGTTATGGCCAAAATACAAATTCATACGAAAAAATCGCGTAAAAAATGTCACTCATTTTTCGGGAACTTATCCTCAACCGATTTGCTCGCAACAAGTTGCATTCGACGCAGAATCCTGTCCCATTGTTTCCTATTTGAAATTTGGCAGATCGGACTATGGGATCGAGAGTTATGGCCAAAATACAAATTCATACGAAAAAATCGCGTAAAAAATGTCACTCATTTTTCGGGCACTTATCCTCAACCGATTTGCTCGCATCAAGTTGCATTCGACGCAGAATCCTGTCCCATTACTTCCTATTTGAAATTGGGGATCGGACTATGGGATCAAAGCTATGGCCAAAATACAAATTCATACAAAAAAATCGCGTAAAAAATGTCATTCATTTTTCGGGCACTTATCCTCAACCGATTTGCTCGCAACAAGTTGCATTCGACGCAGAATCCTGTCCCATTGTTTCCTATTTGAAATTGGCAAGATCGAACTATGGGATCGAAAGTTATAGCCAAAATACAAATTCATACGAAAAAATCGCGTAAAAAATGTCACTCATTTTTCGGGCACATATCCTTAACCGATTTGCTCACAACAAGTTGCATTTGACGTAGAATCCTGTCCCGTTGTTTTCAATTGAAAATATGAAAAATAAGACCAATCCACATATTGGTGTTATTTGAGATTTTTCCAAACCTTTTGAACGAGCGAGAAAGGCACCATCACCGCTAGGTGGATTAATCTGGGTTTTTATAGAAAAAATGAGTAACAAAATGTCACTCATTTTTCAGGCACTTATCCTTAACCGATTTACTCGCAACAAGTTGCACACGACGCAGGGTACTCTACCATTGTTTCCTCAAAAGTAATGGCCAAAATACTATTTTTATAATGCACGAGAAAGGCACCATCACCGCTAGGTGGATTAATCAGGGTTTTTTTTTTACAATTGACGCATTTCGCGCCAAATCATATTCGGAGCTAGCAGCACCTCTCAGATTTCAATGAAACTTTCTGGACATGTAGACTTTGTCACGAAAAGATCACATTGCATACTTAGCTTTTCCTAACTAAATCTGAAATATGACTATCTTTTGAAAGAACCGATTTTTTTTCTAATGAAAATAGGGTAATCGTACCCTTAAAGGGTGTAGTGGGGTTTTAATGACATTTATCATAATTATACACTTTATGCTGGTTTCATCGATACATCGTTCTTTAAATATTCTGTTAAATTCAACTTATCCAAAAATTTCGCTTGAAATACTTTTGAAAACAATGATTTTGCTTAATAAAATTGACTCCCTTGCACCTATAGTGGTGCAACTGTACTAATAGTGGTGAGTCTCATAAGAAATCAATGGATAGCACCACTTCTTCTTCAATGGCATTACATCCCCCACTGGGACATTGCCGCCTCGCAGCTTAGTGTTCATTAAGCACTTCCAGTTATTAACTGCGAAGTTTCTAAGCCAAGCTACCTTTTCTACATTCGTATATCATGAGGCTAACACGATGATACTTTTATACCCAGGGAAGTTGAGACAATTTCCAATCCGAAAATTGTCTAGACCCGCACCGGGAATCGCACTCAACCACCCTCAGCATGGTCTTGCTTTGTAGCAGCACGTCTTACCGCACGGCTAAGGAGGGCCCCACTTCTTCATCTGCTTCTTATTGGCATTACATCCCCACACTGGGACAGAGCCGCCACGCAGCTTAGTGCTAATTAACACGTACGTCCCCAACCCCCATTTTACGACAAAACTCAAAATTGAAAACCATGCAGCTCAGCCAATTTCTAACGGATTTTCAAGCAATCTTCTGGAATCGATCACAAAACTCCTATGGTTTTAGGAACCGAGGTCAATTTTTGTCCAATGGCCATGGTTCCGGATATATTCCGGGGAGTACTGGGGTTACCTCCCTCCCGGAAAAAAATGGTCACTGGCAGATCGGCTTCGAAATCCATCGTGCGACATGTCAAACTTCATGATTTTGCAAAACAAGTACACTGGAGTACATTTCGGCGATTTTCGATCGAATTGGCCACCCTCCGGGTACTTCCAAGGCCTGGTTCCCTTGGAGAAGTGGCCAATTTTCATTCGCTTTTGGAACCCATCTTACGACATATCAAACTTCATGATTTTGCAAAACAAGTACACTGGAGTACATTTCGGCGATTTTCGATCGAATTGGCCACCCTCCGGGAACTTCCAGGGCCTGGTTCCCTTGGGGAAGTGGCCAATTTTCATTCGCTCTTGGAACCCATCTTGCGACATATCAAACTTCATGATTTTGCAAAACAAGTACACTGGAGTACATTTCGGCGATTTTCGATCGAATTGGCCACCCTCCGGGTACTTCCAAGGCCTGGTTCCCTTGGGGAAGTGGCCAATTTTCATTCGCTTTTGGAACCCATCTTGCGACATATCAAACTTCATGATTTTGCAAAACAAGTACACTGGAGTACATTTCGACGATTTTCGATCGAATTGGCCACCCTCCGGGTACTTCCAGGGCCTGGTTCCCTTGGGGAAGTGGCCAATTTTCGTTCGCTCTTGGAACCCATCTTGCAACATATCAAACTTCATGATTTTGCAAAACAAGTACACTGAAGTACATTTCGGCGATTTTCGATCGAATTGGCCACCCTCCGGGAACTTCCAGGGCCTGGTTCCCTTGGGGAAGCGGCCAATTTTCATTCGCTCTTGGAACCCATCTTGCGACATATCAAACTTCATTATTTTGCAAAACAAGTACACTGGAGTACATTTCGGCGATTTTCGATCGAATTGGCCACCCTCCGGGTACTTCCAAGGCCTGGTTCCCTTGGGGAAGTGGCCAATTTTCATTCGCTTTTGGACCCATCCTTGGGGAAGAAGGCCAATTTTCATTCGCTCTTGGAACCCATCTTGCGACATATCAAACTTCATGATTTTGCAAAACAATTACACTGAAGTACATTTCGGCGATTTTCGATCGAATTGGCCACCCTCCGGGAACTTCCAGGGCCTGGTTCCCTTGGGGAAGTGGCCAATTTTCATTCGCTTTTGGAACCCATCTTGCGACATATCAAACTTCATTATTTTGCAAAACAAGTACACTGGAGTACATTTCGACGATTTTCGATCGAATTGGCCACCCTCCGGGTACTTCCAAGGCCTGGTTCCCTTGGGGAAGTGGCCAATTTTCATTCGCTTTTGGAACCCATCTTGCGACATATCAAACTTCATGATTTTGCAAAACAAGTACACTGGAGTACATTTCGACGATTTTCGATCGAATTGGCCACCCTCCGGGTACTTCCAGGGCCTGGTTCCCTTGGGGAAGTGGCCAATTTTCGTTCGCTCTTGGAACCCATCTTGCGACATATCAAACTTCATGATTTTGCAAAACAAGTACACTGAAGTACATTTCGGCGATTTTCGATCGAATTGGCCACCCTCCGGGAACTTCCAGGGCCTGGTTCCCTTGGGGAAGCGGCCAATTTTCATTCGCTCTTGGAACCCATCTTGCGACATATCAAACTTCATTATTTTGCAAAACAAGTACACTGGAGTACATTTCGGCGATTTTCGATCGAATTGGCCACCCTCCGGGTACTTCCAAGGCCTGGTTCCCTTGGGGAAGTGGCCAATTTTCATTCGCTTTTGGAACCCATCTTGCGACATATCAAACTTCATGATTTTGCAAAACAAGTACACTGGAGTACATTTCGACGATTTTCGATCGAATTGGCCACCCTCCGGGTACTTCCAGGGCCTGGTTCCCTTGGGGAAGTGGCCAATTTTCGTTCGCTCTTGGAACCCATCTTGCGACATATCAAACTTCATGATTTTGCAAAACAAGTAAACTGGAGTACGTTTCGGCGATTTTCGATCGAATTGGCCACCATCAGGGTACTTACAGGGCCTGGTTCCCTTGGGAAAGTGGCCAATTTTCATTCGCACTTAGAACCCATCTTGCGACATATCAAACTTCATTATTTTGCAAAACAAGTACACTGGAGTACATTTCGGCGATTTTCGATCGAATTGGCCACCCTCCGGGTACTTCCAAGGCCTGGTTCCCTTGGGGAAGTGGCCAATTTTCATTCGCTCTTGGAACCCATCTTGCGACATATCAAACTTCATGATTTTGCAAAACAAGTACACTGAAGTACATTTCGGCGATTTTCGATCGAATTGGCCACCCTCCGGGAACTTCCAGGGCCTGGTTCCCTTGGGGAAGCGGCCAATTTTCATTCGCTCTTGGAACCCATCTTGCGACATATCAAACTTCATGATTTTGCAAAACAAGTACACTGAAGTACATTTCGGCGATTTTCGATCGAATTGGCCACCTCCGGGAACTTCCAGAGCCTGGTTCCCTTCCGGAAGCGGCCTATTTTCATCCGCTCTTGGAACCCATCTTGCGACATATCAAACTTCATGATTTTGCAAAACAAGTACACTGGAGTACATTTCGGCGATTTTCGATCGAATTGGCCACCCTCCGGGTACTTCCAGGGCCTGGTTCCCTTGGGGAAGTGGCCAATTTTCATTCGCTTTTGGAACCCATCTTGCGACATTTCAAACTTCATGATTTTGCAAAACAAGTACACTGGAGTACATTTCGGCGATTTTCGATCGAATTGGCCACCCTCCGGGTACTTCCAGGGCCTGGTTCCCTTGGAGAAGTGGCCAATTTTCATTCGCTTTTGAACCCATCTTGCGACATATCAAACTTCATGATTTTACAAAACAAATACACTGGAGTACATTTCGGCGATTTTCGATCGAATTGGCCACCCTCCGGGAACTTCCAGGGCCTGGTTCCCTTGGGGAAGTGGCCAATTTTCATTCAATCTTGGAACCCATCTTGCGACATATCAAACTTCATGATTTTGCAAAACAAGTACACTGGAGTACATTTCGGCGATTTTCGATCGAATTGGCCACCCTCCGGGTACTTCCAAGGCCTGGTTCCCTTGGGGAAGTGGCCAATTTTCATTCGTTTTTGGACCCATCTTGCGACATATCAAACTTCATGATTTTGTAAAACAAGTACACTGGAGTACATTTCGGCGATTTTCGATCGAATTGGCCACCCTCCGGGAACTTCCAAGGCCTGGTTCCCTTGGGGAAGTGGCCAATTTTCATTCGCTTTTGGAACCCATCTTGCGACATATCAAACTTCATGATTTTGCAAAACAAGTACACTGGAGTACATTTCGGCGATTTTCGATCGAATTGGCCACCCTCCGGGAACTTCCAGGGCCTGGTTCCCTTGGGGAAGTGGCCAATTTTCATTCGCTCTTGGAACCCATCTTGCGACATATCAAACTTCATGATTTTGCAAAACAAGTACACTGGAGTACATTTCGGCGATTTTCGATCGAATTGGCCACCCTCCGGGTACTTCCAAGGCCTGGTTCCCTTGGGGAAGTGGCCAATTTTCATTCGCTTTTGGAACCCATCTTGCGACATATCAAACTTCATGATTTTGCAAAACAAGTACACTGGAGTACATTTCGACGATTTTCGATCGAATTGGCCACCCTCCGGGTACTTCCAGGGCCTGGTTCCCTTGGGGAAGTGGCCAATTTTCGTTCGCTCTTGGAACCCATCTTGCGACATATCAAACTTCATGATTTTGCAAAACAAGTACACTGGAGTACATTTCGGCGATTTTCGATCGAATTGGCCACCCTCCGGGTACTTCCAAGGCCTGGTTCCCTTGGGGAAGTGGCCAATTTTCATTCGCTTTTGGACCCATCCTTGGGGAAGAAGGCCAATTTTCATTCGCTCTTGGAACCCATCTTGCGACATATCAAACTTCATGATTTTTCAAAACAAGTACACTGAAGTACATTTCGGCGATTTTCGATCGAATTGGCCACCCTCCGGGAACTTCCAGGGCCTGGCTCCCTTGGGGAAGCGGTCAATTTTCATTCGCTCTTGGAACCCATCTTGCGACATATCAAACTTCATTATTTTGCAAAACAAGTACACTGGAGTACATTTCGGCGATTTTCGATCGAATTGGCCACCCTCCGGGTACTTCCAGGGCCTGGTTCCCTTGGGGAAGTGGCCAATTTTCATTCGCTTTTGGAACCCATCTTGCGACATTTCAAACTTCATGATTTTGCAAAACAAGTACACTGGAGTACATTTCGGCGATTTTCGATCGAATTGGCCACCCTCCGGGTACTTCCAGGGCCTGGTTCCCTTGGGGAAGTGGCCAATTTTCGTTTACTCTTGAAATCCACCTTGCGGCATGTCAAACTTCATGATTTTGCAAAACAAGTACACTGGAGTCCATTTCGGTGATTTTCGATCGAATTGGCCACCTTCCGGGTACTTCCAGGTAGACCTGTGCGTGAAATTGAACCGGCAGTGGCGTGATAGATCATTTTCAGCCAGCGGCGTCACGCCGTTGGTGATTGGCGGTGGCGTGGATCGGCGTGAACCAGTTTCAAGCGCCAAAATTTATTCAGAACTTCCTCCCGGAATTCTTACAGAAGTTCCTCCACGAGTTTTTTCAAAAGATCGTCAAGAAATTCCTTTGGACATTCCTCCAGATATTCCTCTATAAGTGCCTCTGGGAAATTCAGATACTCCGCCCGGATATCGTCTGGAAGTTCCTCCAGGAATTCCTCCGGAAGTCCCTCCAGGAATTCCTCCGGAAGTTCCTCCAGAAATTCCTCCGGAAGTTCCTCCAGGAATTCCTCCGGAAGTTCCTCCAGGAATTCCTCCGGAAGCTTCTGGAAGAATTCCTTGACGAACTTCTGAAGAAATTTTGGCGCTTGAAACTGGTTCACGCCGATCCACGTCACCGCTGATCACCAACGGCGTGACGCCGCCGCCGCTGCCTGAAAATGATCCATCTCTGAAAATGATCGCCACTGCCGGTAAAATTTCAATCAGCGCACAGGCCTACCTGGAAGTACCCGGAAGGAGGTCAATTCGATCGAAAATCACCGAAATGGACTCCAGTGTACTTGTTTTGCAAAATTATGAAGTTTGATATGCCGCAAGGTGGGTTCCAAGATTGAATGAAAATTGGCCACTTCCCCAAGGGAACCAGGCCCTGCAAGTATCCGGAAGGTGGCCATCGATCGAGAATCATCGAACTTGTGTATACTTGTTTTGCAAAATCATTAAGTTTGACATGTCGCAAGATGGGTTCCAAGACTGAGTGAAAATTGGCCACCTCATCAAGGGAACCAGGCCCTGGAAGTACCCGGATAGTGGTCAATTCGATCTAAAATCGCCAAAGTTTACTCCATTGTACTTGTTCTGCAAAATCATGAAGTTTGACATGTCGCAAGATGGGTTCCAAGATCGAATGAAAACTGGCCACTTCCCCAAGGGAACCAGGCCCTGGAAGTACCCGGAGGGTGGCCAATTCGATCGAAAATCGCCGAAATGTACTCCAGTGTACTTGTTTTGCAAAATCATGAAGTTTGATATGTCGCAAGATGGGTTCCAAAAGCGAATGAAAATTGGCCACTTCCCCAAGGGAACCAGGCCCTGGAAGTACCCGGAGGGCGGCCAATTCGATCGAAAATCGCCGAAATGTACTCCAGTGTACTTGTTTTGCAAAATCATGAAGTTTGATATGTCGCAAGATGGGTTCCAAAAGCGAATGAAAATTGGCCACTTCCCCAAGGGAACCAGGCCCTGGAAGTACCCGGAGGGTGGCCAATTCGATCGAAAATCGCCGAAATGTACTCCACTGTACTTGTTTTGCAAAATCATGAAGTTTGATATGTCGCAAGATGGGTTCCAAAAGCGAATGAAAATTGGCCACTTCCCCAAAGGAACCAGGCCCTGGAAGTACCCGGAGGGTGGCCAATTCGATCGAAAATCGCCGAAATGTACTCCAGTGTACTTGTTTTGCAAAATCATGAAGTTTGACATGTCGCACGATGGATTTCGAAGCCGATCTGCCAGTGACCATTTTTTTCGGGAGGGAGGTAACCCCAGTACTCCCCGGAATATATCCGGAACCATGGCCATTGGACAAAAATTGACCTTGGTTCCTAAAACTATAGGAATTTTGTGATCGATTCCAGAAGATTGCTTGAAAATCCGTTAGAAATTGGCTGAGCTGCATGGTTTTGAATTTTGAGTTTTGTCGTAAAATGGGGGTTGGGGACGTACGTGTTAAGCCCTTCCACAGCACAGTGTTGCTTTTTGTCGATTTCGTGCGCTTTTTTAATAGCATCGTTTCTGTTGATTTTTTCGCTGTAGTTTGTTTGGAGGAAACGTTAGATATCATAAAGGGCTTTTTTTGAGAAAATCTGTGAAATGATTAATCCACCTAAAAGTGAGATAAAATTTTACTTTTCACCTAAACCGTATATGCGCCTAGTGTCTTCGAGAAAGTTGTAGCGGATGGTATTTTAGGCCACTTTGCCAAAAATCATGTATCTGTGACTTATACTTTACTAGATATGTGACATTTACCGTGGAAGGCCCTAAAATCAGTTTTTTAGCATAACTTTTTTATATGTTTCAGGCACTTTTACACCCTTCTACAAAGTTGTTTGGCTAATAAAATACACGTTTTTGTAGAACATTGCGAAGCTCTATCTCTTAAAATTGATAAGTTATTTGAGAAAATATGTTTTTCTAGGGTATTTGAGAATCGTATAACTTGGTCCGGCGCAAAATGGCGCAGACAACTTTTAGTTCTCTGAAGCTGCTGTATGTTGACTCTTGCCTAGCGATTGAAGCTTGTGTTTACACGAAATTACAAACGAGTTATATAGATTTTAAATTTTCTTGTTTTTGGCCTTACTCGTACACTAAGATTATGTATAGGCTATAGGATCGCACTAAAACCAATATTTGATGGTGGCCCATAAGCCCATAGTTTTATATAGAAATTCGATAAACTGAGCTGATGTCTGTATGTGTGTATGAGTGTATGTGTGTATGTGTAGACATTTAAAAGACACCTTTTTGCCTTTCTCGTACACTAAGTGCAAAACTAAAAGACTTTTTATTAAGACTAGATATACACATAGTGTCTTCGGAAAGCTGTAGCGGATAGTATTTTGAGCCATATTGCCAAAGACACCCCATGTCTAACTATTATACTTTAAAAATATGTGACTTTTCAATGGAAGATCCCTAAAATCACATTTTTATCATAACTTTTTCTATTTTTCCAAGACTTTTCCAACCTTCTACAAAATTATTTGTCAAACAAAACTACACGTTTTTGTGGAACATTGCGAAGCGCTATCTCTTAAAGCTTAAAAGTTATAATGAAAAAGGTGTTTTTTCTAGGGATGTTCAGAAATCAAATAGCCTGTTCCGGCGCAAAATGGCCCTAAAACTTTTTAGGATTCAGAAACTACTGCTCTTCTACTTTTCTCTAGTGATTGAAACTTATGTTTACACGAAATTACACGTGTGTTATATCGATTTCAAACTTCCTCTACAAATCACAGATTTTTTAAAGAAACTTCGCAATGTTTATTATTTGAAAACGTTTTTTATTTAAAAAAACCTAAGTTGCGTCTAACAGGGCTGGGCTGATTGATACATAAATGGGCCTTTCATTCTACTATAAAAAGTATGCTTAAAGAATATTTAGTACATCTGTGATTTGTAGAGGAAGTTTGAAATCGATATAACACACGTGTAATTTCGTGTAAACATACACACATACACTCATACACACATACAGACATCAGCTCAGTTTATCGAATTTCTATATAAAACTATGGGCTTATGGGCCACCATCAAATATTGGTTTTTAGTGCGATCCTATACTGCCGTCATACGCATATTTGTCCCATGTTTGCTGGGATTTCCTATGTACATGGGACAATTATGCGTAGAACGGCAGTGTACGAGTAAGGCCAAAAACAAGAAAATTTAAAATCTATATAACTCGTTTGTAATTTCGTGTAAACACAAGCTTCAATCGCTAGGCAAGAGTCAACATACAGCAGCTTCAGAGAACTAAAAAGTTGTCTGCGCCATTTTGCGCCGGACCAAGTTATACGATTCTCAAATACCCCTAGAAAAAACATATTTTCTCAAATAACTTATCAATTTTAGGAGATAGAGCTTCGCAATGTTCTACAAAAACGTGTATTTTTATTAGCCAAACAACTTTGTAGAAGGTGTAAAAGTGCCTGAAACATATAAAAAAAGTTATGCTAAAAAACTGATTTTAGGGCCTTCCACGGTAAATTGCACATATCTAGAAAAGTATAAGTGACAGATACATGATTTTTGGCAAAGTGGCCTAAAATACCATCCGCTACAACTTTCTCGAAGACACTAGGCGCATATACGGTTTAGGTGAAAAAGTAAAATTTTTATCTCACTTTTAGGTGGATTAATCATTTCACAGATTTTCTCAAAAAAAGCCCTTTATGATATCTAACGTTTCCTCCAAACAAACTACAGCGAAAAAATCAACAGAAACGATGCTATTAAAAAAGCGCACGAAATCGACAAAAAGCAACACTGTGCACAGTTATTAACTGCGAGGTTTCTAAGCCAAGTTACCATTTTGCATTCTTTGGCAGCTGTTGCGGTTAAATAGGAAATTGCTAATTAAAAAAATCTCGGTATGAGCAATAAATAAATATTAAATTTTAACAGAAAATTTCCATAAACAATTGAGAATTTTCCACAAAACAAAAATAAATGTGCACTTTTAAAAGCAAAAATTGCAATTATAAAAGAAGAATTTTCCATGAAAAATCCAAATGTTCCACGGAAAAAAATACAAATTTTTAAACAAACAATTACTAAATTTTACACACAAAAAATATTTTTTCCATAAAAAAATTTAAAAAATTCCACAAAATAATCAATAAAACAATAAGAAATTGGAAAATTTCCATGAAAAATACGAAAAATCAATAAAGTTGATAATATTTTCCATGAACCTTAAATGATTTAAAGAAGGGGTCATCTATTATAAAATGCTCAGTTTGATTGCAGTTTTTAATTTTTAATGGAAATTTTCTTTCTTTTTTGTTGCTCTTTATAGATTTTTTCGTGAAAGGTTTTTAATTTTTGGCGGAAAACAAATATTTAAATGCGATTGTTTATTGCTAATTGTTGGGGAACTCTTTCCTTGGGCTTCGAAACCTCACAGCTCTCCAACACTCGTAGGGCACAATTTTGTTTATTTTGTCCCCTTCCGAAACACTATTGCCAATTATAGGTTCTATAACATGATCCCCAAGGAACCGACTATTTAACTACTAATTCTTCAATTACAAATAATCACACGCGACGTTCTAGACAAACACTATCTTGCCCGTCGTGATTGCGGCTCCAAGTAGTCCTAGAGGGTCAAATAAACTAGCGATCACTGATAGAACTTGTCGTTTGGTTGGTTGCGTCGCTGAATTCCAAGCCGGAATGGTAAACTGGAACTTCAGTTGGTCGGATACCGGCAACCAAGTCAAACCCAGTGTCTTAACAGCAGGATCCGGGTCTAAATTAATGCCCTCCGGCGTGCAAATCGCCAGATACTCTGCGGGAACACTTTGCAGCACCTGATGATGGGATGCCCATTTCCGTAACTTGAAGCCTCCTAGCGATCACTTTGACGTCATCGCGTTAAGTTCCTTGCATAGCTCCCGTGCGGTATCGTCCGTATCGGGGCCTATGATAACGTCATCCATGTATGTATTCTCCGTGGTTGCCCTAGCAGCCATTGGGTATTGACCTCCTTCATCCATAGCTAGCTGGTTCAACGTACGTGTTGCGAGAAAAGGCGACAGCTTTGTTCCGTACGTCACAGTGTTGACATATGTTCCAAATGGATGTACTCCGCTATGAACTGATGGTATTGTTCTCGCAAACTGGCATCCTTCACCAATCTGCATTCCGTGCCTTGAAGCCGGAATGCGATGACCCTTGACTCGCCCAACCTGGAAACTGGAAACTCTTTTAAATGATTAATTCGCCTAAAAGTAAGATAACCACCTTCTACAAAGTTGTTTGTCTAGCAAACACGTTTAACACGTTTGTCTAACAAATACACGTTTTTGTAGAACATTGCGATGCTCTATCTCTTAAAATTGAAAGGTTATTTGAGAAAATATGTTTTTTCTAGGGGTGTTTAGGAATCGTGTAACTTGTTCAGGCGAAAAATGGTGCACACAACTTTTTAGTGCATTAAAACTGCTGTATGTTTACTCTTATCTCGCGGTTGAAGCTTGTGCTTACACGAAATTACACGTGAGTTATATAGATTTCAAATGTCCCACTTTTTGCTTTACTTGTTCACTAGGTTTATGTAAATGCTACAGGATGACAATAAAAAAAATCCTTTGATAGGTGGGCAATATGCCAATATTATATTGCAGCACGATGAACTGAGCTTATGTCTGTATGTGTGTATGTAAAGACATTTTATAGACCCATTTTTGGAATTAAGCAATTAACAATTTTTCACAGAAAACTGCATGAGGAGTTTGATTCCATTATTTATTCTTGAAGAAAGGTGGGGTGCGTTCTAGAAGAAAACATTGTTTTCCAGATTAATCGCGATACTCGAAATATTTACTTCGTTTGTCAATAGAAAACTACTTGATATGTCAATAGAAAACTTATTTTCACAAAATACTGCAAGAAGGTGATGTTTGGAGTCATAGAAAAGTTAAAAAAAACAGAATACTACACACATCGGTGAAGATTCCTTTCTCGTTTACTTATAATCCACGAATCCGCCACCGTTCAACATTTACAAATTTTCAATAATAAATCTTCTTCTTCTTCTTCTTCTTCTTATTGGCGTTACATCCCCACACTGGGACAGAGCCGCCTCGCAGCTTAGTATTCATTAAGCACTTCCACAGTTATTAACTGCGAGGTTTCTAAGCCAAATTACCATTTTTGCATTCGTATATCATAAGGCTAACTCGATGATACTTTTATGCGCAGGGAAGTCGAGACAATTTCTAATCCGAAAACTGCCTAGACCGGCACCGGGAATCGAACCCAGCCACCCTCAGCATGGTCTTGCTTTGTAGCCGCGCGTCTTACCGCACGGCTAAGGAGGGCCCCAATTCAATAATAAATAATGGACTCAAATTCCTCATGCAGCTGTCTGTGAGAAATTGTTATTTGCTAATTTCCAAACAGTGTGTCTATAAAACGCATATACATACACACATACAAACATCAGCTCAGTTCATCGTGTTGCAATATACTATGGGCCTATTGGCCACCTATCAAAGGTTCATTTTTATTGTGATAATATAGCATTTGCATAAACTTAGTGTACAAGTAAACCAGTATACTAAAAAGATGTGTGCGCCATTTTGCGTCGAAAAAAGTTACACGATTCTAAAAACACATTTTCTCAAATAACTTTTCAATTTTAAGAGATTAAGCTTTGAAATGTTCCACAAAAAGTGTATTTTTGTTAACCAAATAAGCTTGAAAAGGGTGGTAAAAATATCATATATCTCGTACTATATAAGTCATATGTATGGGGTGTCTTAAGAAATACCATCAGCTACAACTTTCCTGACGACACTAGGCTCATATCTGGTGTCGATGGTTAAGCAAAATTTTTATCTCACTTGAAGGTGGATCAATCATTTTGAAGATTTTCTCAAAAAAAGGCCCTTTTCATATCTAACGTCTAACAGAAACGATGCTATTAAAAAAGCGCACGAAATCGGCAAAAAGCAACACTGTGGATTGGTATGACTGCGAATGTGAGCAGTTAGTGGAAGAGAAGAATTCAGTATGGGCGAGATTGCTGCAACACCGCACGAGGACGAACGAGCAGAGCCTTAGCGTGAGGTATTAGCACCCTTGGCGAAAGCTTTATTAGGCGCCCCTTACTTACTAAGAAAAATAATATATTTGCATTTTATATTTAGAGAAAAATTTGGATCTTACTTTGGAAGTGTAACATCAAAATGTTTAATTGTTCAAACGTGTTCAAATAACAACTCATGTGCATGAACAATGTGGTTTGTAAAACTCTAGTGGGTTGCAAAAAACCTCTGAGAAATTTTAAAACTACGTGATCATTTTTGACTACCTATTTGCAATATATGTAACCACTAACGATCCTCACAGAGTCAGGCAAGAAGTTCATAGAAATTGATGAATTCTTTATGATTCCTGTAAGCTCATATGACCTATGTTCAATATGAGTAAAGTAGTAAAGATTGCCAAAGATCCATAAAATTCCTAAAAACCCAGATTAATTCTTCTTCTGAGCCTATAGTCCAATCCGGCCAATTTTCAAAAGGAAACAACGGGACAGGATTCTACGTCTAATGCAACATGTTGCGAGCAAATCGGATAAGTGCCAAAAAATGAGTGGAAAATTTTCATGTAAAAAAAATGTATTTTGACCATATCCATAACTAAGCCCATAAACCGATCCGCCCAATTTTCAATACCCAACATCGTTTTCGGTACTTTGGTTCTTGTACCCGATTTCTGGGTGGTAACCCTAATTATTTTTGGCACACCTACCACAGGGGGGTAACAATCAAAGTTTCGATTGGCAACGGATTATCGAAATCGGACCTTAACTTCTTCCTAAAACAACAATTTTAAGAAGTACCAGCTAAATTAACGCTAAATACCAATACCTTTTCAAGATTAAAGCAAGAATAAACTTTGTATATTCACGCACTATCTGAAAGAAATCACTCTTGCTCGGTCTCCTGACAAAATGATTGCCACATATTGTCACAGACAAACGAACAAATAATCTTCATGGAATCCATTGTATAGTTACAACAAACCATCTGAAGAGCATATTTTAAGATTAACTACTTTGGGAACACCCATAAAGTGCGTCTCGCCAAAATTGGTCATTTTATATCCCTCTCCCCCTCGTCACACTACTCGGAACCCTCCACCCCCTAGAAGCGTGACGTACTTTGTGGATGACCTTTTTGTGCTTAAGGAAAAAATGTGGCACGTGTGATATTGGATATTTCAAGCTCTATCTGAAATAAGGGCGAATGTCGCAAGAGATGATTCTCTTCGTCGACTTCCCCTTTCTACCTTTCTCGTATACAAAGTATACGTAAAGGCTATAGGATCACTCCAAAACCGAACTTTCGATAAAAGGCTTGGAGACCCATAGTGTTATATATCAATCGACTCAGCTCGACGAATTGAGGTGATGTCTGTGTGTGTGTGTGTGTGTGTGTGTGTGTGTGTGTGTGTGTGTGTGTGAGTACAAAAATGTGAGACACACTTTTTGGTACTTAGCATTATTTGATTTACTCGCAACAAGTTTCAGTCGACGCTGATTGCGGTCTAGTTGTTTCCTATTGAAAATTGGCCCGATCGGTTATTGCGTTCAAAAGTTATTGAATAAACATTGTTTTTCTGCCAAGGGTCCCCCCTAAAGTGCTATTTCGACCTCTCTTATGTGTTTTTCTTATTTTTTTAATGCATCAGCGCTAGGTGGATTGATCTGGGTTTTTTAATAAAAGTGACAAGCAGCGGATTTATTTGTGGTTAATCACCTCAGCACGATAGAAAACAATGCGAACTTGCTTCTGAGGTGATAAACCACAAATAAATCCGCTGCTTGTCACTTTTATTTAAAAGGGGGGAAATCGACAAATAGAATTCTCTCTTGTGGCATTCGCCCTTTTACCAGATAGAGCTTGATTTATTATATTTTGACCACGCCACGATTGTTACATCTGTTTGTCTGGTACCTAGTTTTCAGGCAACTTTTATGATTGTTTATTTTTCTCGTTACTTCAATCGAATTATATTTATCTTATTATATTTAATTGAATCTCCAAATATCGATGTTTGGCATAGTATGTGAGCCGACAGTGGGACTGGTTTGCGGATAATCAGTCGATCTAGTTTATGAATTGCGGCATAACAGTCCCACCCAATATTTCATCAAAACTAAAAAAATATTTTTATAAATCATCGACAGGTGGTGTAAATTAATGTATTATACATGTGGAACATTCATTTAAAATATAATGTACACGCAAAATATTGGTGTTTTGAGCGAAAACAACTAAAAATTTTAAATGCATTTTCCTCAATTCAGAGTTTTTACGAATGGGACAACTATGCCGCACACGGCAGTATAGTATCTAGTCGAATCATGTCTGGAGTGAATCAGTTGGTGACTGAAATCGGCATCAGTTGAGAAAAATCAAACTATGGAGTGAGTCTGTCATTAGTTTTAGGAACACGGAAAGTCTTCCATAATAAATTAAACAAAGAACTAAAAGTTCTGGCAAAGCAAATCTATTGTTGCTTAAGTTTCTCGTTGCAGATATTTATATTCAGCAAGTATGTCAGATGAGAACCAAATAAATAAAATAAATTAATAAATATCGCTTGGCCCAATCGGCAATAATGGTCTTTTTTCGAGCCACATGGAGTTTTTCTAAAGAAAAACGAGCAAATTTATCTTAATTTAATTTACACAAAACCCATATTACTACTTCCCGGTGTCAACCATATAGCCCCTTGTGACCGGTTCCAAAAGTTTTTGAGAAACTAGAATAGATCTCAGCTTAGACCAATCCATATGACTTGTTGATGTGAAAGAATCTTTGCTTTAGATTGCTCAATATATCTATACCACAAACTTTTGGATTTTGTACTCGGTTTGTTTTTTCGACCCCTTAGCTTATATAATTGTTCTCATAGTGTGATTCTTGATTTCGGCGCCCCCTAAAGGCTAGCGCCCTTGGCGGGGGCCAAATTGGCCAACCGCACGCTACGGTGCTGCGAACGAACTGCCCGTTCACGTAAGGGCCACGTGCCACAGCCCGATATGTGTAAGGACATAAACGGGAACCTTCTTACGAACGAGCGTGAGGTGATCCAAAGGTGGCGGCAGCACTACGAAGAACACCTGAATGGCGATGTGGCAGACGAAGATGGCGGTATGGTGATGGACCTGGGAGAACGCGCGCAGGACATAATTCTACCGGCTCCGGATCTCCAGGAAATCCAGGAGGAGATTGGCCGGCTCAAGAACAACAAAGCCCCTGGGGTTGACCAACTACCAGGAGAGCTATTTAAACACGGTGGTGAGGCACTGGCTAGAGCGCTGCACTGGGTCATTACCAAGATTTGGGAGGAGGAAGTTTTGCCGCAGGAGTGGATGGAAGGTGTCGTGTGTCCCATCTACAAAAGGGCGATAAGCTGGATTGTAGCAACTACCGCGCAATCACATTGCTGAACGCCGCCTACAAGGTACTATCCCAAATTTTATGCCGTCGACTAGCACCAACTGCAAGGGAGTTCGTGGGGCAGTACCAGGCGGGTTTTATGGGCGAACGCTCCACCACGGACCAGGTGTTTGCCATTCGCCAAGTACTGCAGAAATGCCGCGAATACAACGTGCCCACACATCATCTATTCATCGACTTCAAAGCCGCATATGATACAATCGATCGGGACCAGCTATGGCAGCTAATGCACGAACACGGTTTTCCGGATAAACTGACACGGTTGATCAAAGCGACGATGGATCGGGTGATGTGCGTAGTTCGAGTTTCAGGGGCATTCTCGAGTCCCTTCGAAACCCGCAGAGGGTTACGGCAAGGTGATGGTCTTTCGTGTTTGCTATTCAACATCGCTTTGGAAGGTGTAATACGAAGAGCAGGGATTAACACGAGTGGTACAATTTTCAATAAGTCCGTCCAGCTATTTGGTTTCGCCGACGACATAGATATTATGGCACGTAACTTTGAGAAGATGGAGGAAGCCTACATCAGACTGAAGAGGGAAGCTAAGCGGATCGGACTAGTCATCAACACGTCGAAGACGAAGTACATGATAGGAAGAGGTTCAAGAGAAGACAATGTGAGCCACCCACCGCGAGTTTGCATCGGTGGTGACGAAATCGAGGTGGTAGAAGAATTTGTGTACTTGGGCTCACTGGTGACTGCCGAAAATGACACCAGCAGAGAAATTCGGAGACGCATAGTGGCTGGAAATCGTACGTACTTTGGACTCCGCAAGACGCTCCGATCGAATAGAGTTCGCCGCCGTACCAAACTGACAATCTACAAAACGCTAATTAGACCGGTAGTCCTCTACGGACACGAGACCTGGACGATGCTCGTGGAGGACCAACGCGCACTTCGAAAGGAAAGTGCTGCGTACCATCTATGGTGGGGTGCAGATGGCGGACGGTACGTGGAGGAGGCGAATGAACCACGAATTGCATCAGCTGTTGGGAGAACCATCCATCGTTCACACCGCGAAAATCGGACGACTGCGATGGGCCGGGCACGTAGCCAGAATGTCGGACAGTAACCCGGCGAAAATGGTTCTCGACAACGATCCGACGGGCACAAGAAGGCGAGGTGCGCAGCGGGCAAGGTGGATCGATCAGGTGGAAGATGACTTGCGGACCCTCCGTAGACTGCGTGGTTGGCGACGTGTAGCCATGGACCGAGCCGAATGGAGAAGACTCTTATATACCGCACAGGCCACTTCGGCCTTAGTCTGAATAAATAATAATAATTATTAACACCTTTCGCCTGATACCGGGCAAATACATCCATTTAAAGAAGGCGTAACCCATCCCTTCGCCTTATACCGGGAAAACACGTTCTTTGAAAGAAGACATTAGCAACTCCTTTCGCATTATACCGGGCCGAACATATGGTGGGGTTTCAGATTTTGAAACCTGAAACCCGAATCACCGGATTCGGGTTTGAAAATTAGTACAATATCGGGTTCGGGTCGGGTACGGGTTTGTGAGATAAAAAAATCGGGTCCGGGTCGGGTACGGGCTTAAGAAATAAAATACTGAAAATTGTTTTATTCAGTTTTGTTAATTGTGAGGCTAGTTCGTTGTTTGGACTTACATTTTTACACATATCTAGTTTGAATTTTCCGGGGAAAACTTATGACGGGTCGGGTTTGCATTAAATCTAAAAAAATGCCCGGATTGCATGCAATTAAGCAGAAATCGGTAAATATTTGAATAATAATTATTCTAACTGAATTCGGCCAAATGGCATTCCGCGGAATGATTTTCGGTGAAAAGGTACATTCCGCGAAATGTCTTTCGGAAAAAAGGTGCATTCCGCGAAATGTGTTTCGGAGAGTTGATGCATTCCGCGGAATGTCGTACCGCGAAAAAAAATTCCGCGAAATGTTTTTCGGCGAAATAGTATACAATATAGCCTAATGCAGCGGTTGCGGGTGCTTCCAATGAATGGTTGTAATAAAATCTTCCGAAATTGTATATGCCAATTTTTCATACGGTTTCTGTAAGGTTCTTATGGCGAACTGTGTAAAAATCTGCCATCCGATGGTTGGGTGTACTATACAGAACATAACCATACCCATTGCCTTTATTTGCTATTCCGATTCTAAATCCTAATATACTTTTTGCTCTTTAACATTCGTATCCTAATATTTCGGAGTAGGCCTTGAGTAAGCAAGACGTGTCTTTTCTACGCTTGACAGGTTTTATTCCTTTTTTTTCAGGGTGAAAATTCTAGAAATTGGAGTCTTCCTTAAACAGATGATCGACCAGCCGACCAACGGAAGTGCTGAATTAAAACATACAGGTACTGGTGCCATGTTCCGACAGGAGAGAAAACCCCTTGATCTGAAACTTTCAATGCTGTTTACCATCGGTTCCCTTGGCAGCCTCTGTTAGAAGAAAGGCTTGTTGATGCTGGGATGTTTGCGGTTCAATCGGGTTTGGTACCTTTTAACTCAATAATATTGGTAATAAGTTCTGGCGTATCAAGAATTCTTTCGGTAAGTTTGTCATAATATCTATTTCTTAAATTAATATCGGTCGTTGTCTGCGGATTGAACCTGAGTCAACCATCTTGTGTCTGGTATCAAAGAATCTTGAATTCTTCAAATATTTTACACACTTTATATTTTTCAACAATGGGATTTTGTCCATGTTAATGAAATTAAAAGAAATCAGGGACAAACTTATTGAACATTAAGAATTGCCATAATTATGCTTCAGAAAGACGTTGTTATCGTCCTCGGTTAAGAGATCTTTTTTTTCTTTGATGAATGTACTACACAACTTATGTGGAAATAATATGCTTATTGGTGGTGCTATGTGTTGAAGATTGGAATGTTTTCTACTCTCAACCTAGTTCTTGAGCGGTGCCCGTGCATACTTCGAAAGCCTGGAGACTACGTACATCCTGGATAAAATTCCATGGCACAATACTAACAAAATAAGAAGGAGGAAGGACATTTTGCCGACAGCGTTTTAAGGAATGTCTGCAGTTATTTGAATTAGATCCTTATTAAACTTTGGCAAACTATTTATAAATCCGAGCATTTTAACCAACCAAAATTGTGGGCTCCAAAGGAACACTAGAGTTTTTCAGGGAATTCAACCATCAACCACCTCCTCCTTATCTCTGGTATTATTTTACATACATATTTATTTTATTTCTAGGATGGAAAAGACATCTCTTCCCTCCGAAGTCTCTATGTAATTTAAATGGATCCTAATTTCACGATTTTTCTTCTCCAACTCGATATATTCTCAATACTTTTACATCATTTCAAATCAGGCGGAAACAGAAGTCTAAACAGTAATTATGAATAATTTTAGTTATTCCGTTCTGAATGGCTGAATGACTACTATTGAATCTATACATAACGCTGATATTTTTTGTGTATTTAAATATATTTCTATAAAAAGGATCACAAAAACGTAGATAAAGTACGATTACAATCTATGAATTAAAAAGACCGTAAAAAATGGCTGTCATCAATATTGGCTATTTTGTACACAAGAAATACTACATAGAACCGGCTTTATTACTGTGATGACTGTGTTCTGGAGTATCGAAACGTTTTGGTTTGAAATACATTAATGGACTTTTGATTGTCTAAATTGTAGATACACTTGTATGACAGTTAATGTTAATTATATTCGTGAAGACACAAATCTAGACCAACATTTGAAAAGGGCATAACAATCATGGATTATTCTTTCCCGTTCTTCGTCTATGTATATAGCTTTGTATGTAGACGAGGAATCGGAAGGAATATTTATTGGCTTTTGCCCCGTTTTCAAATGTTGGTCTAGAAATAATGATATCTGTTGAGTTTTTGCATCAAACCAGTCAGGATAAAATCTATGCTATGACTCTTTGTAATGTAATAACAAAGATAATGATCAAGATTTTTATGGTATTTAACCAACGATTTTAACCATTCATTGTTACATTGTAGCCTCTTCGTTGGCGTTTTAGTACAAAATCAAATGAATTATCGCTCACTTTGAGCGATTTATTGTTCATTCTCGCGATGGATAAACAATTGAACACCTATTCTAAAACATAAGAAATGCTAATACTATATTCCATATAAAAATATCCGTATTAATCGTAGATATCAATAATAATAATAAATTAGTTAGTAAAATAGAAGTTGCATAGGTCACATCACTTTCCATGGTGAATCCCGATCTATGTTTCTGATCACCCCATCCAACTAACACAACTTCCTTCCCGTGGTTATTGTGGAGATGCAGAGGTATTCTCGGTCTCTAGTAGCAACAATAATCACACACTAACATTCCCTTCCTATCCCAACTGACTGTAAGGACTTGGCCGGCGTCGTTATTGATCAATATTTGGGAGCTGCTGGAACGTGCACTTCGAGAATAGATGGAAAATCCCAACCACTATTCACTTGGATCGAAGTGCAATTCGCACCAGCTCTGATCAATCACGGAGTAGCAACCATTGATATGTACAGTCAGTCTAAGCTAAGCTAAGCTAAGCTAAGCTAAGCTTTAACATTCGTATCCTAATATTTCATTGAATTTATGCTGCTCAGATCAATATCACATTACAATATTCGAGCTCTACATAGAACACATCATGATGGACAGAACTTACACGGCTTCACAACGTCCATCAAGCATCCAAATCAGGAACTGCCCATCAATCTCTTTCTGACAGTAGTGCAATTCACTTGTTCTAACTCTAGAGGAAATGCAACATAAGATTTTGTAGCACAACAAATTAGAACGGATTGAGCACAGAAGACTTCAAAGCATCAATCAACTAAATCAGATGATTGTTCACCTACCAGCTTGTTCTAGAAATCATGCTTGCATTTCAAGGCAATGGGATGTTTCTGTCTAACATGTCATCTGACTAATTTAGCCCGAGCCGGCGATAATATTCGACAATTGCATAAAGCCTAAATGGTTCTATAGCAGTACATTACTCTTAATACAACATTTGAGGCGAATAGCGAAATGTCTGTAACATATAATGTGTCATTTGAAATACTGTCTTTTGAATGATATTTTTGCTGTCACGCGTCAGATTACAGATTCACGCAAATGCCTTGTTAGACAAAGCTATAGACACATTTTAATTCCACAAGTTGGCCATACCTTATAAATTGGTATTTTTATCTTCTGAAAAAAGTTCTTAGACGTTTATACAAATATACAACAACAATAAAGAGAATTACTTTCAATTACATTCGATTTAACATTTTCAATTTGCTCAAAATAAGAAGCGAGATGAGAGCAGAGATATCTTTTCCAACAAAAAGCATTGAAGATTATGATACATGGTGAACCCATTGTACACAGAAAAATGCAGCCCAAGCTTCTTTCCAAAAATGCTAATTCACGGAACAAACAAACGTACGATATCCATTATCTTCTGTGCCCGTTCGGTAGTCGTTCGAATGGTTGGTTGGGAAATCTGGCCATGCATATCAGAGCACTCAGTCCGGAGCGGCATGAGTGATTCCAACGAATCAAATTGTTAAATTCAAATGTAATTTCGACCGAAGCTTTTATTTACATGTCCGAATGTATCTGTGTGCCACTCCGATTGTAGACTATGGTCCTTTTTATGCATTTCGGCTACGGCAGATAGCCGAGTTGTATACCTCTACGATACCTTATATAACATGGGATATCTTCCCTTTCACAGGGCGAACCGGAATCACATCAAAGTGAACCATTTCCGGTATTCAAAAAGACAAAAAGGTTTCATTTCCATCCTCATCATTACAACGAACGGACCGGACCCGGTGATGGGTGAAAACGAGCAGCGAAGGGCATGATAGGGATGTTCACATGAGTGGAACCTCCCACCGAACCGGCGACGGTCGTCATTTCTTCGTGAGTCGGTTTAGTCGTTCAGCAGCAGAATTGCGCCCATCGTACCCATAGTTCTTCGTCACATCCAAGAAACATGATATAAAATCAGCTTTTCACAGCATCATTGTTTAAGTGCTCCGGTGCAGTGGCCGGGCATGAAACGTACGAAAGTCTCCCGTTCTGTGCTGCTGCATATATCGGTACACGTATGTCTTGCATGTTCCCATGTGAAGTCTAACTAATAGCTCAAAGACAGACAACTTTCTAGCGATATCCCATTGTACAAGGCGATATTCTTTTTCTCCCGTGAAGGCATTGGGGATGGGGCGCACTGTACTTGCTCGAGGTTCAAAAGAAGTGTATCCATTGAATGCACCCACAAACTGTGTACAGCTGTGGATGTGTAGGCACATCCGTTTTTTTCGGTGCACACACGATGGGTATTGTTGAAGGAAACTCTGAAGCACATGGTAGAACTGATGGGAGCTTCCTCTATGAGAAGTCGAGCAGTACGCTTTGATAGTACAACTTTCTTTAGAATTGGGATTTTTACTTGGAAGTGCCAACATTAGCCACAGTCGTAGTGAGGTAACTGCAATATGAGTATAGTTTTGATTCAAACTATGGAGATATTGTACATGATATAAAATAGTTTATTGATAGTTTAAAAAATACTCGCGTTTATGGAGATATTTTACCCCACACATCTTATATCATATGGGGAAAGATCTTAAAACGTCCAAAGTCCAAATATCAGATACTGAGCTGAAAACATTAACATTAAGAAAAACATTAATTAATAGGTATGCATTGCCACCATCCTTAAAAAGGTAATTATTTTCTCATTTTTAATTTTTTTTTTTCAAGGTGCCTAGATCCTTGGGGAAAAAAACAATGATTTTTCGAAATGCAATCTCCGATCGGGCCAATTTGCAATAGCAAAAAATGGGACCGCATTTCCCGTCGATTGTAACTTGTTGCGAGTAATTCGGGTAATGATAAGCTCCAAAAAGTTACTTATATTCCATAAAATCGGCAAAAATTGATAGGAGAAAAAAGTAGACAAGATAATAAACGGTTCTTTCACAAATAACGTAACGCTTTATTTGATGATTTTGGAGCTTCCACCCTATCGTAATGAGAGTCATTTTTCGAATGGATTAATCAATTTGCAAAAACTAGAGCTATGAAATTAGAAGGAGGCGCCACCGTAGACCTGTTCTGTCAAAACCACACAAATAGAAATATACGAATAAAGTGATTTTGATGCGGTGAGTGCAAAATGAGATATCTTGATTGATCCATTGAATCTTTCACACGCTGTGCATATTCACATAAAGTTCCCAAACATTACAATTATTGTCCATGTCGGAAAACAGGTCGTTAACGTTATAATACGTAATACAATTGTTTATATTAAAAACATCTCGAAGTATTTAAATTCCCCATAAATTTATCCTACATATGAATCAATATCATTAAAAAGTGGATACACGTACATTCTTACCATGAAAAATACAGAACGCGTAGGAAATGAGAGCAAAAAAATGCTTTATACTTATTTATATATTATTACTTAAGCTGTTTACTTTATTGAGACCTTTCCATGGATTTATTTTTATTTTTCTTGGAGCATAGTTATTTTATCTTTCTTAGGAGTATTCAGAACTCAGTGGTTTGAGTGCTGCCGACTGGCTACATGCTGTAAAGTTGCAAACGAAAAGAAAGCCAATGAAAGTCATATAACAAAGCACCGCCGGTCGTGGACGAAATAAATGGAACCAGTCGCGACGAGTCGCCGAGGAGAAAAATGAAATATGTAATAGCTCTTCCCATATTCATATCTATCGAACATGAATATTACCAATGTTCAAATATAAATAGATTACTGGTACCATCGTTCCGTTGCCAAACCAGTCATCAGTACAACGTTAGTGAACTGGGAGAATGTTGCGCGCCAGCCAGCATGATGCTGGCGCTTTCCACGTTCCAGCTCCAAACGTGATGCCCATTTCCACAATTGAGCTTATTTCTGGTGTTGGGCATTGTAGGTAATACTTTCTCTCGCATGGGTTCACGCTAAAATTTACTAACTGAAAGGTATAGCAATATTGTTTTATATAGGCTTTTCCAAAACAGCAGGAAACGTAACACCATGTTCAACATTTCCATACAACCAGTCATCTGTTACTGTTGCGTTCTGTAGAGCAGGTAATTTTGTGTTTCAAGCGGAAACCTTAGCTTAAAGCTTTACTTTGCCATAACTTCGTACAAAACAATTATATAGTCGCTTACTATGGCGACTCACCATAGATTACCTTCTCATCTAAACAACTATCCCGTTCCCGCGGTAGTCGCGGAGATGCAGAGGATTCCTCGGCCTTTTGTAGCAATGAGTGTCGAACTAATTATCCTCTCCTAATCCTAAATTATTTGTGATGACGTGACCGGCATCGTTATTGGTCATGAATTAATGAAACTTCAAAGCATGTACACAGTGAGTATAGTTTTTTAATCCGAAGAAGGCTAGGGTAACTGTGCCAGTTTTGGCCATGTTCCTAATTTGGCCAATTTTGCGAATAACTCCAAAAATAAAGCAATTCGCAAGGGTTTTATTAATTCCAACAAGAGATATATCCCTCACGCTCCAACGCTGCTTTCAACTGCTCGATTATTTTGGAAAAATATGTATTTTTCAGGCTTGGCCAAATTAGGCACTAAGTTGGCCAAAACCGGTGCACTTCCCCTATTCAATTGGTGAACTGTGTAGTCAATAAAGGTAAGCTAAGCAAGAAAAATTATGATCCACTGCTGTTTTTTGGCTTATTTTATTTGCACTTATGTTATCTAATGCACTAAAGCATTCATCTCTTGGGCTTAGTCTTCCATGTTTATTTACCAATATTGTTGCATTGCCAGTAAAACTAGCTAGTGCTTGCGGTAGCGGATCAGCAGCAATTTTACTGGAAATCGGATGGCCCACATGGCGCTAGGTGGTGAATCGACGGAAAGCTCGACTGACTATCAGGTTCCACAAACGCAGGATCCCAAGGGATCGATTTGTGTGGACAATCAACCACTACATGTGGAAAGTATATCAACCACAAGTGGCTTCTGGAATGAACCGTTTTATTGGGCGCTGAGAGGTGGACCGACAGCAAGTTCAACGGCGAATCTACGGCCATCGCTTAGCTTAAACGATGTCCACCAGAGCGAAGACATTCTTGCGCAAGAGTTGAGACTGTTGTAAGAAAAACAGGCATTGGAGAAACGGCATTTGGAGGAGCGAAGCAGAATTCTACAACGGCATTCGTTGTTCGACGGAGGTACCGGGCTGAATCCTCAGGCAACAGCTTTTCAGCCGAATGGTAGCAGTTTTTTTATGTATCTTAGCCAACGCCAAATTTTAGCACGACAAGTTGGAAATAGGAAACTGTCATTGTTTTCCGGAGAACCAGAGAAATGGCCACTATTTCTGGCAAGCTTTGAGAACTCAACCGAAATATGCGGATATAGTGACGAGGAAAATATTCTACGTTTGCAAAGGAGCCTGATAAGAAAGGCTTTGGAAGCCGTCAAATATCTCCTGTCACATCCTTCGAATTGGGGAAGGGTCATTTGTTTAGCCGAATATACCATTTGGCCGAACAGACCATTAGGCTGAAAGGGTCGTTTGGCCGTAAGGGTCATTAGGCCGAAAGGGTCGTTTGGCCGAATGGGTCATTTGACTGAATGGGTCATTTGGCCGAAAGGGTCATTTGGCCGACTGGGTCGTTTGGCCGAAAGGGTCGTTTGGCCGAAAGGGTCGTTTGGCAGAAAGAATCATTTGGCCGAAAGGGTCATTTGGCTGAAAGAGTCATTTGGCCGAAAGAGTCATTTGGCTGAAACAGTCATTAGGTCGAAAGGGTCATTAGGTCGAAAGAGTCATTAGGCCGAAAGAGTCATTTGGCCAAAAGGGTCATTTGGCCGAAAGAGTCATTTGGCCGATAGGGTCGTTTGGCCGAAAGAGTCGTTTGGCCGAATAGGTCATTTAGCCGAATAGTTTATTTAAAAGTGAGAAATTAGGAATGAGAAGATAGACATCTCACTACTCACTTCGCGCTTCTCACTTTTGACAGTAAGAAGTGAGAAATTAGGAGTGAGAAGTGAGACGTCTCTCTTCTCATTCCTAATTTCTCACTTTTCAATAAGCTATTCGGCTAAATGACCTATTCGGCCAAATGAACTGGAGAACGTGAATTCCGGGCAGTGGATCCCATAGTGAACACTTCATTCAAGTACTACATCTATTATAGCGGCGGTGGCAGAGCCGAACGAGGAGTTGGCTTCATGGTGATCGGGAAGCAGTTGAGGCGTGTTATCCGGTGGATGCCGATAAGCGACTGCATTTGCTTGTTTAGAATGAAAGGCAAATTCTTCAAATATGATCTGATCAACATCTATGCCCCAACGAACGATAAGCCTGATGACGTGAAGGACGAGTTCTATGAGAGCTTTGATAAAGCCTACGGAGAGTGCCCAATACACGATGTAAAGATTGTCATCTGGGATGCAAATGCGCAGATCGGAAAAGAAAATTTCTTTCGCCCTGTCATTGACACGAAAAGCCATCATTCCGCTATCAACGATAATGGTCTGCGGCTTGTAACCTTTGCTGCTGCTAGAGGGATGACAATCAACAGTACCTACTTCGCACGTAAGAATATCCGCAAATTCACCTGGCAACATCCGAGTGGAGACACTTGCTCACAAATAGACAACGTGCTGATCGACGGACGTCTTTTCTCGGATGTTATAGATGTAAGGTCCTTCTGAGGTTCGAACATTGACTCGGATCACTACCTTGTAGTTGCAAAAATTCGGGCGCGACTTTCCAGCGTCACGAATTCACGAAACAACAAAACGATGCGTTTCAATATCCAACGCTTGTCAGTTGAAGGAGTTGCTGAACAGTACCACCAGAAGCTGGACGTCAACATATTATGGGAAAATATCTACAACAGCACAGGAAGTGTTAGGCACTGCACAGCGACTCCAACTAAATGGTTGGTTTGATGAGGAGTGCCAGCGAATGACGGACGAGAAAAATGTTGCTAGGAGTCGAATGCTAGTGGCTCGTACCCGTGGCGGTACAGTGTAGCAAGGGCAGAAGAGAAACGAATCCTCCGCAGAAAAAAGGCAGCACAAAGAGAGTGTGATAGATGAAGCGCAGGAGAACATGTATAGAAACGATACGCAGAGATTTTACGCAACTGTCAATGGCGCGCGGATAAGACTGCGCCAGTGCTTGCCATGTGCAATGACCGAGAGAGGAATTTGCTGACAGGCAAGACTATGGTGGCAGTTAGGTGGATGGAGCACTTCGAAGATTTGTTGAACGGTGAAAATGAAGGTGTATTAAGGAGCAGGACGGACATAGTCAGTGACGGTCAAGCTGTGGAACTACCAACGCTGGGCGAGGTAAATAAAGCTCTAAACGAGCTGACGAGATCCCGGTCGAGCTTCTCAAACACGGAAGTGAGCAGCTGCATCAATCAATCCACCACATTATCCAGAAAATATGGTAGGATGAAGAACTGCCTGCCGGCTGGTTGGATGGCGTCATATGCCCAATCTATAAGACACACACACTAGAGTGTGCCAATTACAGAGGGATCACCCTTCTGATCTCGGCGTACAAAATCCTGTCGCGTATCCTCTGTTAAACAGGACCGCTTAAGAAGACCTTCGTCGGCGAATACCAGGCAGGTTTTCGTGGGGCCTGATCAACGACGGATCAGATGTTTAGCCTGCGGATGATCCTTCATAAATTCCGGGAGTACAACTTGCAGACTCACCATCTGTTCATTGATTAGAAATTGAAAAGAAATTAGCTGTGGCAGATAGTGTCCGATCATGGTTTTCCGGCGAAACTGATTAGACTGATACGTGCAGCGCTGGATGACTCGAAATCAAGCATTCGGATTGCAGACGAAGTGTCAACCTCGTTTGTGACCTTAGACGGATTGAAGCAGGGTGATGCACTTTCGAATTTATTGTTCAACATTGCACTCGAGGGTGCTATCGGAAAATCTGGCGTGCAGAGGCACTATCATCACACGGTCGCATATGCTTCTGGGCTTTGTGGACGACATCTACCTCATTGGAATAGATTGTAGAGCAGTAGTGGAGGCTTTTCTCCCACAGAAGAGGAAGACGGCGAGGATAGGCTTAACCATTAAAGACCATTGAAAAGACGTATTGCTGCTTCGAATAGGGCCTTTTATGCAGAAGGAAACGAAATTTGTTCTATACAAAACTCTGATTCTACCAGTGGCCTTTTATGGACATGAAGCATGGACATTATAAGAGGCGGACCGGAGAGCTTTCGGAGTTTTCGAGCGAAAAGTGCTGCGTACAATACTCGGAGGGAAACTAGAAAATGGTGTGGCGCAGAAGCATGAATCATATGCTGTATCAAGTATACAAAGAAGAAAATATTGTGAATCGTATAAAATACGGCAGACTTCAATGGGCTGGTCACTTAGTGTGAATTTCGGAAGAAAGAATAGCGGAAACAATATTCGACGACCTTACTGTTGAGGTCGAAATACGTATCTGGCAAGGTACAATCAAGTGGTGGAATTAAATGGGATGGTACGAACTCGTCTTATGACAAGTGAAGACATTCCACTAAAAAGCTCAAAATAATTTTCTTAACAAAATATTCAACAGATAACCAGATAAAGGCCGGCGACTTCGTGGAAGGCCACGAACACGCTAGTTGCACGCGGTGGAATCGGACCTGGGGACCCTAAACGTTCGGGGAAACTGGAGGAACATCGCCCAAGACCAACGATTATGGAGCTCTACAATACGCCAGGCATAAGTGAATCAACGTTAAAGTGACCCAGAAAATATTTTTTTTAATTTGGCATAATTTGCTTACATGAGTCGATATCGAGTCATAGTACATCGACTCATGGAGGTTTGACTGTACCCAATTTTTAATATATCTCATCCTCACAGTGGGTTCCAGTATAATGCTTGTTTACATATTTTGTTTCGCCCCTACGTAAAGGTGCGTCCGGACCAGCCCACTTATGTTCCTGAATTTCAGTTGCTATCGGCCTCTAGTGAAAACGTTGATTGAGCTCGGTGTATGAGATTCAGTTGTGAGGCCACCAAGCACTATCACAGGTATCTGTTGATGAACACCCGAATCCGTTGATTAATCTCCACTGATACACACTTGGTTTCAGTAACATAGAGCAGCACATATTTCGCATTAGAATTAACAATTCGAAATATGGTGCTTTGGCTCATCTGCCTGTTTCTCAAGATGACTCACGAAGCCAGCCATTTCCTTCTTGATCCGCGCAACAATGTCAATCTTGGACCTTGGTACCACCGTCTGACGCCATTTGATAGATGTTCAATGTTAAATAAGAATTGATATGGGTCCTTTGACCTTTGGCCTTTCCATGAGTCAAAAAGCATATGTAATTGTAATAATAAAGATTAAATCTGTGTTGATGTCTCTTATTATCCATCCATATTAAATTATGTGAAGGATTCAGATAAATCTTGAGGCCATTTTATAGCCCTACGTTCACTTCGAGGTAATGTGTGACAAATTACCCTTTGCTGTTTTTTGAGTGAAACTTTAGCGTGTATGATCAAACCGGGGAATCACTCTAAAGCAACAGGAGCACGTAGAGAAAGATTCACAAAACGCCTCGAAAAGAAAAATTACTTGCGAAATGTTTTTTTACCGGTTTGTTTCTGGTGTCATGGCCTACCTAGGTATATACCGAAACGAGGTCTTTAGTTTTATTTGTGTCCTTCTCAGTAATTTTACTGTAGGTGTATGGTGCACGCAATAGATGCACTATGCTCTAGTAATCGAGAATGTTTCGCACCCAAAAACATCCGAAAATCAAAATCGCTCTTCCAGGATTGGCAATCCTACGCCTTTGCTCGCAAATGAAAACCTTTCGCCTTTCTCGTACACCAAGGTGTAACGAAAAGGCTATATATTCACTTCCGAGACGATTTTGTGATAGAAGGTCCGGAGACCCTTAGTGTTATATACCAATCAACTCAACTCGACGAATTGAGATGATGTCTGTCTGTGTGTATGTGTGTACGTGTGTGTATGTATGTGCGCAAAATAAAACTCACTTATCTTTTAGGCACTTATCTTGATCCGATTTGTTTCCTGTCCCATTGTTTCCTATTGAGATCGGCCAGATCGGACTATGGGATCAAAAGTTATGGCCAAAATATGATTTATATACAAAAAAACAAGCTTTCTCACTCTTTTTTTAGTATATTCTCTCTCTTTTTTTAGTATATATAATATACGAGAAAGGCACAAACACCGCTAGGTTGTTCAATCAGGGTCTTAAGAATAATATGAATAATAATAAAATATATAAGATAAAATAATATAAAAAGTGCAACAATTTTCATCGCCTTAGATGCTTTGATATAAAGTGTACTGAAAAAAAACCGTTCATTCCAAATTGCCAAAATCAATAATTACCCTACAAAATTAATTTTATAGTATTACTGTAACATAAATTATCTGGAAAAAGCATATTGTCCCAATCTCCTCAAAACATCGGAGAAAAGCAATGAAGTCATGTATGAATGTAATGTCGGTTGAACGGTGGGAAGGGCTTTCTTCGGGATCGACGAAAGTTCGCCGTTAGCACAAATGCAAACGATCCCGGGGCATCACCACGAATAGTGGAGCGAATAAGTAGTGAGTATATGTAGAAGAAAATGTTTTAAAATGTTCGACGTGTGTGCAGAGAGGCAGAGGAAGAAAAGGACATGGCCTTTCTTTTCATCGTGCGCTCTATTATTATGGGACAGCAATAATAAGAGCACATCGCACCATGTAAAAGATCTCATGGAACGTGTGGGAGCCCGAGCATGACGACGATGATGGCCAGAAATATGAGAAATTGGTACATGCTTGTGCTGCTAAGTTGAATGCGAGTAATTCTATTGTTTGATGTAAGTTCAGCGTGAATGGAATGAAATAGAATGGCGAATCGAGCATGAGAAATTCGATCATAATCGATACGTGGCGAATGGGGCATGAATATGTGAACAGCACCGTTCGCAGAACGACATGTATTGCATAAATGATAAAGAACGGGGTTCGATGAAGGATTGTAATTGTTCCTGGAAGCAGCGGTGGTTTGGCGCACTATAGTGCGTTCTGTTGAATGGAGAAAGGAATTTCCTGATCTCGTACTCATGTTGGCGTTAAACTTTATTGTGTCCCAAAAAATATTTTTCAATGTTTCAAATTTCGAACAGATCGTAGAATAATGGCATAGTGTTGATACATGTACAATATAACCTATTGAATACAGTCCGGGTATTTTGCAAGTGAAGTCTACATAATAATTTTACCTCATTTGTTTTTTTTAAATCTCCGTTGCATACCTCTCATTTTCAACCCATCAAAAACAAATAATCAGACTTGTTGTTGTCATAAGACAATTAAAGACATTTCACTAAAAGTTCAATTTTTTTTACCGAATAATAAGTAATAAGTTTCTGGAAGTGGTTTCATCAGCAGCGAGCACACTGCAGAAAGAACCAATGAAATTGTTACTGATTTATTGACGAGATGTGCTTTTTGTATACAAAATGAAACTGTTTCTCTATATTTTTAATTTGTCAGTAATTTTTAATTATACATATTATTAATAGTCATCGTGTTGGAGCAATGGATTTTAAAAAGCATTGGAAAAAGAAACAACTGGAAATCTTTCAATTACTCGTTCAATAACTGCTGAATGTTTATTTTACTTTTGATGGTGAGGTGATTATCTCGACTACCCGGTGTGCTACTCATCAACATAATTTCTGCCACAAAGAAAAGCAGTACCCCTTTTTTATTGAAGACATGTATATAATAGGAGCAACTAGTGATGAATTAATTATCTAATATAGTTTCTAACACTTATAAGGCCAGTAAGTAGTGAATGTGGAGCTTAGAAAGTTCAATTATGAACAGGGCTGTTAAAATGAAACACTGAAAAGAACGTGTGTATTGTTTACAGGGATTTTACAGCGAAAATTTGAGAAGTATCTATTCACAAATTAACGAATTAACAAGATGAAACGTTACCAAATAAATAAATAAATTTGATGAATCACGAGGAGATGTGATGTTAGCCACACTCATCAAATTACCATGAAGATGCATGTATTGTACATTTATTAAGTTTACATTTCTAACAAAAGAACTTGAACAAGAAGTAAGTTAAAGAAGTCTATCACTATGCATCTCCACCTATGCGTATGTTTTTATCATGATGAACATTATTGGGATCTCTTCATAAATTGCATTTTGGATTGGTAAACCGCTACTGTTCAAATTTGTAGTATCATTGTCCTATAGCCACTTTACTTTTGCTTCAGTTTAATTTTTCTTTTCTTGTTGATATTTTGAAAATGTTGGCCAATAAACCGGTGATAGCATAGTAATTAAACCTCGAATTCAATCGACTCATTGGTAAGAATATGTCGGAATGCTAGTCGGAAAGCATTAAGTCGTAATCCTTAAAAATGGTTTACTCATTAAGGACAAGCTTTGCATGCGTAGAATAATAAAAATGACTGTGCTGTGCTGTGCCTTAGAAAACGCGAGTACCGTGGACCACCGGTAATATGACAGTTTTTAATCTGAACACTTTTTAATTTGAACCCGTTCGTTTGAACATCGTTCAAATTAGGGATCCTATAATGAGAGATATGCAAATACTTTTTCAGACTATTTAGCAACGCTGTTACTTTTGTTAGCAAACGCTTCCAGCACTTGCCGCAGCGCAAAATGTTGAAGCTTGTATATGACTTTGCATTTGATAACAATTTGGAATATGTTTGTCTGTCCACTAACAGTGTTTAAATAAGTGTTTTAATGTATCACTAAAATAAAAGTGCAATACCAATAGGCGAAACACGATACATAAACTAGATTACTTCTACTCGCGAAAGTAAAACAAATCGTGTATTCGATGAAACTTTTCTTAAAATCTATCTCAATACCTCTCAACCTTGTCTCAATCTGCAACAATAACAATGTTCATTCGGCTCACGTTTTGACAGTTCTCAATGCTCGATTGGCTTACAATGGCCGCTTTCGCATATCTCTCATTATAGGATCCCTAGTTCAAATTAAAAATGATTCAAACGTCATTAAGCACGTGGAATCGAGACAAGAAAAATGGAACATCGTGAAACGGAATGCAGAATCAAAACAAATCAAAACAAACCAGCAAAGAGAGAAGCCAGAAACCTGTTTTTCTGATGCGAATATAGTAACCACAAGTTCAAATTAAAAATGAACCCCGTTAATTTGAATGAGGTACCGTTCAAATTATCGGGGGTCCACTTTTAAATTTGGATTCCGTGAGGATTGTCCTTAATGTATACTTTTTCTTTGTTATCTCTTTCTGTCTGCTGAAAAAACACCCATTTTGAGAGAATAAGTGGATCTACCTCCTTAGCCGTGCGTTAAGACGCGCCGCTACAAAACAAGACCTTGATGAGGGTGGCTGAGTTCGATTCCCGGTACCGGTTTAGACAATTTTCGGATTGGAAATAGTCTCGACTATAGATAGTGGAATATATAGATGAGCGAAGATAAATCCTCTGTCTCCAAACGAACTGTCAAACGTGTCTCCAAACGAGCATGACGTCACGATTTCAATGGAAATGTTAAGGGCTTTGACGTCATATGCGCGTGTGCACGGTCAAAAAAAGCGACTCAGCCATGCTTTCGCTCATCTATAGATTCTACTATCTATAGTCTCGACTTCCCTGGGCATAAAAGTATCATCGTGTTAGCCTCATGATATACGAATGCAAAAATGGTAACTTGGATTAGAAACCTCGTAGTTAATAACTGTGTAAGTGTTTAATGTAAAACTAAGCTGCGAGGCGGTTCTGTCCCAGTGTGGGGATGTAATGCCAATAAGGAGAAGAAGAAGTGGATCTACTCATTTAAATGAGGAAATCCACTTATTCTTCCAAAATGTGTAAACATTTTAGCAGAGAGAAAGTACCCATTAATGAGTAGACAAATTATAACGGGTCGATACGTCATGCAAAGCTGAAGAATTTTACGCAGCTTACGTTGCCATCCGAACCCACCCGTAGGTATATTAACTAAACACAGCGTAGTTATCTCACAAATAAACCGCACGCTATTTATAATGCAGCCAATTTGGAGAGTTAACTAATGCTAAAAGCCAAAAACCGCACTGGGTCAGCTGGCCATAGTACCGCCAACGACGGGATGCCATGACATAAAACAGTGCACATAATGTGGTTTCCAGGTTAGAAGCCCAAGCAGCTCCCTGCCCTACTGTGCCCATCGCATCGGTCGGATATGGTGATGCTATCTCTCGACTTGCACAAATATTTTAGATTCTAGACTGATCCAATGATAAAAAAAAAATGGCATCAATTATCAATCACCTAATTGGATAAATATGGCATACTCGCACTCGCTTAATATCATATCTATTTGTAATAGTCAACATTAATATACAGTGAAGTTCCCCGAGGCAAGGGAATCTCGGGCTCATTCAGTAGCCGCTAAGTTGCGAAAAAGCCGGCGGAGGTCCTTCGTAGCTTTGTTGGTTAAAGCACCAGTCTAGCATACTGAGTGTCGTGTGTTCGAGTCCCATCTAAGGGAAAGTGGTTACATCCAATACATTTTTCGAATCAAAATCTTCCACATAAGGTACAGATTCACATCTGAGTTTTCAGAACATTATAAATTAATGTTTTAGATTGTTGTCTAGTGAAAAATAACTTCGACACTCATAACGGGTGGCCACTAAATAGCGGGAATGAAAAGAATGGCTCGGGGAGAAAACTACAAAGAAGTACAGTTCAATCTGATATACGTTATATAAAGAGTTGGCCTTAGTCTTTAAACTTAGATTAATGAATTATATCATATGGTCCGGGGTCCGCCGTGCGGCGTAGTTTAATCTTGCAGGTATCACATGACCGTCGGATGGCGGCCATTTCCGGATGATGCTTCTGATCCTATTGATGAGCTTCATGTCTTTGGCTTTTCAATCACCTTTGAATACAATGGAGCTCGGTCTACTTAAAAACCTTTAACGCGAAACATTTTCACTTTCAAAATTGTCCACCGTGTACTTTTCCCATGATCTTTGTTTGTTTAAAAAAAAAGCAGAATGCGGCGCCTGTTTAGACGGCATGTTTGAAACAAAAGTACTGAAGTATTGAAATTCCCGTTTTTTAATGACCACCCGTTATATCACATGGATCTGAAGCAGCAGCCGTTCGATATTGTTGGTTTCGTTGTTAAAAAGTAAAAGTTATTAACAAAATGTTTATTTTACATTCTGGAAATTATCTTCCGCATGAAAAAACAATGGTTATAACTATGCGATATTTTTCCGTCTACAGTGAAAATAATCTATTTATTCTAATATAGGTCAACACGTTTTGTCTTGTATTTTGTTATTTTCATATTTCGCATCAGATTTAGAGGTTTTCAGATAATCAAAGTGCTTAACACATAAATTGACAAATACGTTCTATTAGAAATTTACAATACTGCGCATCGCCTGCATAAAAACGTTTCTTTTGAAATACTAATTTTTGATTAATGAAATACTTTGTTTTCTAAGCAGAGAAATATTCATTCGAAAAGTGAATGAAGATTTTCTCATCCTTAACTTAATACACTGCTTTCAACTTCACGGACATATCATGTGCTTGGGCGATTGAACGAGACTCGCCAAAGGCAAGGGACTATTTCACGTTGTAGGTCAAATAAAATTCGAATTACGTTCCTAACCAGAGTGTAAAATAATCGAAAATTTTTGGTGAAGTCCATTTTTCTTCATTTGTCAGTTCACTTCCGACACATTCATAGTCGACTCTGGACAGTCAATATTCATTTGAATATTAGTCACTGAATATTTATGCACATTTTACAAATTGATAAATTATCTGAAATCTGAACACGTTTCAAATGAGTAAAGTAATGTATCACATAGAACTGAATCCGATTTTCATCCGCGAGGCACTTTCAACGGCAAACATCAACATAAACAATGCTAATTATGTTTTTTTCTGCACATAGTAAACACACTCAGTGACAGTCGAATGAATGAGTTCGTGGAGTAGTCGTCTGACTATGTCATTCTATGTTTTGAATATTCATGCGATGTTTGTCAATATTCAGACCGAAGTTGCTTCATGAAGATGAATATTTTAAGCTCTGTTCCTAACGTCTCCTAAGATCTCCAAAGTTCAACAAACGAATCCCTCTGGTCCGAAGCATGCTTCATAATGCGTGCTTCGTGGGATAAAAACTGTGATACTGATGTTTCACTTTATTTAAGTGAATTTCAATTACTGGAATTGAATTCTTCACTATTCTGTGAAATCAATAATGATTTGTAACTTATCACTAAATATTTCTAGTTCCTTTTTCTAATCTGATCCACCTTATTATTCTCCGCTTCTGTTCTTCTCTGCTGAGTACTCCTAAATAACTACCATGTGAGCCTCGGAAAAAAGACATTTTTCCAAGGAAATAACTAACATTTTTTTGAATGCTCATTTCATTTTCATTTATTTAGTTAACATCTAAACAGATAACACTGAATCAACAATTTGACGCCACAATGCACGGTTCGAGGCCGCATCTCTCCATCCTCGGATACGCCCCACGCTCGCCAAGTCGTTCTGCACCTGGTCTGCCCATCTCGCTCGCTGCGCTCCACGCCGTCTCGTACCTGCCGGATCGGAAGCGAACACCATCTTTGCAGGGTTGCTGTCCGGCATTCTTGCAACATGTCCTGCCCATCGTACCCTTCTGGCTTTAGCTACCTTCTGGATACTGGGTTCGCCGTAGAGTTGGGCGAGCTCATGGTTCATTCTTCGCCGCCACACACCGTCTTCTTGCACACCGCCAAAGATGGTCCTAAGCACCCGTCTCTCGAATACTCCGAGTGCTTGCAAGTCCTCCTCGAGCATTGTCCATGTTTCATGTCCGTAGAGGACTACCGGTCTTATTAACGTCTTGTACATGACACATTTGGTGCGGTGGCGAATCTTTTTCGACCGCAGTTTCTTCTGGAGCCCGTAGTAGGCCCGACTTCCACAGATGATGCGCCTTCGTATTTCACGACTAACGTTGTTGTCAGCCGTTAGCAAGGATCCGAGGTAGACGAATTCCTCGACCACCGCGAAGGTATCCCCGTCTATCGTAACACTGCTTCCCAGGCGGGCCCTGTCGCGCTCGGTTCCGCCCACAAGCATGTACTTTGTCTTTGACGCATTCACCACCAGTCCAACTTTTGTTGCTTCACGTTTCAGGCGGGTGTACAGTTCTGCCACCTTTGCAAATGTTCGGCCGACAATGTCCATGTCATCCGCGAAGCAAATAAATTGGCTGGATCTGTTGAAAATCGTACCCCGGCTGTTACACCCGGCTCTCCGCAGGACACCTTCTAGCGCAATGTTGAACAACAGGCACGAAAGTCCATCACCTTGTCTTAGTCCCCGGCGCGATTCGAACGAACTGGAGTGTTCGCCCGAAATCTTCACACAGTTTTGCACACCATCCACCGTTGCTTTGATCAGTCTGGTAAGCTTCCCAGGAAGCTGTTCTCGTCCATAATTTTCCATAGCTCTACGCGGTCTATACTGTCGTATGCCGCCTTGAAATCAACGAACAGATGGTGCGTTGGGACCTGGTATTCACGGCATTTTTGAAGGATTTGCCGTACAGTAAAGATCTGGTCCGTTGTCGAGCGGCCGTCAATGAAGCCGGCTTGATAACTTCCCACGAACTCGTTCACTAATGGTGACAGACGACGGAAGATGATCTGGGATATCACTTTGTAGGCTACATTAAGGATGGTGATCGCTCGAAAGTTCTCACACTCCAGTTTGTTGCCTTTCTGGTAGATGGGGCATATAACCCGTTCCTCCCACTCCTGCGGTAGCTGTTCGGTTTCCCAGATTCTGACTATCAGTTTGTGCAGGCCAGTGGCCAGCTTTTCCGGGCCCATCTTGATGAGCTCAGCTCCGATACCATTCTTACCAGCTGCTTTATTGGTCTTTAGCTGTTGAATGGCATCCTTAACTTCCCTCAAGGTGGGGCTGGTTGGCTTCCATCGTCCGCTGAACTGACGTAGTCATCTCCTCCGCTGCCTTGACTTTCACTGCCTGTACTCTCAGCGCCATTCAGATGTTCCTCGTAGTGCTGCTTCCACCTTTCGATCACCACACGTTCGTCCGTCAAGATGCTCCCATCCTTATCCCAGCACATTTCGGCTCGCGGCACGAAGCCTTTGCGGGATGCGTTGAGCTTCTGATAGAACTTGCGTGTATCTTGAGAACGGCACAGCTGTTCCATCTCCTCGCACTCCGCTTCTTCCAGGCGGCGTTTCTTCTCCTGAAAAAGGCGGGTCTGCTGTCTCCGCTTCTGTCTGTAACGTTCCACGTTCTGCCGGGTACCTTGCTGCAGCGCGACCGCCCGCGCTGCGTCCTTCTCCTCCAGAATCTGTCTGCACTCTTCGTCGAACCAATCGTTCCGTCGACTTCGACCCATATACCCGACGTTGTTCTCCGCTGCGTCGTTAATGGCTGCTTTAACTGTACTCCAGCAGTCCTCAAGAGGGGCCCCATCGAGCTCACCCTCTTCCGGCAACGCTGCCTCGAGATGCTGCGCGTATGCAGTGGCGACATCAGGTTGCTTCAGTCGCTCTAGGTCGTACCGCGGCGGTCGTCGGTACCGAACATTGTTGATGACGGATAGTTTTGGGCGCAGTTTAACCATCACCAGATAGTGGTCCGAGTCGATGTTAGCGCCACGATATGTCCTGACGTCGATAATGTCGGAGAAGTGCCGTCCATCAATCAGAACGTGGTCGATTTGTGATTCTGTCTGCAGTGGTGATCTCCAGGTGTACCGATACGGGAGGCTGTGTTGGAAGTAGGTGCTACGAATGGCCATATTCTTGGAGGCGGCGAAATCAATTAGTCGTAGGCCGTTTTCGTTCGTCAGCCGGTGAGCGCTGAACTTTCCAATAGTCGGTCTAAACTCCTCCTCTTGGCCAACCTGAGCGTTCAAATCTCCTATGATGATTTTGACGTCGTGGCTTGGGCAGCTGTCGTACTCACGTTCCAGCTGCGCGTAGAATGCGTCCTTATCATCATCAGTGCTTCCGGAGTGTGGGCTATGGACGTTGATTATGCTGAAGTTGAAGAACCGGCCTTTGATCCTCAACCTGCACATTCTTTCATTGATCGGCCACCACCCGATCACGCGCCTTTGCATATCGCCCATCACTATGAAAGCTGTTCCCAGCTCGTGTGTGTTGCCGCAGCTCTGATAGATGGTATGATTACCTCTAAACGTTCGCACCATTGATCCCTTCCAACAAGCCTCCTGCAGCGCTACGATGCCGAATCCACGGTCTTTGAGCACATCGGCGAGTATGCGTGTGCTCCCGATGAAGTTGAGAGATTTGCAGTTCCACGAACCGAGTTTCCAATCGCTAGTCCCTTTTCGTCGCAGTGGTCTTCGCCGATGGTTCCGGTCCGTACTCTCTTGTTGATTGTTCGTTGCTTATGATTTTTAAAGGCTGGCTTGCAGGGCCTGACACCAAACCCCCTAAATTTCCGGAGGACCATTCCTCCTTATTTCCGGTGGACCATGGTGCACAGTTTCTCTTAGAGTCCCTCGCTGGCACTCGGACGATGATCAGCCGCCCCTAACATGGAGAACAGACGCTGTTGTGAGCCGATCCTGACATGGAGAACAGACGCTCAATAAGATTTGCACCTCCGGAGAGGAGCAAACCCCCCCCTTCCCTGTCAGCATACGACCATAGTTCCCACCGGGGTTGGTTACCCGATCTTCCCTAAGGTTGCTCGTATCCCGGCCAGCACCGCGGGGAGGTAGGGATAGGAGTTGCTGGGTAAGAGGCTAAGGACCGCGAGATGGGTCTATTTTATTCCTTCAGGTACGCGAAGTACCAATGGTACGCTTTACCCAGCATTTGCCGTGCCAATTTGCCGTGTTTTTGAATGCTATGTAATGCAAATAAGAAAAACCTACTCAATAAATTATTATTCGATACAAACATATAGTAAACAAATAAAACCATATAAATGCAATCGATAAATAAAACATTTTACTTCACTCTTCAGATTGACTTTCTAAGACTCAATCATAGACGCTCTGTTGATGACCAATTTTGACACGGTAGTGGTGGGATTGCTATTAGTTTTGTACCGATCCTAGTTCACTGAGCAGACAAATTGGTCTAAGCCCCAGGGTGAATTGGATCATAAATCATGTCATGTACATGACCTCTAAAACCTATATGGAGTAAATAAATGGGAAATAATAGGAAATAATAAATTTTTATTGGTTTTATACCAAGTCTAGTTGACCTGATATATCAATTGGTCAGAATGATTTAGAGAACTCAGAACATCCAATTTGAACATATCTAAGTCGTAAATCTTGCGCATGGCCTCTAAGGGCCTGTAGGTTTTGTACTGAGCCGAGTTAACTTTGTGATCTAATTAGTATAAACTCCAGAGCAGAGTGTAAAATAATCGAAATTTTTTGGTCAATTCCACTTTTCTTGACTTGTCAGCTCACTTCCAGACACATTCATAGTCAATTCTGGACTGTCAATATTCGGTCGAATATTAGTTATTGAATATTTACTCACATTCTACAAATTGATAAATTATCTGAAACCTGAACACTCATTCAAAACCTGAGTAAAATAATTTATCATAAAGAACTGAATCCGATTTTCATCCACGAGGCACTTTCAATGGTAAACATCAATATAAACAATGCTAGTTATGTTTTTTTCTGCACATAGTAAGCACAGTCAGTGACAGTCTAATGAATGAGTTGGTGGAGTAGTCGTCTGACTATGTCATTCTATGTTGTGAATAAACATGCGATGTTTGTCAAAATTCGGACCGAAGTTGCTTCACGAAGATGGATATTTTAAGCTCTGCTCCAGAGTGATTTGATTATACCCAATTGAGCTTGAGCTTGAGCTTGATTGACTGCTCGTAGTTGCTACTCCATTATGACCAGATCAGCTTTTCTTGCACAGGGAACCAACAAATGTTTGCTTGGGACTAGCATACATCTTCAATGTACAAGTACTGGTGATCCCATTTGTTAGGTCACACTGGCTGCCACCTGCAAGCCGAATATACCTCTGCACTTGCCACGAGTTCATGCGGAATTTTGTTGGAATGTTTGGGTTAGGTTCGAGAGGCAGAGGTCCGTCTTGGTTAACGAGCTGCCAATGTGATAGATAGGAGAAGGCAACTGATGGAAATTCTAATTAGATGTAGGAAACGAGCTCTATTAGTTCATTTCCAATTCTAGCAGATTACTGTTAGAATACTCAAGTTGAAGGTATAGGAATAGTAATGGAAACGGTATGGAAGTCCATTTCCAGTTCTAGCGATTGCTAGAACATGAGAAATATAGAGAAAGATACAAAGTAGGAGAATGGAACGGACCTGGGATTGAAACCCACGACCTCCTGCGTATGAGGCAGAAGCAGTAGCCATATGACTACCAAGCCCGCTTGATTCGATTATACCCAGTTGGGCATAAAGTCGTTTGGCATAAAGCCGTTTTGCACGACTTCGAATTGGCTGATGACGTTGCACTCCTCGCTCAACGGCGCTCTGACATGCAGAGTAAGCTCAACGAGCTTGCCGAGCGCTCTTCTTCGTTGGATGTAAACACGGTGACCCCTTCCAGTTTCACAGTAGCCGGGCAACCAGTGGAGAATGTTGAAAACTTCCGATATCTTGGTAGCCAATTGGCGTCAAACGGCGCACACTGGTTCAGGAGCCCTCAAAACGTGCGTTTTTTAGTTTTCGACCTGAAAACTTTATTTTAGAGTCATGATGTCTTTAGAAGAGTTGAAGGATATTTCTTGGGCTTTATTTTGATAAGAAAATATCAATGATCTATCCACCTTGAAGGGCGGTATGGAATAAAAAATTTACGCAGATGTACAAAAGCAGTGGTTGTTCTCTGCAATGTTATAAAGCATGTGAATTGGAACATCTTTTCTGAAGACACAATATTGGACAAACGGTTTTGTAAGGAATTAGAGCACGTTTTGTATGAATGACCCTCAAAATTCATATTTTGAGAATAACTTTTTTGGAAATGATTTTAACACTATGGTTTATTCTAGAAAGTTGTGCATAATTACAATAAACATGTTTGTCTAAAAGACTACTTTGATCTATCTTGAAATCTGTCAAAGTTATTAAGGAATCTTTAGAAAAAATAGTCAATTTTCACATCAACACACCATGAAAAGCGGCAAGAGGTGGCAAGCCAAACAGCCACCATCTGAAAGATTCGGTTTTAAGCTACCGAATGCACAATGTTTTGTTTTGTTCCGTCGTGTTCCACTATTGTTTTGAATCAAATTAAAATAGTCCTTAATGTACGTTTTTCAGTACAACTGTTACGTAAACAATGAATTTTTGGCAGTGACTGATTTTTTACCCGCCGCTGCCACATCCAGGCGCTATCGTATATGCGCAAATAGCCAGTATGAGTTAACCACCAGACATTTGTATAGCGAAAGGCATCTAAGGCGTGATTTATCAAAAGTAGGAATTTTTCACGAAAAACTATTTGGTACCAGTTGTGTAGGAAGGTGTCCGCTACTACGCCTACCAAATATTTTTTCGATGAAGGTACTTAATTTTGAGAAATCGAATCTTAGATACCTTTCGCCATATTGATTTCGGAAAATTAACTCTTAGTGTGCCGCTGTAAGCACGCTCAAAGCAGGCGATTCATTAAAAAGTGGCTAACATGATTAGTTATTTATTGCATGGTTATAATCTCGACAAATGGCAGCCATTTGTCTTAAATGTAGCTGTTTCGTCTTGATGGAGATTGTTACTATGCGATAAATAACCAATCATGTTAGCCACTTTTTAATGAATTATTGGCAGTGGCTGATTTTCTACCCACCGCAGCCACATCCAGGCGCTATCGTATATGCCCAAATAGCCAGCAAGAGTTAACCGCCAGAAATTTGTATGGCGAAAGACATCTAACGCGGCTTTTCTCAAAATTAGAAACTTTTCATGAAAAACTATTTGGTACCGGTTATGTAGGAAGGTGTCCGCTACTACACCTACCAAATATTTTTTCGATGAAGGTGCCTAATTTTGAGAAATCGAACCTTAGATGCCTTTCGCCATACTGATTTCAGAAAGTTAACTCCTCGTGTGCCGCTGTAATCACGCTCAAAGCAGGCGATTGATTGTTTACATAACAGTTGTACTGAAAAACGTACATTAAGGACTATTTTAAGTTGATTCAAAACAATAGTGGAACACGACGGAACAAAACAAAACATTGTGCATTCGGTAGCTTAAAACCAAATCTTTCAGATGGTGGCTGTTTGGCTTGCCGCCTCTTGCCGCTTTTCGTGGTGTTTTGATGTGAAAATTGACTATTTTTTCTAAAGATTCCTTAATAACTTTGACAGGTTTCAAGATAGATCAAAGTAGTCTTCTAGACAAACATGTTTTTTGTCATTATGCACAACTTTCTAGAATAAACCATAGTGCTAAAATCATTTCCTAAAAAGTTATGTTCAAAATATGATTTTTGGGGGTCATTCATACAAAACGTGCTCTAATTCCTTACAAAACCGTTTGTCCAATATTGTGCCTTCAGAAAAGATGTTCCAATTCACATTCTTTATAACATTGCAGAGAACAACCACTGCTTTTGTACATCTGCGTAAATTTTTTATTCCATACCGCCCTTCAAGGTGGATAGATCATTGATATTTTCTTATCAAAATAAAGCCCAAGAAATATCCTTCAACTCTTCTAAAGACATCATGACTCTAAAATGTAGTTTTCAGGGCGAAAACTAAAAAACGCACGTTTTGAGGGCTCCTGAACCAGTGTGCGGCGATACCAAGATCAACATAGGCGCACGGATCAAGAAAGCAAGCCTTTGCGAGATTAAGAAATATCTGGAAAAAAACAGGCAGATACCCTACCAGCACATGTGTTCCACATAGGTTACTGCAACTCATATGCGACCAGATTTAGGGACAATCAAGTTGCTTGGACTTGTGCTGCTCGGGTAAGTGACCGCACCAAAATACGAATTTTTAACTCTGGAGAACACTCAACGGCTGCAGGTGTTCATCAACAGATGTCTGCTGTATATAATTAGGGACTGGTTGCCTCACAACTGGATCTCAAACAACGAGCTCCATCGTCGTTGTCACCAGAGGCCGATAGCAAGAGAAATTCGGGATTGGAAGTGGGACTGGGTCGGCCACACTCTACGTAGGGGCGGAAACGAAATCTGTAAAGAAGCATGAGACTGGAACCCAGCGGGACATCACAGCAGAGGCAGACCCAGAGGCTCATGACGGCGAAGCTTTAATAAAGAAATAAAAGAAGTCGACCGAAATCTAACTAATTGCTAGCCAGAGATGACAAATGAATAACTCCTGAGCGTTTCGTTGGCGGTTGTTGTAGTTATGTGCAAATTGAAGTTGAGCCTGGAATCTAGCTGGACGCCAAGGTCCTTGACGGTGCTGACTCTTGTGATACTGGCGGCAGATATATTATAATCGAAGACAGATGGACTTCTCGATCTACTAAACGACTTCATTTATAGCATACATTTACTCACTAGAAGAATTCTGTGCACCTGTGCACAAAGATGTGTATTTCAGATTGTATTTTACAGACCCATAGTCGTATATACAATCAGCTCGGCGAACTGAGCTATTGTCTGTGTGTCCTTGTATATGTGTTTGTGCATATGAGAACAGCTGTTATGGTCAGTATGAGCTAAAAGCAATCATACGTAAAGAAATTTCAGCAATTTTAATGATCTGGTTCTGGATTTTTATTTGCAAATTCCATGCGAAGATCTAGAAATGTACACAACTCTGCGATGGTCCTCACATATTGTGCAAATAGTCAAAGAAGAGCTTTGTTTAATTAACTGTACACATCGTAGTTGCTAATAATGATTGGTCAAGAAACAGCAAATATGTACAGCTCACTAACTAAATAATCTTCTTGGGATACAAAAAGTTATTCTCATTGTATACTTGCTTCGGAGTTTCCAATTCAAGAACAATAACGATGCTGATCACGTCCTTACAGTCAGTTTAGGATTAGGAGAGGAAAATTAGTTTTTAAAATTAGTGTTAAAACATTCATTGTTATAAGAGACCGAGGAATGCTCTGCATCTCCGTGAGCGCTACGGGAAAGAAATCGTTGGGTAGTTGAGAAGGTAATTCATGTGAATCCACCTTGATAAGCCACTAAATATTTATTGTAAACGAAGTTATTTTGAAAACAAGAAGACGAAAACTATGTTTCAAATCAATCCAACGCAACGCAAGATCAATGTGCTTCGTTTAGAAAGGTTCTACAACACGATCGATTCCGCACTAAGTAATGTTGTGCTCTTCGATGCAGACATTAGTTTTATCATTTCGCGTTCTCCCACACTAGCTGGCGTGATCACCATCAACACGATGCGATCGATTGCACACTGGTTAAACAAATTTCTGCTACGCGAGATAGATTTTTTTCACTTCGTGTTCTCCCGGACTAGCCGGACGATCGGCTCCGCAATCATATTGTACAAACAGTCAAATAAATATCACAAAATTTAAATTTGGGTCCTGGAAACACTGAAGACGTTTTATAGAAGAAAACTACACGGAGACGAGCCAGCCTTGGTCTGAAAGTCTATTAAATAAAGATATATAAAAAAAGAAGAAAACTACTACATACGTATTTGTCGACTCAGAATGGGGTTATGTTAAGTTAAGCGGTTAAGCGTTAATAGAAAAAAATGCATAACCTAAAGCCAAAATTATTGATAATATAAAGTATGGTTTAAGTTTAAATTTGTTTCGAAGTTCCGCGGAATTCCGTTAAATTTCGCTAGAAGCTAGTTTTTCTTGGCGAAATTTTTGTAATTTTACGAAACGAAACTCCAATGCATTGTAAGATCCACTCCAATGCATTGTATGGAGAGAGGGTTCAACCAAGCCGATTCGATTGTTCATGCTGACCACAGTCATGTACGGCACGTCTTCGACACCGTACTTGGCACGCGTTGCTTGAAGAAGTTGTCGGAGGATGAGAAGAACAACTTTCCTGACACCACGAATACGATTCTCTACGAGTTCTACCAAGTTCTACGTCGAAGATATGCTGAAGAGCGTTGAAAGCCTTGAAGAAGTCAATCTGTAGATTAAAAATCACATAAATAAAGTTAAAAAAATATTGAAAAAGCTGTACAATTGTCACATGATCTGTTCGAAGTTCTAAGCACAGCTGGGCTCACCTTGAAGAAATGGAGTTCCAACTCTCGAGAATTGCTTGACCATATTCCACCTTATCTGCGGGACGACCGCTCTTGTTTCGATCTCAAACTCTCTAATCCCACCTTTAATAACCTAGGCATAAAATGGAAACCCCGTTCGGCCATTTTCCGATTAACTGTACCTCAGTGGAACCCTGCCACTGAGATCACCAAGAGGATTGCGTTGTCCGATTTTACAAATCTTTTCAATCCGTTAGGTCTGGTTGGTCCAAGTCTTGTTCGAGCCAAAGTATTTCTCCAGGATCTTCAAGCTTCAAGTGTGGTGGAGAGGATTCAGAGAAAGTTGGGAACGTCTGACTCTGTTGCAAGTACTTCGTTGGATCACATTCGGAAGCGAAACATCGTCCGTCGAGCTTCACATGGTCGGGATTCAGCCAAATCACACCAAGCGCCATCGAAAAATTACCGATTTTTCTGCCCAAACTTTCGTTTAGCAGATTTAATTGATCGCAAATCGCATCGAATATCCCTCAACCCTATAACTGAGGATATCCTACTGCAAATGTATGCTTAAATTGATATGAAACTATTTCCGTTGTCCTTGTACGAACAAAATATCACAAGTCAGTCGAAAAGCCGCTTGGTGCGGTTTGGCTGAACCCCGACCACATGTTCTGCGACGCATCTCAGAAAGCGTACGGCGCCTGCATCTGCCTCAGGTGTGTCTCGTTCGATGGAACAGTTTCGTCGTCACTGGTTACCGCTAAATCTCGAGTAGCTCCGCTTGAAGCCCTAGAGAGGAAACGAAAACAAATTTCGATTCTACGATTAGAGCTCTCGTCTGCACTCATAGGCGCACATCTGTACGAAAAAGTCGTCCAAAGTCTCAAGATCGCAGTTCAGCTGTACTTTTGGACCGACTCAATAATCGTTAAATGTTGGATCGCAGCGCCTCCGTCTCGTTGGAACATTTCCGTGTCCAACAGGGTGTCTGAAATTCAGCACATCACACGTGGAGGTATCTGGAATCATTTACCACTTACCTTAATCAACCCGACAGATGTTCTATCAAGAGGAATGAATCATCAACAGCTAAAGGATTTCCAGATGTGTTTCAATTTCCAATAAATTCATTTCGTTCAGCAGATAATTATCGATTTTAAGTGCGTGTATCCGACAAGTTCCGTTCAAGTTTAGTCGTTTGAGTGCAAGTTGAACAATTGTTATTTGGCATAATTGTTATTAGAGCTGTGTGATTGATGAATAAGATTTCTCAAGTCATTCAGCTACGTTGTTTCTACCAAATGGGTTTACATGATAATTGGACGAATGATTGCACGCCGTGGCAATAGAAGAATAAAAAAGATTTCTGTAAAAAAGGGAACATCCAGCAATCAGTATTGAATTAATTTGACATTGATGGGTAGTTTTATTTTCCATGTAAGGGTATGCAAGAAAACTTCCCCATTGCGCATTTCTCTCTTTAATTAGGAAAATAATTCTCATGAAATTAATTAGATCTTTTAGAGACACCACTTCTATATGTCGAGCTTAGTCTATTAGTATACATCACTATAACGCTCTGGGTCTTCTTTTGGGTCACATATTCTCTTCTTAGTATATCATATCTTACCATCTTCTTCTACTTCTTCTTCTATGGCTCTACATTCCAACTGGAACTTGGCCTAGCATTTCAACTTAGTATTCTATTAGCATTTTCTCAGTTATTAATTGAAAGCTTTTCTATGCCCGCCATTGCATGAGTATGTATCTTGTGTGGCAAGTACAATGGATACACTATGCCCAGGGAATCGAGAATGTTTCCAACCCGAAAACATCCCAGACCGGATCGAGAATCGAACTCGCCATCTCCGGATTGGCAATCCTATGCCTTTGCTCACAAGGCTACTGGAGACCCATCTTACCATCTGCCCGGCAAATACATTCTTCACATCTTCCCTTGCTTGCTAAATTAAACGAAGGAACCATATCGCCGTTTACCTTTTACCGGGCAACTGCATACGTTGAAAGAAGGAAAAATATCTTTCAAAGCGTATAATTTATTACTTATACAGGACAAAGTGTACTTTCAAAAACATTCATATGTCTCTAGCAATTTATTGCAACTTTTCCGTTAAAAAAAATAGTTTTTGATCTTAATTACTTGCAATATTGCTATTTGAGTTTCCTTTTTTTGTAACATGTCAAATGTGATCTTATTTTCTGACCCAGAAATCAAAAGATGGTACCGTCAACTGGGGAGAAGATGATCATTTTTAAGACAAAACATGTAATAACAATGTGTGTATACACTTTAGTTTTCTGAAATGCGTTCGCATTTATTAAAATAAATTGAATTATCACACATTTTTTGAGTAATCTGGTTTGGGGTGAAGTTGATCAAGACAGCTCTACTAAACTCATTATGACCTAGTAGTCAAAATACACTAGGTTATTTGTATAAATATTGAATTTACTACGTAAAGAAGTCTACGAAGTCAATATTTGAAACGAAAATAGCGTCATTTATGACTATCTCTCTCTTTCTTCCACAAAATACATTTTCATGATTATAATCGAAAAACTCGGATTTCTACCTAGCGGTAACATTACTTGAACGGAGAATATTGTTGTTTCATAAAAAAATTTGGCACTTTTGACCGACACATCAAATGATCATCTTCACCTCAATGATCATCTTCCCCCCAGTTGACGGTAAGTGCAAAAGTCAAAGATAATAAAAATTTCATAGCGCATACCAATGTCTTCGAGCACTAATTACTATATACACTCTTTAATGCACAACCTTTCAAAAAGCCCCATGTCTCCTATGATATAAAACAGACAAGAATTATAAAGAATTTTACATATTTTGTATTTGAATTGGGAGAGTTCTGATCACCGTGCGCATGACTTTATCATTATTGAGGAAGAAAAGAAATTGTTAAATAGAGGAGAGAGGGGGTCAAAAAATCAAATTTTTGTGTTACGTAATTTGTGAACAGACCCTATCGAATCGTGATCACTGTACATATTGTTGGCGTAGCACCAACTTAGAATTCGGAAGTCGGGACTTCCGAACCGAACGTTTTTCCGAAGTTTTATCTGTCAAACTAATTGATGCGTTGTTTAGCGCATCTATAGGCGAATCCAGCGCACTACTTCCGAAGTTGGGAAAGTTCCCTGTATCTTGAGAAAAATCCAACTTCGGTGTAAAAAGCGTTCTAATTTTTTTCTGGATAGACAATATACCCGTGTACCAGAGATGAATATAATTTTCATTTGAATCCTTATTACAAATATGTCAAACCCTCTGAAATCAACGAATAACTTAATTCACTAATAATGCTGCACCAGTCTACATTGTTTCCAGTTGCATAAAACAGTGGACATTATTGTTCCATAAATGGAATTATTGAATATTTCACGAGTGCATTACTCTATGTAGGACGGGTGTTCGCAGTCCGTTTGGATCATTTGCCTGCTAATCCCCGCTAAACCGCGTGGTTTAGCACACTGAGCTTTCATTGCAATTAATCGAAGCAAAGCCCTAATGCCAACCTGTCCAGGTTTTGTAAAAGGTGTTAACATAAGTATAAAATCAAACTACGTGCGGTGCCCCCATTGCAGCGGAAAGCATATTTCTTTTCCGCTCGAGTGAACAGCACTCGGAACAAGCATTTTGTGCAATCACCCACACGAATGGCACCGCACTATTTTGGTTCATTCTCTCCACCCGCAAAAGCACTTTTACATTCCACTCAAGCGAATTTAAAACCGATTCAGTTTTTGCACTCGAACGGCAACTGATTGCGCCCGGCTCCACTTCGCTGCTGCTGCTACTGCATCCAGATGCTTCCGGATTCCAGAATCTGAAACACCAAGTCCAAGTCAACCCGGCGAAGCAACGATACACACAAGTGGGTGGAAACTGTACGTAGATCCTCGTTCTATCTCTAGGATATAAATAGCAACGGCAAATAAATAACTGTCATTTTTAACCAGCTACTGAAAGCGAAATGGAATAAACCCTATTTCACTGGCGAAATATGGTGCCGTTCTACCATTGAAAGGAGTACTTTCGCTTTACTTGAGCTCATGTACGAGGAAAGGCGAATCGGAAGAAAGCTCCACAAGCTGCGATAAGGAACGCTATAGAGCACATCTTCCTTGCAGTTGCCCATACAATTTTCTTCGTTGCTTTGAAGACTGTTGTGTAACAGTGGCAATGGTCTGCCATAGCTTTCCTATGTTGGATTTCAGCAAATCAGACTACTGCTGGTAGTACCGCAGTTTAAGCAGCAAGAAACCTTTTAGCAATATGAGGAGCTTCCGTTAAAACATTTACCTTTCCTGTTGAGATTGATATAGCTGAGTCGTTTTTGCTTCTTCCAGGTGGCATTTTGAAGAACAGACCTTCACTTCGTAGGCTGTCATAGACTTCATTACTTATGTCTTTCTAACATATGGTATTCGCGAGTCCACTGACACAAATGTCAAATTAAGAACCAGCTTTGTAGAGAACATTGTGCCACTATCACTCCTATGATGTGAACATAGAAATACAATAAATACAACAAAGCCTTTCGGTGAAACTGAACAAGATTTAAAATAATGATAGTCATAGTAGACCTTACATTATCACACGTGTTTCAATCTTAACTAAAAATAGGCCATACGATGCAATATTTTATTTTATCTCTGCTGCGAAGAAGGAAGTACGAGATGAAACTGTCGTGGTTAGATAATTAATTGAGTTGAATGCTCTTGAAAACGTGTTAACGTTTGTAATGTATCGCTTAGTTTGTCAATTCCAAGCTCCCTCTCTTTTCCTTATAAATGTTGCTATTGAAGAAAATTGTTTGTACCAAACGCCGATTTTTACCCTTCCCCTACAGTTTCATGTGGTTTTATGGACGATTGATAACGGTCGGTGGAGTCACTTTACGCAAACGAAGCACCATGCGTCTCCACAGTTGATGCGAAAGTATTTTCCACTGGCTTCATAATCTATCCTACCTTCATCAACCTTAATCTCAATTCATAGATGCTAGATTTAACCGGTCCTGAATGGCTTGACCTCAGTGTTATTTCAAAAGAATCTAGTTTCAAAGATCCTAGCGTTAAATTCTTAATCACCGTCCAATGCCAGAAACGACCATCAACATACAAGTTGGCTATAAGCTAAACACTGTATGTAAGGAGGGAATGAAAAGTGCTCCTCCGATGAGGGCAATCTTTTCGGTATCATGCTTACCTCTAGGACACGAATATGTGTAGAAAAAGCTGGTCCCTGCGCTAGACAAGTCAAGATTATCTGCTGTGCTTTTTTCGATGGCTTTCTTCGGTCTGCGTTCGGCTCGACAACAGGTCCATCTTCTTTAAGGAAAGAACCCGGAAACGTGCACATCTGCTCATGCGAAAACGTTCACCACCAATGCCAAGGGATACGGCTAATGTTGCGAACCGTTGATAGGGATATGGCAGCAGGAGACACAGGCGAACAGAGAACCTCACTTTGAAACAGTTGTTGGGAAATTGGGATTTTTTGTTAGATTTCTCTTCAAAAGTTTTCATGTTACAAACTAAACTGCAGGTCTTCTGAGAGTGCCATTACCGGTTACATTGACAAGGAATTGTACTCTAATGCGCAGTTCATCTCGCGATGTACATAGTATTAGATAGGCACTGACCCTGTTGTTTAAATTTTAATATTGCTATATGATTGTTATTTCCAAAAGTCTTCATCATTTAAATTCAATAATATTTCAATGCGCTTTGAATCTTTAACACCTTTATTATTTGGTGAATTCTATTCTCGGTCCTGCCTAGGATGTTTTCGGACTCCTTGGTCGTAATGTATGCATATTCATGCAATGGCGGGCATGAAAAATTATCAATTAACTATGTAAATGCTTATAGAATACTGAAAGAGGTTCAAACTCTAGTAGAGTTTGCAGAGCCATGGAAGAATATATTGCTGACTCCCATATACCCAATGTCATAAAAACTGATTTTAAATGAAAATATAAAGCGAATAGATCCAGGCTGTAATACCCACACTTACATCTACACAACAAAAAACTAATGTTTCGGGATAAATGTCGCTCCTCCATTGGCTGGCTGTGTTGTACAACATCGACCTAAGTAGATAGCTAATATAAAAGCATGTAGCTCTATCCATTACAACTTACAACCGACCCCGTCGTGCGAGTGAATGAGATTGACCCTCCCCCAACCACATCATTTGGCCACAGTATTGCGGCTAGGTTTTTTCCCATGCAGTACCTTTTTCGTTTCGTTTTTCTTCTCCCATGTGAACCATCCATGAATGAGAATCAGTAGGTATGTCAATTAGACGGAGATTTTGGTCTGTCATGCAACCAAAGCCAAACAGGTCACCGGAGATCAATGTCTTGCTTGGTCTCCCTTGAGGGGCAATATGTCCGGAGCTCGGCTCCGAGCGACTGATACAGCAGAATTACGTAGTAATTACGGATCGATCGAAGAGGAGATGTTGAGTCCCTGGTGATTAATTGTTGTAATCAACCACTTCTCTTTTGGAAAGAACGGAGAGCTTTATTTCAAGGACAGCGTCGTCGATTTGGTTGTCCTTTATGGCAAGGATTAATGTACTCCGATAAGCGAGATCACATTAACGAAAGTGAGACAGGTAGATTTTCCTGCTGCAAACAGAGCTTGGGTAAAACGTCCTGGGACTAAGTACGGTCCGAATTCCAGTTCGAATGAAATTTTAACACTTAAATTCAAATTTATTGCAGGTCGTTAGAGCAAACCGACGGTCATCATGAAACCCATGCCATGGCAGCTGGAAAGACTTGGCCATCTTTAAGGGTGCAGGATTGAATGCGAATATAAATATGGATAAAATACCTATCCTTTGCAAGTGGCACGTCCTCATCGGATTAAGCAAGACGGGTCAGTTCACTGCACATATTTCTGTTACATTAGAAAAACGGTTACTGTTAAATTTTAAAACTGAAGCGTTACTTTCAAGTAAAATAGGATAAACCACGAATGAAAACAGATTGTAGAAAGTATAATAATTGCAAATTTGGATGATAAACGTCGCTACAATTGATGGCGAATACGACGTGTATGTGCTCACCTAGACCTGGCTTGATGAGAGGATTAATTCTGTTCAAATGTTTGGTATCTCCTGTGGGGCCCTAAATGGCTGGAATGAAGTTATGACAGCGACTCTCCGTAGATGCGTGCGCACGCCGCACATAGGAGTAAAAAAGGCAATTCTTGGCCAAAACTATTTTTTGCGGTTATTTGGGCCTGATATTCCTAGAAAAATGCATTTTTTTGGCTAAATCTATCCACCTAACAGTGTAAAACCAGATAAAAATGTTAAAATACATATGTTTTCAAATAAAACCTGGCGTTTTATGTAAAATTTCTTGCTTCCGCCACGCGAACGATTCTAAAATGACTATATTTCACAAAGTAGCAAGAAACCCGTAGTTAAAGCTTTATCCTTAAATGGATTTTCTTACATTTAAATAGGAAAAAAAATATCTAATTTATTTTAACCCATTCTCAAGATCCCAAAAAAAAATTGTTGTATAAATTCGCATGCACAAAAGTAAACACTGTTTTTGCTTGAACACTCTTTTCTCCTTAACTTAAACCTTAACCTTAAAAATTAGGGTCTGAAAAGGTGAAGCCTGTAGTAAAAAATATAAATCACCTGTATTCTATATACCATGGCTTGAAAGAACAACGATTACCATGTCCGAGTCGAAGCCCACAAAATATCATAGCTAGCCATGACTAAACGATCATAATAACTGCCGTAATCTGACAAAGTGACGTACGCGCCAAAATACAACCTACATGATTTCTAGGGGTCCTCCTTAGCCGTGGGGCCCTCCTTAGCCGTGCGGTAAGACGCGCGACTACAAAGCAAGACCATGCTGAGGGTGGCTGGGTTCGATTCCCGGTGCCAGTCTAGGCAATTTTCGGATTGGAAATTGTTTCGACTTCCCTGGGCATAAAAGTATCATCGTGTTAGCCTCATGATATACGAATGCAAAAATGGTAACTTGGCTTAGAAACCTCGCTGTTAATAACTGTGGAAATGCTTAATGAACACTAAGCTGCGAGGCGGCTCTGTCCCAGTGTGGAGATGTAATGCCAATAATAATAAGAAGAAGAAGATTATTTCTTTTTCTGTTAAAGAGCTCGATGAGCACTACTCGTTAACACCATTTTTGGAAAATGGCGTATACGTCGGCTCGGTCCATGGCTACACGTCGCCAACCACGCAGTTTACGGAGGGTCCGCAAGTCATCTTCCACCTGATCGATCCACCTTGCCCGCTGCGCACCTCGCCTTCTTGTGCCCGTCGGATCGTTGTCGTTAGCTTCCCGCTTCAGTCTGATGTAGGCTTCCTCCATCTTCTCAAAGTTACGTGCCATAATATAAGTTAAGTCCGATACCTCGGGATTTCACTTTTTAAAAAAATAACTCTGAACTACACGCTTTCGCTGTCGAAACTGGAATGGTTTATTGAATTCTAATGGAGACCTAAGTGCCCTGCCTTTGTACCTAAAACTGCTGACTTGACGCCTAGCAACAATGGTCCTCCGGTGGTCACGTAGTCCAGGTGGATATTGCTGATGGTAGGTGTCGCGTTGCATCCGTTGGTGCTCCACTTCGATGTTGCTGACTTCGCTGTATCGCTGTTGGTGTTTATTGATTGTCCAGGTATTGCTGATTTATCAGTTAAGTTCGGTTGGGCAGTATCGTGTTTAACTACTCCCCCCATAAGCATTGCTCGTCCCGAGCAATTTCCTGTTTTTGTGAATTTCCAGTATTTGCTGATGCCGATGGCCAAAAGTATGATTATGAGAGTGATGACGGTGCCGAATGCTATGGATCCGATTCGGTATTTGAACTCTATAGTTTTTAGATGTTGTCTGTTTTCCAAATGCAGATCATGTAGTTCCGAAAGGTTTATGTGTCTTTCTACGTGCAACGTTTCGATTTTTGTAAGTTGCAACGGAAGAATTGACGGCTGTTCAAATCGTAGTTCATAATTCTCGAAAGTTCGTTTTGATGAACAACGAACAGTTGTGAAACGTGACCAGATGAATTCCTCTCAACGTTTCTGGTTGGATGCCGCAGGTGCTATTAATGATTACGTCTTGGTGAACGGTTTGCACTAATAGTGTTCCTAGAGCTATCGTTTTCGTATTCGTTGATGGTGGTTTTTCTGATACCGGGCATTGCCCAGGTTGCCCTCTTAGGAGTGGAGCTTCACATGCATTGCTGCTGATGTCCACTAGTTGATTCCTCTCACAGATCGTAACTTGGTTGGCTTCTCGACATTGGGATGTTATAGCTAGTATTTGTTCCGGGTTTATGAAAACTGTGTTGTGCGTCAGCGTCACTGAGTGGTTGTTGCGGAACAACGGTTCGATGATAACTTTCTCGTAAGATGTAGGTTGTAGTCTGGGGATGTTTACGCATATGATGGTTGATGATCCTTTATGTAATGTGGTGGTCGTTAGGTAGTTGCTAGCGTCGTCAAAGTGTTGAATTTTGAGGCCCTGATCTACGATCTCCTGAAGAATGATTTGTATTTCTTTTGGTGTGAGTAAAATTTGCTAACAATATTTAATTTTGATAACATAATTGCGTATTCTATTGCTTTTAAATTTTCTAGGAATGCATCTAATTGAAAAGCTATTGAAATTTTTTGGTTCTCTGACAGAATGTAATCATCGTTTTCAAAATTGAGTTTAACATGTTTTGGTGATTTCTGATTTCTTTGCTCACTAGGTTAAGCCTGTTCTCAAATTTAGAATTGATTTTAATTTGTCTATTATTTTGTTTGATAAAAGAATTGCCTGTTTTTCTCAATTCGTCTAAATTATTATTGATTATTTTAAGATCTTCTGCGTCAAGATTACCTGTTATGAATTTAATTGTACTTCCTAAAATGTCAATAGACCTCCTGAATCTGTTTGATTGAGAATTAAGTGTGCTGTAAATGAATTTTACTTCTCTGAGTTTCATTTGAATAATTTCTGATAAACTGCTTGATGAATTTTTAGTTTGGCTAATCACATTTTCTAAAATAGATATTGAAATTTCAAGTTGTGAGAAATCGATCACATGCAATAATCTGTCGTATCCTGCAATTACTCGTCCGTCCCCCCTTTTAAGAAGCAACGCTCCTGCGTTGTTCGTAATGTCATGAATCTGTATAGATTGCCCATGGGATGGAATGAGGAGTGTGAAGGCGGTGTATAGAAATAGAATCCATTGCTCGTTTGCCATATTGTCCTTCCTGAAATGAAATTCATGTTAGTTTGTTCTTTTAATATTTTCTTTGTGTATTTCCCGCCCAGAGTCGTCTTTAAGTAATCTACCTTGATCTTCGGCGACTATGACCGGTGAATACACGGGATGTGTTTTTTCTTTATTCCTTGCACTCTTTTGTATTTAGTTGAATTTTGTTGGAATTCAGGTATGCTTTCCTTGCTTTTATTGTGATAGCGTAAATTTTCTTGTTTAGATTTTTCGTGGGCCAAAATGATCTCGTCGTAAACTTTGTTTCTATTTTCTACTAGCATTTCCATATCGAGAGGCCTTTCTTGGGAGTCTTTCAACCCATAAAAAGCTTCTCTAGGCTTCATTTTAATCGCGGAATGAATAGTGTTATTATATTGGGTGCAAGCAATATAGAAGATTTCTTTTAGGTCTAAATCTTTAAATGTTGGTTTGATACAACGAAAGATTTCCGCAATGGTTGAGTGGAATCTCTCGACTGTACCGTTACTCTCACTGTGGTTAGCTGGTGTAAAGAATACTTCAATTTTGAGGTCGTGAAGTAGTCCTCTAATTTCGATTGATCTTAAGGATGGTTCGTTGTCACAAACTATTTTACGAGGTGTTCCATAAATTTTCATAAACTTTATCAATCCTTTTCTCACGTCTATAATGTTACAGGATTTAATGTGTGTCAACGATCCGAACCTCGAGAATTTGTCAATAGCTGAAAGGAAATAAGTTTTCTCTGCGATAAAAATGTCAATGTGTACTATGTCTAGGGGTCTTTCCGGGTTAGGTGTACTGCCTAATTTCAAATTGAAAGGGTGACGATCATACTTATTTTTATTACATGTTTCACAAAGTTTGATATAATCTCGTATCTTTGCTTTCATCCTAGGGAAGAAAAATCTGTTCGAGATTTGTTCGTTGTTTTCCCAGATGCCTCTATGAGCGCGATCGTGCGTTTGCTCAAGAATGAGGTTTTCTTCCTCTGGGGTTCTTAAGTCTATCAGTAACTTCTGTGTTAAATAGACTTTGAATTGATTCGCTCTATTAAAATGATTTTTATACACGGTTTGGATAAGATTCATAAGGTTCTCTGGACAATAAATACAATTTATCCTTTATAAATCCATAAAATCCCTGAACATGTTGAATATTATTGGTACCCCAAAGTTAAGTCTCGTTATTGTTCTGCGGTAAACTCTTGGAAAGATTTCCTCGTAATGATCTGGTTCATTGGGTCCTATTTTCAAAATTATTTGGTTACTGAAGGCATTTAATGGCTGTTCTGTACATTTTATAAACTCAGAATCATCGGTATCGGCTGAATGAACAGTCATATCAGATGATGAACTTTCATTATTATTAATCTCATTTCGAATCCTAGAAAGGCTATCAGCGACTACGTTCTGCTTACCCGGGCGGTAACGTATTTCGTAGTCGAATTCACTCAGTGAAAGACGCCAATGGACAAGCCTATTATTGGTGTCTTTTAAGTTAAGACCATATGTGAGTGGCTTATGATCTGTGTATAAAGTGAATTTTCTTCCGTACAGGTACGGACGAAAATATTTGCAAGCCCAAACGACGGCTAAGAGCTCCTTCTCTATAGCCGAGTATTTTTCTTCAGATTTGTTAAGGGTTCGGGAAGCGAAAGCTATTGGCTTATCGTTTCCGATAGTCCCTTGAGAGAGCACAGCGCCAACTGCAAAATTGCTGGCATCTGTAGTCAAGATGAATTGCTTAGAAAAGTCGGGATACTGTAAAATATTGCTTCCTGATAGTATTGTTTTACAGTGTTCGAAAGCGCTAACAAACTCTTCCGAGTGAGAAATGCTTTCACCTTTTCTTAGAGCATTAGTTAGAGGCTTTGCAATTTTTGCAAGGTCTCTGATGAATTTGCGATAGTATCCTAGAATTCCTAGGAAGCCGCGCAATTCCTTTTCATTCGATGGCAATGGCCACTCTTGAATGACTTTGATTTTGTCCGGATTCGGTTTGACACCATCCGGTGTGACTATGTGGCCCAAGAAAGCAACTTCTTTCTGTAAGAACTCGCTCTTGTCCAACTGCACTTTAAGATTGTGTTTTTGAAGGGTCTTGAAAATCTTTGCTAAATTATCAATGTGCTCTGTGAGGCTTGTGGAAAAGACAATGATGTCATCCATATACACCAGGCAGATGACACCTATGTGTTCGCGAAGAACATTGTCCATCACACGTTGAAATGTTGATGGCGCGTTCTTTAGCCCGAAGGGCATCCTCAAAAATTCGTAGTGTCTATTTTCGACACTGAATGCTGTTTTCGGGATGTCCTTTTCTTCTACCTCGACCTGGTGAAACCCAGATGCGAGATCTAGCGTGGAGAAATACATGCTCCTTCCTAATTTGTCAAGGATATCGGTGATGTTCGGTATCGGATATCGATCATCTACCGTTTTTTTCATTTAACTTGCGGTAGTCTATTACTAGCCGCCATTTCTGTTTGCCAGAGGCATCTAACTTTTTTGGTACTATCCATACCGGGGAGGTCCAAGGGCTATCCGAATGACGAATAATTCCTTGATCGAGAAGTTTTGCGATTTGTCTCTGAACCTCTTCGCGGTGACAGAATGGATACCTGTAGGACTTAGCACTTAGCATGTATTGGTATTTCATCCTTTGTTTTAATATTATGTTTTATAGCGCTCGTGAATGAAAGTTTCGAGCCTTCCATAAAAAAAATATTTTCGTGTTGAGAAACTAACTTAAGTAGTTTCTTTTTCTCATCGTCATTAAGATGCTCTGTCCTAAGTTGATTGTATAAAGATTGTTTTTGGTTAGTGTCGTATTTGTTCGACTCTAACGTAATGGCTTCGAAGTTATTAATTTAGGGTTTAAAGATATCGTTGTTAATTATGACACTACAGGGTTCGGAAGAATGATTCATAACGGGCATTATAACATGAGAGTCTTCTGCTGAATATAATCCAGAGTGAATAGTAACGTGTGAATTGATTTCCAAATCTTCTTCTAAAAGAAAGTCACCTTTCACTTCTGTAGGAATCTTAATAAATTTTGTTTCATGTGCATTCAGATGTAGGGATATTTTATCAGGGTACTTACATTTCATTTTAATCGTTCCTCGAGGAAATTGCAACTCGTTGCTACCAGTAATAATATTTGCTTTAAGATTTTTAAGGGATTCATAGCCTATAAGGCCATCAAAAAAAGGGTGGAAATCGAAAACGAGAAATATTTGCTTTTTAGTATCGGGAATGGTATGGAAAGGGTTCAGTTCTACGAATGTGTGCTGTCTACTGTATGTGTGCCTCTTACATTTCTCACAGTAGTAGGACTTGTGTACCTGCAATTTTGTAAATTAACATGTTTTTCAGAAATATAGTTACGATTACTTCCAGAGTCAATTAAAAATTTGAGTTCGCCTTTGTTTGTTAAAATGGTGATGTATGGAATGAAATTATTTATGTCTGACTCGATGGACCGTCGGCCCGTTGAAAATTTAAGTCATCGACTTGAGCTGGTTCACTTTGTTTTGTTTCGGGATCAGTTTCTGCTGTCGGTTCAGGTGTCTCGACGGCGTGCTCGTTTGAATTGCATTCTATGGGTTGATAGTTATCGTAAATTTCAGGCTCAGCATAGAAGTAGTAATGATAGTAATCGTCGCCATAGCTGTGGGGATCATGTTCTATATGATAGTTGGGTCGGTTCATATAATTTAAATTACTAGATCTGATGGAATGATCAACTTCCATCGGGACTTGTTTTGGTTGAGGTGAAAATCATGCGAGCAAACACATTTTGGATGGGACGTTGTTGTTGGGGCATATTAAATGGATGCGGGTTTGAATATTGCTGTCTGGGGAAGTTAAACGGAGGCGAGTTTGGGTGTTTTCTGAATTGGTTGTTAAATGGGTTTGGATTAAACGGATTCGGTTTGAATGCTGTGTTTGGATTTCTCGGCATTGGCATGAATGGCTTATATGGAAGTCGTGGGAATGGTACGCGATGTTGCATTGGATGCATTTGTATAGGACGTTGGACTGGTTTGTATGGTATTGGAGGCGGTATCTGTTTGTTTGGATTTCTTGCATAGTGGTAATTAGCTTCTTCTAAACAAAGTCTGAGTGCATCTTTTAATGTTGGGGGTGCTTGTGCTCTAATAATGGGTCCAAGAGGGTCCTTTAATCCACCTAAGAACACTTTTAGTCCCATTTGTTGATATAGCGTGTTTTTGGATGATTTTATTTAGGATTTGTCTCATTGAGGTTTAATAAATTAACCAGCAATGAGAGAATGTGGGAGATTTTAGTATAGAAGTCTTCCACAGTATTAGTTTGCACCAACCCTGTAAGATCCTTTGTCAAGGTTACCTCGTCCCTACGATCGCTGTAGTGGGTGATTAAATTGGTTTTTATTTCGCTCCAATCCAGCCCGGTTCCGTACAATTCTAACACGTTATCGGCGTCACCTATAATTTTCGAGCGTATCGCTTGAACCCAGATTGTATGCATAGTGGTGTTGCGCACTGAATTGACTAGTGGTATGAGATTTTCAATGGATCTCAAAAATGAATGCAGTTTCACGGGATTCCCGTCGAAAGATGGGAGGTCCCTAATGATTTGAGGTGTTTGCAGCGCTTTCAAAATTGGTTGCGTTTGTTCGATTTCTTGAATTATGGGCGCGGGTGCCGCAGCTGCGTTGGCTTGCCCGGCCAATTGTGCTGCGTGTAATGCATGCGCTGCACCTTGTGCTTCTAATCTTAATTGCTGGATAATTTCATCCCTCTCTTCTAATTGATGCTGAAGAGCATTTATTTGATGCTGAATTTGATCCATATTCACTTATTGAACTAGCTAATTTATCACTTTTAGATATTTTGTTAATAAATGTTTCTGATCACTTTGTTAATAAATGTTTCTAATCACTTGTTAAATGTTATTTAATCACTTGTTAATTCATAAATTCTTCGTTTTTCATATAATATTCACTTTTCAAATTGTTATTAAATTTAGTTATTCAAAATATAAAAATACAGACTTACCCTTGATTACACGATGTTCGCTCGTGATCTAGGATGATATCCGGATTCCAATTTTCGATCGAATAGCACTGTTTTCTTGAAGTTCCTAGTTTTCACTGCTTTGTTGAAGTTTAGAAAGAACACTTAATTTTCCGAAATTTGTAAAAATCACTTATGTTTTTTGGATAAAGGTTCTGCGGACACTGAGCTTGACACTAATCCACGATGTTCACTCGCGGGTGCTTAATTACGGTACAAGTTATTCTCACTATCCGCGCCGACTGCGCCAGTTAAGTCCGATACCTCGGGATTTCACTTTAAAAAAAAATAACTCTGAACTACACGCTTTCGCTGTCGAAACTGGAATGGTTTATTGAATTCTAATGGAGACCTAAGTGCCCTGCCTTTGTACCTAAAACTGCTGACTTGACGCCTAGCAACGATGGTCCTCCGGTGGTCACGTAGTCCAGGTGGATATTGCTGATGGTAGGTGTCGCGTTGCATCCGTTGGTGCTCCACTTCGATGTTGCTGACTTCGCTGTATCGCTGTTGGTGTTTATTGATTGTCCAGGTATTGCTGATTTATCAGTTAAGTTCGGTTGGGCAGTATCGTGTTTAACTTATATATGTCGTCGGCGAAGCCAAATAACTGGACGGACTTATTGAAAATTGTACCACTCGTGTTAATCCCTGCTCTTCGTATTACCCCTTCCAAAGCGATGTTGAATAGCAGACACGAAAGACCATCACCTTGCCGTAACCCTCTGCGGGTTTCGAAGAGACTCGAGAATGCCCCTGAAACTCGAACTACGCACATCACCCGATCCATCGTCGCTATGCGGCTTTGAAGTCGATGAATAGATGATGTGTGGTCACGTTGTATTCGCGGCATTTCTGCAGTACATGGCGAATGGCGAACACCTGGTCCGTGGTGGAGCGTTCGCCCATAAAACCCGCCTGGTACTGCCCCACGAACTCCCTTGCAGTTGTTGCTAGTTCAGCAATGTGATTGCGCGGTAGTTGCTATTATCCAGCTTATCGCCCTTTTGTAGATGGGACACACGACACCTTCCATCCACTCCTGCGGCAAAACTTCCTCCTCCCAAATCTTGGTAATGACCCAGTGCAGCGCTCTAGCCAGTGCCTCACCACCGTGTTTAAATAGCTCTCCTGGTAGTTGGTCAACCCCAGGAGCTTTGTTGTTCTTCAGCCGGCCGATCTCCTCCTGTATTTCCTGGAGATTCGGAGCCGGTAAGATTATGTCCTGCGCGCGTTCTCCAAGGTCCATTACCATACCGCCATCTTCGTCTGCTACATCGCCATTCAGGTGTTCTTCGTAGTGCTGCCGCCACCTTTGGATCACTTCACGCTCGTTCGTAAGAAGGTTCCCGTTTATGTCCTTACACATATCAGGCTGTGGCACGTAGCCCTTACGTGAACGGTTTATCTTCTCATAGAACTTTCGTGTGTTATTAGCGCGGTACAGTTGCTCCGTCTCTTCACGGTCTCGATCTTCCTGCTGGCGCTTTTTCCTCCGGAAAATCGAGTTTTGTCTGTTTCGCGCCTGTTTATATAGTGCCTCGTTCGCCCTCGTGCGGTGTTGCAGCAATCTCGCCCATGCTGCATTCTTCTCTAAATAATTCACTAACTGCTCACATTCGCCGTCATACCAGTCGTTTCTCTGATCCGGGGCACCGTGCCAAGTGCAGCGGTAGCGGTGCTACCAATGGCGGATCGAATATCTCTCCAGCCATCTTCAAGAGACGTTGCGCCTAGCTGCTCTTCCGTTGGGAGTGCCACTTCCAGCTGCTGCGCGTATTCTTGGGCTAGTCTAGTGTCTTGTAGCCGCCCAATGTTAAGCCGCGGCGTCCGACTTCGACGCGTGTTGTACACCGTCGAGAGTTTTGAGCGCAGGCATACTGCAACGAGGTAGTGGTCGGATTCAATATTCGCACTGCGGTAAGTGCGGACGTTCGTGATGTCGGAGAAGAATTTACCGTCGATTAAAACGTGGTCGATTTGGTTTTCCGTTTCTTGGTTAGGTGATCTCCATGTGGCGTTGTGGATATTTTTGCGGGTAAAGAAGGTGCTTCGGACTACCATTCCGCGGGAGGCTGCGAAGTTCATGCATCGTTGACCGTTGTCATTCGATACGGTGTGCAGACTATCCGGTCCGATGACCGGTCTATACATTTCCTCCCTTCCTACCTGTGCGTTCATGTCACCGATGATGATTTTGACGTCCCGCAGTGGGCATCCATCGTATGTCTGCTCCAGCTGTGCGTAGAACGCTTCTTTCTCGTCGTCGGGTCTCCCTTCGTGTGGGCAGTGCACGTTGATGATGCTATAGTTGAAGAAACGGCTTGCACATCCTTGCGTTGATTGGCTGCCACTCAATCACGCGTTGGCGCATCTTACCCAGCACTATGAAGCCGGTTCCCAGCTCGTTGGTGGTGCCACAGCTTTGGTAGAAGGTAGCCGCTCGATGCCCGCTTTTCCACACTTTCTGTCCTGTCCAGCAAATCTCCTGCAGCGCCACGACGTCGAAGTTGCGGGGATGTAATCATCGTAGATCATCCTGTCGCAACCTGCGAAACCTAGCGACTTGCAATTTCATGTTCCAAGCTTCCAATCGTGATCCTGTATTCGTCGCCTAGGTCTTTGCCGATTATATCGAGTCGCATTATCTCTTATATTGTTCGTAATGATTGGTTTTCTAGGCGGCTTATTGGGCCTGCGCAAACCTCCTGTCTCGTCGGAGGGGGGCCGTCGTGTCAGGGCTGTTTAGCGTCCCACGTAACACCAGGACTTGGGCTTGTGCGCTTTGAGCGGCACACGGTCGCTTTGGTGGGGCCTACTTGCAGATACATGCAGCTTTTTATAGAGGTTTAACAGGGCCCACTGTCAAACCCTACCACGTCCTAGGCAAGCCCCACAAAATGCATGCTAAATACTAAATAGCATGCTAAATAGCATGCTTTTTACTTTTTTCCTGGATTCGTTATCAGCGATTCCACGGGAAAAGAATAGAGTTGAAAAAAAAAGTTGTCCAATTTTGCTCAAAATCGCTTGGTATGTTCTTCATAGAAAATAATTAGACCCGTATTTTTTTATTTTTTATTAGGGTGACCATGTTCGATATAGGGTTACCAGAAAAATCACTATTTTCGAAATTTTTATTTTAAAAATCATAACTTTTGAACCACTGGATCGATTTGCAATATTTTTTTATGGATAGAAAGCTTATTACTGCTAGATCTTACTAAAATTTTTGGTTTGGTGTATTGACGTACTCAAATTTGCTAAAATGGTCAAAATATTCGTTTTTTAAGATTTTTTAAATGTTGGACCACAACGACTATATATTTTTATATTTTTTTATGAAAATTCAAATATTTTTACATAACATATTAAAAAATTAGAAATGTTCATCGAGCCGTTTTTGTGTTAAATTTTTTTGAAAATTTCAAGTTCTCTGAACATACACACATGGAATGAGCATAATTTTCCATCACTTCAAAATAACTGCGGGAATCATTCTATTGAAGTTATCAAACTTATTCCTAATAAATTCATGATAACCATGTGTACTAATCTAGTTTTATTTGTGAAGTAATGTACCTATCAAAAGTAGGGGAGGCTTGTCCAATTCTGACCCCATTAAATGTAAGAACTATAAATCACCCTCAACTTTTTAAAAGCAGAGACCAACATTGCTAGGGTTTAATCAACCATGGTTTACGCGTTAGCGTCCTAATTCAGCATGAGTGCTCATAAGGGTTGCAGAGGCACTCATGCCGAATTTGAGTGGTAGCGTAAACCACGACTGAGTAAACTTAACTATTTTGAATTATTCCAGAAAAGGGTCATTTTGAGTGAACCGAACTGAAACTAGAATATATTTTTTAGCGTGTAGATTTTTTTATATTTAGTGAAGTTGAAAATCAATATTGAAGTCCAAAACACAATTTTTCCGACCAATGAAATCTACGCTGAAATTCTTTGTGTAATGAATGCTTTCCATTGGTATTATTAAAAATTTGGCAACCAGCGCTGTCTGAGAGAATCTTGGCTCTGCTATATTGAGGAATGGTAGCTCAAATCTCAAAGCTTTAGACTACAAGCAATGGTTTTCTCTGATTACCTTCAATTGAAAGTCAGCATTTAATTTGATTACTTCTACTTTTCATAATTCATCCAAAAAAATATTACATAGCAAAATTCTTACAATTTAACACACTTTTCTTCATCTGAAAACGAAAACCGTTTCACGATAATGTAATTTTCATTTTGTGGCTTAAAGTAATGAAACGATTGTGTCCCAGAGATTTGTTTTACACGAGTATAACGGTTCTTTATTTTCTTTTCCATTGCATTGTAATCTTTTTCGGAGAAAAACTCGTAATACATTTTGGAATCTACTTTAGAAACAGCCCAAGAGTAAAGTTCGTACGCAGTTGTAATATGATGGCCTTGTAAACTTGCTTTTGAAGCGTTTCGCTTTAGAACACCTCCTAAAGCGTCACAAGGCCCTTTTCCATGGCAAGTGGCAAAAAAGTTCCACTCTGCTTTAAGACCGAAGTACATGTGGCACAAATTGAAAGCAGTCATCTTATTTTTGTATTGACTGCCTGATCCATCAGAAAAAAATGGATATTTTTCAGGTAAGGTAGCTTTTTTTTAATGAAATTCACACAATTTGTTATAAACAGCCGAACGGCAACATGGTTATGTTTAGTAAATTCTGCGATTGCTATGAAGCTTGTAAACTTTAAATTTTGTGCTTCATCTTTATAATATATGGCAAAAGGATGGATTGTGCATTGAAAACCATTGAAAACCAATGAAAACCTTGTATAGCGTCCTGAATAACAAAAGAATAATTTTCAGAGAAGTCAGCAATTATAATGCAATCAGTTGCTTCCAAATTAATTTTAAGTTGTTTTAAGTAGTTTCCTTGTTGCTCTGCAATAAAATTATGCGGAGATAATTCGCTTAATTTTTCTAAAAATGTTTCCACATACTCTTTTGCATCCATTCGCATTGAATTTAAATGACAACGATCTGTTTGCCTCCATTGTTTAAATTCTAAGGAATCGACATTTTCAAGAGAATTCATCAGGTCATTCTCTAGTGTCTGCGTACCCGGGCAATGATCACAGGTTTTCAACCAACATTTCTCTGTAGGATTTTCACAAAGTATTTTAAAAAACAAGTCATGATACGTTTTTAAATGGTTATGAATAAGTTTCTTGTCCTTAAGGGTTTTAAACATTAATTTAACATTCTGATGATAAATGCATACGCAGACAGTATGCGATGATCCAGCGGCATTGGGATCGATTATTTCGAAACCACCATTATTGATGTTTGCTGGTGCGGCGAAATTGTTCACTCTAGATGGTCCCGCCAAGGCGAAATTATTGGTGCCTGATGGTCCGGCAACGGCGAGATCATCAAGTTTCGATGGTTCAGAAACGGTGAGTTCTTGATTTTCACATTCTATATTAACTGCACTTGGAGCTGCTGGCTCGTTTCCTTTCTTGATAATGCGATAAAGTCGGCAATAGCAGGTATTACAAATGTAGGAACAGCTTTTATCCAATTTTATTCTCCTTTCCGCTGCATAATCATACAGTTTAGGAGTAAGTTTCCTGTAACAATTACTCCAAACATGGCAATTTGAGCATTCGTGCTTCATTGTATTAAACGTTTCTTCAGTAAGGCAACTGGACAACTTCACTGATTTTCTTGACTTACATATACTTTATCTTATAGACCACTTTCAATAGTCCCTTTGGGTATCATTTAGGTAGAGTGAACAAGGAAAAGGAGACAGATGAATCATAATAAAAAAAGAAAATACAATGAATTACCTGCATCAAAAATATTGAAAACATATAAACAAAGCAGGTAACCTATTGTATGGATCGCTGAAACCAACCTTTTTGAAAAACGACATATTGATTTTGCCGATTTTGGAGAATGAAGTCATCAATAACAACACCAGACTATTCCGATTGAATTATTTTCAACTATTGCGATTCGTAAATTCTTCTAATAAACGAGACCAAACAAACACTCTTGAATAACATTTTCATACTTTTGATTTAATTTGAGCTATTTGAAATAGTGGAGAATAACGTTCATTCCATGTGTGTATGTTCAGAAAACTTGAAATTTTCAAAAAAATGTTACACAAAAACGGCTCGATGAACATTTCTAATTTTTTGATATGTTATGTAAAAATATTTGAATTTTCATAAAAAAATATAAAAATATATAGTCGTTGTGGTCCAACATTTAAAAAATCTTAAAAACGTGTATTTTGACCATTTTAGCAAATTTGAGTACACCAATACACCAAACAAAAAACTTTAGTAAGAACTAGAAGTAATAAGCTTTCTATCCATAAAAAAATATTGCAAATCGATCCAGTGGTTCAAAAGTTATGATTTTTTAAAAATAAAAAATTTTGAAAAATAGCGATTTTTCTGGTAACTCTATATCGAACATGGTCACCCTAATAAAAAAATAAAAAAATACGGGTCTAATTATTTTCGATGAAGAACATACCAAGCGATTTTGAGCAAAATTGGACAACTTTTTTTTCAACTCTATTCTTTTCCCGAGGAATCGCTGCATATGTAAACATAAAATGATTTTTGTAGTCTTCGGAAGCAAAATCATTTTCCGGCGACTGAGTCCGGACTGTCCAACAACTCAAGCACGATGTTCTACCTACAGAATCACTGATTATATAAGCAACACTGATTATATAAGTATTTGGAGAATCAAACTAGCAATTCCGGACAAGGCTGGGTACAAACAGAAATCAAAGGTATAGCTAAATGCAATTTCAATAATAATCGACATCTCAATGCCGTGCTCTACTCGGATATATCCAGAAATCATTTCAAACCATGTCCCTTTTCTGTCGGAAACAAATAAGTTGAAAATGATTTTCATCCGAAAGGTATGCGAATGTTTGATTAAGATCGACAAAGGTTTGACAGCTCTTCGGAGAACTTGGAAGTAGAAATCATATCGCGATTAAAATATTAAAGTTTTTACATTTTTCTCACATTAGAGTTCTACTTTCATATTGCAGAACACCAAACTAGGAAAAATCTGCAATGTGCAAGTTTATTTTAAGTTTGATGATCATTTATACATTCGTATATATCGAGCGACTAGGACGAATACAAACTCTTTCCTTCCCCATGAAATTCATCATGGTCTGATTTGCAGCCGCGTGTTCACCGCTGAGCTACAGAAGACCACATTGATGTATAAATATAAATCTGTTACACCGATGACATAAAAAGTACATAAAATGTTTTCAGTTGTTGGGCTTAACCTAGCTTAGCCAACATTTTTTCAAAGAATACATTCGCTTATTTTTGCACGACGCCCCACCACGTCAGGATTATTTTTTTCCACAGACGAAATTCAGCTTAAATTCAAGGATCGTCAAATGCTCGAATTCTATTTTATTATTATGTTGTTGCCTTTTTGAATAAAACACATTCCATTAAAACCCTCCATAACATTAGAAGAATACGCATCTTCCTTCACGATATCAGCGTAGAAAGAATGCTAATACACCTTTCCGAGATACCGGGATCCGGTCAGTCAGCCAGAAGGGCTTTCCCACTTTCCCATCTTCTGTTCCATGGGGGAAGGGGAGGATGGAAATGTGAGGGATTCTTATCGGGTGCACTGATGATGAGCCACTCCACTCTCTGGAGGGCATTTCATTTGAATATACTTCGTACGTGTCTGTCTTGGATAACGATTGCCTTCTGTGTGCCTTTTTTTCTCTACCATCGCTGGTAAACTTTCCACTTAAGAGAAATCGCACTTGGGACCAAAGACGAACAGATTGAAAGCCCATTCGCACCTGGAGAGTTGAAATGCCATTACACTCGCCGGGGTCGATCCGTGTCGGTTGGCTGGTCCGTCGGAAGGATTTGAGTAAGGATAATTTGAAACAGCTTTCAAAACGAAGATTAATGGATTCGGCGGATCACGCGGGAGGAATCCGTTATGGAATTGCAGCTTCAACTGTTTGCGTTGATTTGTGATAGATTCACGATATTTGATGGTTGATTCGAATAAGGATTGGCGTTCAAATGGTCGTAACTCTGGAATACATTTACATTATTATCTATATATCTATATACATATCTTCTTATCTATATACATAAAAATGAATTTCTGTCTGTCTGAACCTTATAGACTCGGAAACCACTGAACCGATCAGCGTGAAAATTTGTATGCAGAGGTTTTTGGGGCCGGGGAAGATTCTTAAGATGGTTCGAGACCCTCCCGCTTTGGAAAGGGGGTCTCCCATACAAATGAAACGCCAATTTCATCATAACTCGAGAGTTAATCAAGCAAATAGAACCACATCTGGCATATGAAGGTTTAGGAAGGGAAGATATGTTTTTGTTGTGGTTTGAAACCCCTCCTCCTTCTGGAAAGGGGGGCTCCCATACAAATGAACCAGAAATTTCTGCATAACACGAGAACTAATCAGAGAATAAATAAACTTTAGGCGAAACGAAGTTCGTCGGGTCTACAGTTTATAATAAATAAATTAAAAAAAATGACGGATCTTTGTCCCACTATTTTGCGTTTTACGGGAAAATGAGTTATCCACTCTTTTGACTTATTCCGGAAAAAAGGCGTGTTACAATTTTATTGCGGAGGAATAATCTACTTCAAATCCTCATTACCTTGATTCTCGACATTCTGAATTTTGACCGCTTTTTAATTGGGTTTTGTCGCAATTGTCGATCCTCCAACTACCCAATCGCGGAAACATCTGAAACCCTTAACAGTTATTATTTTATCTTCAATTAATTCAATTTCAACATTTTTCTCATTACATCAACATCACATCATAAACCCGATGTTAATATTTGGCGTTTAATTATTCTCTGCATCGAATGCAATTCAACTGCAACTGTTAATTGATTTTGCTAGCCGCGTTTTCTCGTATCAATTAAATCATGCTTAGAGCTAGTACTAGTTGACCATTCAATTACATGCACAAGATATGAGATGAATGTTCCAAGTGCAAATGTAATCTGCATCTAAATTACGACTCGTTCAAAATTATTAAAACCAAAACTGCCTATTTAAACTCGGCATAATAATATGACGCTGAAACTCTCAATTTGTTTTTCTAAATTGCATTCAATACAGGGCATTATTGAGTTGCATTAATCAGATCCTTGTAAATTTATCAAACTTTGCCTCCGGACAGCTGAAGCCAAAAGCCACATCCCAGTTCATTCAAGCTGAGGGAATAACCTCAATACTCACATTATATTTAATTAGTTTCATTCGAAATTAAATGTTTTCATGCACATTCAATTGCATACGGGGCTCCATGTATGGGCTCATGCACATTAATATGCATTTGTTCAGAAAATGTGCGTTCATTTTGGGACGGTGGGATTTGAATGTATAATTAAACGCACCTCCGGATGGCTGCTGCTCGGGAACGACCAAATGTTCCTGCGCGACGCGCCAAAACTATATTCTAAATGCATGTACAATGTCTCTTTGGTGTTTCGGGTCACTTTGCTATAGTTTGGCGAATATGCCATCTATCGATTGAGAGGCGAAATAACATCAGATTACGTCGCTGCTGTGATCTTTCCTAATTATTTTTCAGTTTCGATGTGAGCTTTTACTTCGTGCGACAGAGAACACTGTTAGCCAAATTGCAAAAGATCTCAACAAAATCGATAACATGCACAATTCAAACGAATTTGCCCGTCTTTAGTAATTGGATCTTTAGTTCTACAAATTTATTTGATTCCAAGCTAATAAGCGATGGAGAAACGGTATAACCACCGACAAACAGACATCATAGATTTTTTGACTACAGATATTCAATTGAAACTATTCGTAAGAAAAAAGTGTTCGACAGGGCCAATGGACGTTGCATGTTGGTCCGTTGACTAGTGTGGTGCTTCCTCCAAAGAGCATAATGCTCACTGGAAGCATAATGTAATGTCCTTATCGTCTTTAATTTCTATTATTTCGAAGCAAGCTTTATGTGCAGTTTGCATTGTGCAACAAAGTGACGATGTGTTGTGTTTGAGATGCCTTTTTGATTATAACGCTTCAAAATTTCTTTTATTCACACAAAGCGAATTCTTGTTAATTTTCAGGAATCAATCCTTATACTGGATCAAGGCTGTGATGCAGAGTATTCGTTGTTGACTTGTCAAATCCGTTCAGCTTCCCTTTTCAGTCTGATGTAGGCTTCCTCCTTCTTCTCAAAGTCACGTGCCATGAAATCAATGTCATCGGCGAAACCAAATAGCTGAGCGGACTTCGCACAAATCATACCAATCGTTTCAATCCCTGCCCTTCGTGTTACTCCCTTCAAAGCAATGTTGAATAGCAGGCACGAAAGTACATCACCTTGCCGTAGCCCTCTGGAATTTAATAACTCCTAAAATAACGTATTCGTCAGTCACAAATAATTATTAAAAATTGTGCCCCAGTGGTCAAGAGAAAGGTAGGGGGTTGACTTCATTGTTCGCCCTCACGTGTCCAATGATCACTTGAAGTTGATGCAACGTTTATTAAACGTTCAAACAAAATTTCAATATGAAAGGATAGGATATGAAAGCGTAAGTAATTATAGCTGCATTTACAAACTTTATCCGTGCAATTATTATAATAAGAAGTGTTTGAGTGTTGGCAGTGCAAAGCACCTCTGTTCCTCTGTGGCATAATGTTATCTTTAATCACTGGTTGCGATATTAGGCCAGTTCATAATGATGATATCGAATGTACAGTGAATTCTCGTCCCACTTTAGCATAGTGGGATGCTCCTGTGGCAACGCAATATTTGCCTAATTAGGTGAATATGCACCATTTGTCGGAGCAGTTACCACTAGGGAACAGCGACATTGGCTTCAGCTTAATGCATGAAGCACATACATGTTTATGGCACCGGTAGTTTAAACTCTGAGGTTTGGGGCCATTGGCAAAATGTGACGCCAGTATGGTTCTGCTGTTTACAATGGTAGATGTTTTTTTCTTACTGATGCAGTTGTCGTTAACCATTTAGTGCCCACAAGGGAACCATAAAATTAACACGCTAATCCAGTTTCACGCAAGAGACAATGAATATTCTAGTCAGGAACTGTTCAATTTTCAATCATATATGTTCAATCTACTCTATGTAATGAGTGATAATTTTCGTTTCATATTGGCCAAAGTTCCACAAAACCGCACCAAGCGGCTGTGATACTTTGAATGACTGATGATGGTTCCGCCCTATTCTCCTACAAATGTTTCAGCTGAAGATATTTAATTAAGACCAATTTAATCCGATTTCGACACAAAGCTTAGCTTTAGCTTAGCTTTAGCTTAGCTTTAGCTTAGCTTTAGCTTAGCTTTAGCTTAGCTTTAGCTTAGCTTTAGCTTAGCTTTAGCTTAGCTTTAGCTTAGCTTTAGCTTAGCTTTAGCTTAGCTTTAGCTTAGCTTTAGCTAGCTTTAGCTTAGCTTTAGCTTAGCTTTAGCTTAGCTTAGCTTAGCTTAGCTTAGCTTTAGCTTAGCTTTAGCTTAGCTTTTTAGTTTAGCTTAGCTTTTAGCTTAGCTTTTAGCCCTTTAGCTTTAGCTCCAGCTTAGCTTTTAGCTTAGTTTAGCTTGTTCCAGCTGTTAGCCCCACTCCACTGTTCCTGTTCCAGCCCCTGTTCCACCCCAGCCCTGTTCCCAGCCCCACCCCACCTGTTCCACCCCTGCTCCTGTTCCACCCAGCCCACCCCAGCCCCCAGCTCCACCTGTTCCACCTGTTCCCACCACCTGTTCCCTGTTCCCAGCCCCCAGTTCCTGTCCCAGCCCACCTGTTCCCACCCACCTCACCCCTGTTCTGTTCCTGTTCCACCCCACCACCTGTTCCCAGCCCTGTTCCCACCCCACCCCTGTTCCCACCTGTTCCCTGTCCCAGCCCCACCCCACCCCAGTTCCTGTTCCCACCAGCCCTGTTCCCACCAGTTCACCTGTTCCCACCTGTTCCCACCCTGTTCCTGTTCCTGTCTGTTCCCAGCCCCCCACCCCACCCCAGTTCACCCCACCCAGCCTCCACCCCCACCTCAGCCCCAGCCCTGTTCCCAGCCCTGTTCCCACCTGTTCCAGCTCCCTGTTCAGCCTCACTCCAGCCTGTTCCAGCCCCACCAGCCCCCACCTCACTCCCACTCCAGCCCCAGCCTGTTAGCAGCCCCACTAGCTCACCTGTTTAGCTAGTTTAGCTGTTCCCAGCTCACTTTTAGCTCCAGCTTAGCTAGCTAGCTTTAGCTCAGTTTAGCTTTAGCTTTTTAGCTTAGCTAGTTTAGCTTAGCTCTTAGCTAGCTTTAGCTTAGCTTAGCTTTAGCTTAGCTTTAGCTTAGCTTTAGCTTAGCTTTAGCTTAGCTTTAGCTTAGCTTTAGCTTAGCTTTAGCTTAGCTTTAGCTTAGCTTTAGCTTAGCTTTAGCTTAGCTTCGGCTGAGCTGCGGCTTAAAACTATTATGGATATCACCTGGAACTTCTTCTATGTTGAACAGGAAAATTCTCCGAAGTCTTCTATAAACGCTTTCGATTTTTTTTATTTCCACTCGGATTTTATTGCAGATTTCTACTAGAATATCTTTTGATTTTCGGCAGGAACAAGTGATTCTTAAGAATTTTCACGGGAAATTATGTCGTACTGCAACGGAAAATTCTTTGGAATTTACAAAGGAAGCATTTTGGAATATCAAAGAAAAAGTCATTTGAATTTCCGAAAGACATTCTTTAAAACTTGTAAGGGGAATTCTCCAAAATTTCCGCGAAAAAACCCCTTCAGAATCTCCACTGGAGATTTTCTAGGAAGTCCCTGGAATTTTTTTTCTTAATTTCGGTTATTCTTCGGAATTTTTGCGAGGAATCCTTTAGAGATAAAAGCGAAACTCTTCGGAATGTCGATGGGAAATTATTAAAAAAAAATTACGGCAATATATTCGGGAGTTCTAATGCAAATTCTTTGGAATTATTGATGGAAAATCTTTGGAATTGCTATAGAAATGCAAAGGCATGTGATCGGGTGGTGGCCGATCAATGAAAGAATGTGCAGGTTGAGGATCAAAGGCCGGTTCTTCAACTTCAGCATAATCAACGTCCATAGCCCACACTCCGAAAGCACTGATGATGATAAGGACGCATTCTACGCGCAGCTGGAACGTGAGTACGACAGCTGCCCAAGCCACGACGTCAAAATCATCATAGGAGATTTGAACGCTCAGGTTGGCCAAGAGGAGGAGTTTAGACCGACTATTGGAAAGTTCAGCGCTCACCGGCTGACGAACGAAAACGGCCTACGACTAATTGATTTCGCCGCCTCCAAGAATATGGCCATTCGCAGCCCCTACTTCCAACACAGCCTTCCGTATCGGTACACCTGGAGATCACCACTGCAGACAGAATCACAAATCGACCACGTTCTGATTGATGGACGGCACTTCTCCGACATTATCGACGTCAGGACATATCGTGGCGCTAACATCGACTCTGACCACTACCTGATGCTTGTGATGCTTAAACTGCGCCCAAAACTATCCGTCATCAACAATGTTCGGTACCGAGGACCGCCGCGGTACGACCTAGAGCGACTTAAGCAACCTGATGTCGCCACTGCATACGTGCAGCATCTCGAGGCAGCGTTGCCGGAAGAGGGTGAGCTCGATGGGGGACTCTTGAGGACTGCTGGAATACAGTCAAAGCAGCCAATAACGACGCAGCGGAGAACAACGTCGGGTATATGGGTCGAAGTCGACGGAACGATTGGTTCGACGAAGCATGCAGACAGATTCTGGAAGAGAAGAACGCAGCGCGGGCGGTCGCGCTGCAGCAAGGTACCCGGCAGAACGTGGAACGTTATAGACGGAAGCGGAGACAGCAGACCCGCCTTTTTCAGGAGAAGAAACGCCGCCTGGAAGAAGCGGAGTGCGAGGAGATGGAACAGCTGTGCCGTTCTCAAGAAACACGCAAGTGCTATCAGAAGCCCAACGTATCCCGCAAAGGCTTCGTGCCGCGAGCCGAAATGTGCCGGGATAACGATGGGAGCATCTTGACGGACGAACGTGTGGTGATGGAAAGGTGGAAGCAGCACTACGAGGAACATTTGAATGGCGCTGAGAGTACAGGCAGTGAAAGTCAAGGCAGCGGAGGAGATGAATACGTCTGTTCAGCGGATTTAACAGCTAAAGACCAATAAAGCAGCTGGTAAGGATGGTATCGGAGCTGAGCTCATCATGATGGCCCCGGAAAAGCTGGCCACTTGCCTGCACAAACTGATGGTCAGAATCTGGGAAACCAAACAGCTACCGGAGGAGTGGAAGGAAGGGGTTATATGCCCCATCTACAAGAAAGGGGACAAGCTGGAGTGTGAGAACTTTCGAGCGATCACCATCCTTAATGCCGCCTACAAAGTGATATCCCAGATCATCTTCCGTCGTCTGTCACCACTAGTGAATGAGTTCGTGGGAAGTTATCAAGCCGGCTTCGTTGACGGCCGCTCGACAACGGACCAGATCTTTACTGTACGGCAAATCCTCCAAAAATGTCGTGAATACCAGGTCCCAACGCACCATCTGTTCGTTGATTTCAAGGCGGCATACGACAGTATAGACCGCGTAGAGCTATGGAAAATTATGGACGAGAACAGCTTCCCTGGGAAGCTTACCAGACTGATCAAAGCAACGGTGGCTGGTGTGCAAAACTGTGTGAAGATTTCGGGCGAACACTCCAGTTCGTTCGAATCGCGCCGGGGACTAAGACAAGGTGATGGACTTTCGTGCCTGTTGTTCAACATTATGCTAGAAGGTGTCATGCGGAGAGCCGGGTGTAACAACCAGGGTACGATTTTCAACAGATCCAGTTAATTTATTTGCTTCGCGGATGACATGGTCATTGTCGGCCGAACATTTGCAAAGGTGGCAGAACTGTACACCTGGACTGTACAACTGGACTGGTGGTGAATGCGTCAAAGACAAAGTACATGCTTGTGGGTGGAACCGAGCGCAACAGGGCCCGCCTAGGAAGCAGTGTTACGATAGACGGGGATACCTTCGAGGTGGTCGAGGAATTCGTCTACCTCAGATCCTTGCTAACGGCTGACAACAACGTTAGTCGTGAAATACGAAGGCGCATCATCTGTGAAAGTCGGGCCTACTACGGGCTCCAGAAGAAACTGCGGTCAAAAAAGATTCGCCACCGCACCAAATGTGTCATGTACAAGACGCTAATAAGACCGGTTGTCCTCTACGGACATGAAACATGGACAATGCTCGAGGAGGACTTGCAAGCATTCGGAGTATTTGAGAGACGGGTGCTCAGGACCATCTTTGGCGGTGTGCAAGAAGACGGTGTGTGGCGGCGAAGAATGAACCATGAGCTCGCCCAACTCTACGGCGAACCCAGTATCCATAAGGTAGCTAAAGCCGGAAGGGTACGATGGGCAGGACATGTTGCAAGAATGCCGGACAGCAACCCTGCAAAGATGGTGTTCGCTTCCGATCCGGCAGGTACGAGACGGCGTGGAGCGCAGCGAGCGAGATGGACAGACCAGGCGCAAAACGACTTGGCGAGCGTGGGGCGTATTCGAGGATGGAGAGATGCGGCCTCGAACCGTGTATTGTGGCGTCAAATTGTTGATTCCGTGTTATCTGTTTAGATGTTAACTAAATAAATGAAATGAATGCTATAGAAATTGTTGATTTTTTTTTGTAAGAAAGTGTAAAGGCTTTACAGATATGTTCCGTTTTTATCAATACGGTCCGTGAGTTTCAGTTGATAAAATCGGAACAGTGACAAAATCGGAATAATTTTCTTTGACGATTTTTTTTAGCTAAAATTTGAGTAAAAATGATATATTGCTGGGAAAATGTTAGAAGACCTGAAGACCTAGATATCCAAAACTATGTGAAGATTTTGCTTCTGATAGCATTCAGATGAATCTGAAATATTTGGATCCTATCCCAAATTGTTTAATAAATCTAAACACTCAATGAAGTTTAGTCATCTTGATCGTTGAGACAATGATAAAGAGATGCTGAAGGTTCCCAAAAACTTTCTCGATTTCAGCCCACAGTGTCTACCAGATCAACCTAGGCTAATGCAATGGTTTCATCATCTGCATATACGTAATCTAGTCCAATAGGCACATGCGCATGGGTCCACGACGTTAGGCATAAGTACGTTAGGCATATGGACGTTAGGCATAAGTACGTTAGGCATAATGGACGTTAGGCATAACGGAAGAAAGACATAATGTAGGCTAGGCATAATGGACGTTTGGCATAATTCTGCCTTCTTTATGCCATAGGCTGTTCTTTGGGTCATTTTATGCCTAACGTCCATTATGCCAAATGTACATTATGCCTATCGTCCGTTATGCCTAACGTCCATTATGCCTAACGTCTTTATGCCTAACGTACTTATGCCTAACGGGGTATACCCCATGCGCATCATGTAAATCCAATTTTCTCAAATACGTGATGTTTAAGATACTCCAAAATATTCCCAAGTTCAACCCAAAGAATCTACCGGACAACCAAGGCTTTCGATATGTATCCAATCTGGTTCAATAAGCATATGCGCACCATCAAACCAAATGTTCTTGAAGTCGTGATATTCAAAGTACTCCAAAACATTCTCGAGTTCAGCTCAAGGTATGAACTAAGTCAATAAATCAATGATTTTGCAATGGTCTTATCTATGGAATATACTCAACATGCAATGGGAATAATGCAAACACAATTTTCTGGAATACAAGGTGTTCATTATACACCAAAACGATTTCGAGTTCAGTTCAAAATATATACTACATCTATCATAACTTTTGCAATGTCCTCTTCGTCAGTATGTACCAAATCCAGCTCAAAAAGCATAGGATCATAAAACAGATAGGCATCATAGAACAAACTGCAAAATTTAAAGTAGGCTCTTTGTGTATCAACTTATCAATCTTAGAAGGACCACATTCCACGGCAAAAATGCCTATATGTTATGAGATAGGATCCTAATTTCCATGAACATAAGATGTCCAAGAGGAGTCCCGTTAGCCTTGCGAGCATAGGCGTAGGATTGCCAATCCGGAGATGGTGAGCTAAATCCGACCCGGTTTCTGTTGGCGTTTCTTTTGTACTTACCCCACAAGATGCACACTCATGCAACGGCGGGCATAGAAAAGCTTTCAATTAATAACTGAGGAAATGCTAATATAATACTGAGTTGAAAAGCCGCCCAAGTTCCAGTAAGAATGTAGAGCCATAGAAAAAGATGAAATTGTCTGATGAAATTGTACCCTTAGTGGAGGTAGCACCAATAGTGGAGGTAGTGGGGTTTTAATGAGGTTTATCATATTTATAGGCTTTATGATGGTTTCAGTTGATGCGTCGTAAATATCCTGTTAAAAGCAACTTACCTTAAGATTTCGCTTGAAAAACTATTGAAAAAAAATGATTTTCCTTAACAAAATTGACTCCCTTGCACCTATAGTGGTGCAACTGTACCAATAGTGGCGAGTCTCATAAGAAACCAATGGATAGCACCACTATAGGAACCAAAATTAATTTTTACCGCCACTAAAGGAACAGTGTACCCATAGTGGTGCAAGCAATATTTGGTAATTGTTGATGTTAAATGACATCTATCTCATTTTTGTTAGCAAATTTATTAGTTTATCTATTGACTAAGATAATAGAGCAGTAAATTTCCCATAATTATCAATTTTTAAAAAATATTTTCTTTTGAGTATCTACTAATACCTCCACTATTGGTACCGTTACCCTATATTTTTTTATCCTATTTAATATTTTATTTTTTATCAATACCCCATTTTCGTTTTCCATAACAAACCGATAATACCTACACCGTATAAAAATGTTACAGCATATATGATGTAACAAAAAGGCTCCGTTCGATTCGTCTCATTTTTCCATCACTTTTAAAAATTACAGGTCGTCATTACTATGGAGCTTGTATTCAATATTGCGTACAAGAAAAAGTTGGATGTAAAATTATAAGCTATTAAACACAAAAATATGCGTTAAAATATTTTCACGGCGTGTAATTTTCAAAAATTTTAACTTTTTTAACTTTTCGATGCTGGTATTTTTTAGGAAATTCTTCTTATTTTCAAATTCTAACTCTCGACAAGCTTTCTGATATTTCTAAAAGATTTTGAAATTTGGTTGAATTTTTTCTACCTAGAAGGACGAAGACTCAAACAGCAAGGCCAATAAACGTATCCCTAGTAACCCGCTTTTCATTCATGCTAAGCAAATCCTCCACACAAAGTGGTGCCTCGTGCAAACAACAGCAAGCAGCAAACGGCAGTGATGCTGGAACAAAAAGTGCAATAAGCCTTGCGTTCATACAGCAATTAGTTTTATGTAAATAACATTTTTCACGAGCGTCGGATCACTTTGCGGTCTTCCAATGAAAGTTTGCTGGTAAAATTTCCTATGATGTAGTTAGATCGATTTATCGTTAGAGAATAATGCACTGAGGAAAATGGACGTACGATTTTCAATAAAACGCCTTATGGAAATTTGCCACAAGGAATCGGTATGAATTTCAACATGTCGCCTTATGTATGATGATTTTCATTTAAAAAAAAGTGAAGTGCGGCAGACTGGGTTCGATTCGAACCATGGACGTCGGGATCGAGAGACCGGTATGTATACCACACGCTCATCGACGCTTGGGTATTCGAGGAGGTAACTGCGTATAAGAAGCACTGTTGATGGAATAATCAGTCGAATATTCATAAGGCGCCAGTTATGAATTTCGATAGTTCAGTTCGCTGATTGTGGGACACCTTGGGGATTTTTTCTTTGTAAAGGTAAATTTCCCCATAGTAAATCCTATGGAAAATTAAAATCCCCGGCGCTAAAATATAGTTTCACCGTTTCATTTATTTAGTTAACATCTAAACAGATAACACTGAATCAATAATTTGACGCCACAATGCACGGTTCGAGGCCGCATCTCTCCATCCTCGGATACGCCCCACGCTCGCCAAGTCGTTCTGCACCTGGTCTGCCCATCTCGCTCGCTGCGCTCCACGCCGTCTCGTACCTGCCGGATCGGAAGCGAACACCATCTTTGCAGGGTTGCTGTCCGGCATTCTTGCAACATGTCCTGCCCATCGTACCCTTCCGGCTTTAGCTACCTTCTGGATACTGGGTTCGCCGTAGAGTTGGGCGAGCTCATGGTTCATTCTTCGCCGCCACACACCGTCTTCTTGCACACCGCCAAATATGGTCCTAAGCACCCGTCTCTCGAATACTCCGAGTGCTTGCAAGTCCTCCTCGAGCATTGTACATGTTTCATGTCCGTAGAGGACTACCGGTCTTATTAACGTCTTGTACATGACACATTTGGTGCGGTGGCGAATCTTTTTCGACCGCAGTTCCTTCTGGAGCCCGTAGTAGGCCCGACTTCCACAGATGATGCGCCTTCTTATTTCACGACTAACGTTGTTGTCAGCCGTTAGCAAGGATCCGAGGTAGACGAATTCCTCGACCACCTCGAAGGTATCCCCGTCTATCGTAACACTGCTTCCCAGGCGGGCCCTGTCGCGCTCGGTTCCGCCCACAAGCATGTACTTTGTCTTTGACGCATTCACCACCAGTCCAACTTTTGTTGCTTCACATTTCAGGCGGGTGTACAGTTCTGCCACCTTTGCAAATGTTCGGCCGACAATGTCCATGTCATCCGCGAAACAAATAAATTGACTGGATCTGTTGAAAATCGTACCTCGGCTGTTACACCCGGCTCTCCGCATGACACCTTCTAGCGCAATGTTGAACAACAGGCACGAAAGTCCATCACCTTGTCTTAGTCCCCGGCGCTATTCGAACGAACTGGAGTGTTCGCCCGAAATCTTCACACAGTTTTGCACACCATCCACCGTTGCTTTGATCAGTCTGGTAAGCTTCCCAGAGAAGCTGTTCTCGTCCATAATTTTCCATAGCTCTACGCGGTCTATACTGTCGTATGCCGCCTTGAAATCAACGAACAGATGGTGCGTTGGGACCTGGTATTCACGGCATTTTTGAAGGATTTGCCGTACAGTAAAGATCTGGTCCGTTGTCGAGCGGCCGTCAACGAAGCCGGCTTGATAACTTCCCACGAACTCGTTCACTAATGGTGACAGACGACGGAAGATGATCTGGGATATCACTTTGTAGGCGGCATTAAGGATTGTGATCGCTCGAAAGTTCTCACACTCCAGTTTGTCGCCTTTCTTGTAGATGGGGCATATAACCCCTTCCTTCCACTCCTCCGGTAGCTGTTCGGTTTCCCAGATTCTGACTATCAGTTTGTGCAGGCAAGTGGCCAGCTTTTCCGGGCCCATCTTGATGAGCTCAGCTCCAATACCATCCTTACCAGCTGCTTTATTGGTCTTTAGCTGTTGAATGGCATCCTTAACTTCCCTCAAGGTGGGGGCTGGTTCGCTTCCATCGTCCGCTGAACTGACGTAGTCATCTCCTCCGCTGCCTTGACTTTCACTGCCTGTACTCTCAGCGCCATTCAGATGTTCCTCGTAGTGCTGCTTCCACCTTTCGATCACCACACGTTCGTCCGTCAAGATGCTCCCATCCTTATCCCGGCACATTTCGGCTCGCGGCACGAAGCCTTTGCGGGATGCGTTAAGCTTCTGATAGAACTTGCGTGTATCTTGAGAACGGCACAGCTGTTCCATCTCCTCGCACTCCGCTTCTTCCAGGCGGCGTTTCTTCTCCTGAAAAAGGCGGGTCTGCTGTCTCCGCTTCCGTCTATAACGTTCCACGTTCTGCCGGGTACCTTGCTGCAGCGCGACCGCCCGCGCTGCGTCCTTCTCCTCCAGAATCTGTCTGCACTCTTCGTCGAACCAATCGTTCCGTCGACTTCGACCCATATACCCGACGTTGTTCTCCGCTGCGTCGCTCCGCTGCTTTAACTGTACTCCAGGAGTCCTCAAGAGGGGCCCCATCGAGCTCACCCTCTTCCGGCAACGCTGCCTCGAGATGCTGCGCGTATGCAGTGGCGACATCAGGTTGCTTCAGTCGCTCTAGGTCGTACCGCGGCGGTCGTCGGTACCGAACATTGTTGATGACGGATAGTTTTGGGCGCAGTTTAACCATCACCAGATAGTGGTCAGAGTCGATGTTAGCGCCACGATATGTCCTGACGTCGATAATGTCGGAGAAGTGCCGTCCATCAATCAGAACGTGGTCGATTTGTGATTCTGTCTGCAGTGGTGATCTCCAGGTGTACCGATACGGGAGGCTGTGTTGGAAGTAGGTGCTACGAATGGCCATATTCTTGGAGGCGGCGAAATCAATTAGTCGTAGGCCGTTTTCGTTCGTCAGCCGGTGAGCGCTGAACTTTCCAATTGTCGGTCTAAACTCCTCCTCTTGGCCAACCTGAGCGTTCAAATCTCCTATGATGATTTTGACGTCATGGCTTGGGCAGCTGTCGTACTCACGTTCCAGCTGCGCGTAGAATGCGTCCTTATCATCATCAGTGCTTCCGGAGTGTGGGCTATGGACGTTGATTATGCTGAAGTTGAAGAACCGGCCTTTGATCCTCAACCTGCACATTCTTTCATTGATCGGCCACCACCCGATCACGCGCCTTTGCATATCGCCCATCACTATGAAAGCTGTTCCCAGCTCGTGTGTGTTGCCGCAGCTCTGGTAGATGGTATGATTACCTCTAAACGTTCGCACCATTGATCCCTTACAACAAACCTCTTGCAGCGCTACGATGCCGAATCCACGATCTCTGAGCACATCGCCGAGTATGCTCCCGATGAAGTTGACAGATTTGCAGTTCCACGAACCGAGTTTCTAATCGCCAGTCCCTTTTCGTCGCAGTGGTCTTCGCCGATTATTCCGTTCTGTACTCTCTTGTTGACTATTAGTTGCTTATGATTTTTAAAGGCTGGCTTGCAGGGCCTGACACCAAACCCCTAAATTTCCGGAGGACCATTCCTCCTTATTTCCGGTGGACCATGGTGCACAGTTTCACTTAGAGTCCCTCGCTGGCACTCGGACGATGATCAGCCGCCCCTAACATGGAGAACAGACGCTGTTGTGAGCCGATCCTGACATGGAGAACAGACGCTCAATAAGATTTGCACCTCCGGAGAGGAGCAAACCCCCCCTTCCCTGTCAGCATACGACCATAGTTCCCACCGGGGTTGGTTACCCGATCTTCCCTAAGGTTGCTCGTATCCCGGCCAGCACCGCGGGGAGGTAGGGATAGGAGTTGCTGGGTAAGAGGCTAAGGACCGCGAGATGGGGTCTATTTTATTCCTTCAGGTACGCGAAGTACCAATGGTACGCTTTACCCAGCATTTGCCGTGCCGTAGTTTCACCGATTGATCTGAAATTTCGCACAAGCATTATAGGACCCAAGAGGCGTGCAAAAACCATACAGAAAGTGAAAAAAAATTTTATCCCACCCTAATGAATATACTGCTAGATAAAATCACACACAAAAATGTTTAGATAAAAGAAACGTAAAAATTAAAATCGTAATCGTATATTTGCGATACTTTTTCAAATCTATGTTTTTATACTTGCATCTATCTCTCTACTAGGGTGGTCTAACCGGTAGTACCGAAACCGGTAATACCGGTATTACCGGCCAATTTTGGGTACCGAAAATACCGGTATTAGAGACGGAAAATACCGGTATTTTCGGTATTCTGAATTTTGCTGTCAGTATAATAAATCTCGAATATTTTTAACCTACATATATCAGCTAAACTGCATGTAATTGTATATCTGCCCCATATAAATAGGAAATCCAGCATAGATGGGACAAATATTCGGTTGCAAGCAGTAAAGCATCGTGCAAAAAAAAAAACAACAATTAAATGCACGCATGAGTAACTTTGCCCAAGTACGCATCATTGACGACGTTCACGATACAAAAAAAACACGATCATTGATCATACGTGTCAAACTGCAAATGCCTTTTTTCTCAATGAACATTGTTGACATCTTCGAAATTTTTCCCGCAATATATGAAATTGTGAATACGTACGTGCCGTAGTAGTTCTTTTCCGTAGATCATCTGTGAAAAACAATTTATTGCATATTTATGTCCGTTCTGTATTCGGAAAAGAATTTAAATTAGTGGCTGATGCCAAGGCCAGTACTGGAAAAGGTCGTGATCGTCATAAGACAGAGAGCAAAGCGTCTTTTTCTATTTCAGGCGACCAAATAAAAAATCGTGGGTTCTTTGATCAATTTCGCATGAAAGGCAGTCATGAAAGGATGTTGTGCTTTATTTTAAAATTAAAACTTCTAAGTTATTCTAATAGATATATGTGAAGAATAGTGATTAGTCGATGAATTAATCATACTCCTTTAACTCACCGAGTTCAAAGTGATAATAAACACAAAAATAAAGCAGATATTGCACACTTTCATGCCCTGTCACGGAACAAACATTTTTTGAGATTTTTGTAGCATGCCATTCATCCTTCGTGTTTCTATAGATATTGAAAGAAGCAGATATGTAAACATAGCGTGACATCACTCATTGAAAATGATAAATTAAAGTACTGATAGCGTGTTATCTATGCTTAAACGGATCTATGAGAGCGTCCACAAATTACGTAACGCTTAGAGGGGGAGGGGGGTTGAAAATGTCAAATTTTTGCGTTACGTAATTAATGGATCTTCCCTATGAGTTGCAGCTTTAAGGCTCCCCCAGACCTAAGCGATTTCATCGCCGCGACGGCGACAACTAGTCGCCGCGATTTTATCATTGGGTCGCTGCAGGCAATGTTCTATTTACGCTTCCATACCAACGGCGACAGAATCGCTGTCGCCAAGCGATAGAATCGCGTCACGACTGTCGCGTCGCGTGTGTTTGGGGGAACCTTTAATGCAAATTCAACTTCAGTGATGATTGTTTGGCGGTTGGTGAAATAATTCAAGCCCTCGAACCTGTTCAAGCTCTGCTGTAAAATCTGCACTCTATATGAAGCCGACGTGGCGCTCCAATTTATGTTGAAACAATTATCAAATTAAGCTAAAGAAATTTCAGCCACTTATTCTATGCTTTGAACGAATAAATCCAAGAGAGCCGATCAGAATACGCCAATCTTTTTGCTTTTGTGAATTTTTTTTAATAATAATAATAATAATTTCTTCACGGCAGAGAAATTGATCATATACGATTTTGTCATTTTCTTCAAGACATCCAGAGCTACTTTGATCAATTGAAGCGTCTAATCATTTTTGATGCGATCGTTGAAACTGAGACAACGACCATACCTGACGATCGGTACGAAGAAGATACCTCTAGGGATATTTTTCTGGTTCATCGATTAAAGAACAACTTGTGAAGAGACTGTATCAGAGGCAAATACGTTGACGCCAGTATCCTTGCATGTAATCCGTAAGGAATTTTCCAACTATGAATCTGGAGGGAAGGGAAGTACTTGACACTGATTTTCGACGGTCTTGGAACCATTCCTCCAACTTCGGTTGAATCAGAGAGGGAATTTTCAGTAGTTGGCAACATTGCCAACAAAATCCAATTCGGATTGGGTGATGAGTCGCTAAGTATGTTATGTCTGCTTCAGTTTCGTTTTGCCAAGCTCAACAAGCGTAGATTTTAACATTTGAAGTTTGTCAACAAATGTTGAATACCTGAAATTTTCACAAAAACCGGTATTCTACCGGTATTACCGGTATTGACTCCACCAAATACCGAATACCGGTATTTGTTGAAAATGGCCAATACCGACCACCCTACTCTCTACTCCCTTAAAATTTAACCCTTCCAATAAAATTTCACAACTATTTACAATCCACGACAGAATTAGTCCGTTGAATCTTTTAATTTGTTAATTACAAAGGCAGAACCACGTTCTCCTCCTGCCACAAAGTTTTGCTCCTGACTGTATTACACCCTACCGCACAACAGTCGGTACCTGGTACTTCACTTGTTTCGCATCACTACTCCTAGTTCCAAGTCCGGAGTCAGAGTACGGCAACTAGAGGAATTTCGTGACGCTTTATTAGAAAAGTTTTAATGAAGCTTTATCGATGCGACGAAGCGCTGTTTGTCACCTCGTCTTTGTTGGTTTCAGCTCTGTTGCGCTTGATTGCGGTCGTATAGCTCCGACAACTCGACGTTTTCGGCTGATGTAAAGGGTGTACGATGTTGAAGATATTCTACACTTCTATTCTACTAATTACTCGACTACGTATATGCACAAAACATGCTTTTGGATGGAGAATTAAAACAAAATAATTTCGAGAAAATAACCACGACTCTTAGTAGAGCTTACTGCATCCGTCTTCTATGTTTACTAGGCCATCAAGCACTATTTATACTTGAAGAATAAAATCTGAGTATGCCCTACAATATTGAAAAACAAACTCATTTTGATATAGGATGTCATAGCAATGCGCGAATTCCACACTCAATATCACGCATCCCAAATTTAAGATACCCGGTACGGGTATTCATGCCCCAATTAGTTTGAATCAGTTCTGAAGCTATCAAATCCACGTTGAGACATCGCTTGCAGCTGTACGGACATGCGCTCGTGTTGACATGTGTTGTTTTTCACTGCATATTCTCAAGAGACTTGATACATCAATTTCAGCTGGATTATTTCTTGACATCTAGGTATAGACAAAGAAAATTGGTAAATTTGTAGAAAAGAAATGCACAAAATGTAACGAAAACGAAAAAAAAATCCCTGCTGATAGCAACCAAAGCCACAAAGCTGGTACCTACATAAAATGAGCCACGGAGAGCCCAGCACCGCAGATATGTATATGTCAATAAAGGGGTGAAAATAGTCAGATAAGCCAAACCAAAAGCGCACCATGGCGAGTGCGAGAAAAAGTGACAACCTTTTCCTCACTTCGTTGGAAAATCGAACGTCCGAAGCAGACCAGGTCCCGGTTCTGTTGGTTGGGTCAGAACCCATACGATAGAGAAACAGACCAGATCCTGAGCTTTAATTACTTTTTCCCAAAGTTTTTCGACCCTTGCTTACAACACCGAAAGGCACCATTGAGCTTGGTGGGGTGGTGCTACAGATTGACATTCTTAATGTTGGGATCTAGCCAGCCAGCACACGGTACGAGCATTCATGTATAGAGGTACGGTGAACGTGAGTGAAGCCAACAAAATTATCTCCAAATCAGAGCTATCCGATACGATGTGATGAGAGGTCGATGCTAGAAAAATGTTATTTCCTGAGAAGAAGAAAATAGGGTTCATGAACTCTTTTTATTATTTTAATGCATGTAGATAAGTGTTCTGTTTTTAGGGTTCATAGTAATTAGGCTATTTTAGTTGAACATTCGACCAAAACAGCATTTCTCATCCTTCTTAATATGTGGTCCACACTTTTGCAATACCCTGGGGGGGGGGGGTACCCTGAGTCAAAATAAAACGTATGATATATAAAAAGTGCACCCAAAGGTTAACATGGGGATATAGTGGGTACACATTTATCACTTGGCTTCTTCGAAAAAAGCTATTAGAACTGTTTTAATTTGTTAGCCGATTATTCAATTTCTACGGCTTACGACGAGGCTTCAAGGATGCTCGTTTTTCTGATTTCTAATAGATGTTCAAAATCTGAGTTCAGTGCGTGATCTCTCATGTTTCGGACAGCAGAACGATCGCGTGGTCGGACGAAATATTGTCTATCCGGAATAAATTTATACCGCTTTTTCTACCGAAGTTGGATTTTTCTCCAGATACAGGTAACTTTCCCAACTTCGGAAGTAGTGCGCTGGATTCGCCTAAAGATGCGCTAAACAACGCATCAATTAGTTTGACAAATAAAACTTAGGAAGAAAGTTCGGTTCGGAAGTCCCGACTTCTGAATTCTAACTTGGTGCTACGCCGACAATATTGTGTTCTGCATTGCGCGGCCGGTAATAAAAATAATCAGTTCAGTGCGTGATCTCTCTTGTTTCGGACAGCAGAACGACCGCGCGGTCGGCCGAATTATTGTGTTCTGCATTGCGCGGCCGGTAATAAAAATAATCAGTTCAGTGCGTGATCTCTCATGTTTCGGACAGCAGAACGATCGCGTGGTCGGACGAAATATTGTGTTCTGCATTGCGCGGCCGGTAATAAAAATAATCAGTTCAGTGCGTGATCTCTCATGTTTCGAAGCGGGCTTCCCAGACAACCACACATCACATAAGAATGCACGATCAAAATCGTTTACCGATCCAAGTTTCATCAGATTCGCATTGTTGTGCAAAGCTCATCAGTTTATTTATAAATTTTCCAGCACAGTAGGCTATTTTACGAGTTTATTCCAGCTTCATTTGTTGACATCGCATATTCCTGCAATCAAACTCACATGAAATCGGATTATCTGTCAAACAGAGTTTGTTATCACAAACTACATCGCAATGCATAACGAACAAACTCGCATAAAAATCGTGCACATCGCATACACTTCCGTGCAACGTCGGATAAGAAATACACTTATATCGCCTCCACTTTTGTACGTAAAAAGTGTTTTCGCGACTGGTAAGCGATGAAATTTGTGCGCATAGGCATCGCATAACAGAAAAACAATTCTATAATGCATGCATTCTGGTTGTCTGGGTTGGTAGTCATATGGCTACTGCTTCTGCCTCATACGCAGGAGGTCGTGAATTCAATCCCAGGTCCGTTCCATTCTCCTACTTTGTATCTTTCTCTTTATTTCTCATGTTCTAGCAATCGCTAGAACTGGAAATGGACTTCCATACCGTTTCCATTACTATTCCTATACCTTCAATTTGAGTATTCTAACAGTAATCTGCTAGAATTGGAAATGAACTTATAGAGCTCGTTTCCTACATCCAATTAGAAATTCCATCAGTTACCTTCTCCTATCTATCACATTGGCAGCTCGTTAACCAAGACGGACCTCTGCCTCTCCAACCTAACCCAGAAATTCCAACAAATTCCGCATGAACTCGTGGCAAGTGCAGAGGTATATTCGGCTTGCAGTGGGCGAGTGATTGCATCATCATTTCCTCCCCCTTCCCTACATTGACTTGCATTCTGACGTGGCAGGCGCCAGTATGACCTAACAAATGAGATCACCAGTTCTTGTACATTGAAGATGTGTGCTAGTCCCAAGCAAACATCTGTTGGTTCCCTGTGCAAGAACAGCTGATCTGGTCATAATGGAGTAGCAACTACGAGCAGTCAATCAAGCTCAAGCTCAAGCTCAAGCTTTCTAATAAATGTTCAAAATCTAGAAATCTAATATAATATAAAATCAAAAAAAAAACTTTCAGATCTACAGTTGTTTCAGTCTACAGAATTTACAAACCGCAAACACAATTACAATAAAGTTTATTTATGACGCTTTAAAACTTTTCCTTAGAAAAAAATATAAAGCGTCATAAATTGGATCTAAATAATTAAATAAATAAATAACATACAACGACCATCTCCACTAGGCCGATCAATTTGAGTTTTAGGATCTCATATTCATCGGAATAGCTTGCAACAAGTTACGATCGACAGAGATTCTTACAATGAGTACACCAGTAGATGGCAGATTTCAATACAGTTCGCCATAAGAACCTAACAGTAACCCAACTAACAATTTCGGAAGATTTTTCGCGAGAAACGTGACCCCCTTTCCAAGAGACGTTGCACAATGTTCTTTGATGATTTTTTCATTGAGGGGAAGTGGGGTAAAACGGTCCTTCAAAAAATAATGTCGAAAAATCATCAAAATCGAAAAAAATGCAATAACTTTGACATTAATCGACCGATTTTTTTTCAAATTTTGCATGCTTATTTTACTCAATTGAAACTTTATACCAAGTGGTTTGTATGGTTATAAAATTATTTACTTTAGAAGAAAATGAACTTTTCCGATAAAAACTGACTGTTTTTACAAAGAGAATATGTTTTACCAACAGATCTAGGATAAAAAAAAAACTAAACCCGGTGGGCAATAAAAGAACTAAAGAGGTTCCATTTGATATATAATTCAGGAGCTGGTGCTCAAGAACTCTCAAGAACAGCTAAGAAAACTACAATTTTCTCCATCACTGTTTCTTTAAAAGCTAGTTCGCGAAAATTGCAACCCTACTTGTGTTGATGTTTTCCGATTTTTTAAGACTGTCAAAGTTTTTTGCCTACGTAGAAATAGAAAATCAGGATTACTCATAAGGGGGCAGTGGGGTAAAATATCCCTTTAAAAATAAATTGCAAAAATTAATCAACTTTTTATGTGTATCATCTACATTTTTCGTCTCAATACACACTTAAAATAAATGGCCGACTTCGGTAAAATTTTACCGAAATCTTAACCGCTGAACTGTCCGGTAAATTATTTTACTGATTTCGGTGATTTTGACAGTTGAGCAATGGAAAAAATTACAAAAAATCTGTAAATTAATTTACCGAACAGTTCAGCGGTTGAGATTTCGGTAAAATTTACCGAATACTGTAAAATGAGCTAAGTGTGTAGTATTCACTTTCCAACTTGAAAAAATAAATAAAGTGTTATGCTATCAAAATGAAATACGTATCTTTTGATTACAAAATTGACCCGTGATGATGATATTTTTCAAACTCACATTTTTACCCTGACTACTTCTAATTTTCTGACAATTGGAAAAAATACTTCCTGTTCACGTGGTATATAATCAGTCCCTTATCTATGGGGTTAAAATGGCCAACCTTTAAACATACATACATATTATTCAAAACTAGTTGATCAGCTTCAATAGCTGATGAACCCTCAATTAGTCCTTTCTCTAGGGATTTATTCACAAAATTGACTAAATTAGAAATGTTATAGTCCAGGGGACGACGCGGGGCTACAAAGCAAGACCATGCTGAGGGTTGCTGGGTTCGGCTCCGATTGCCGGTCTAGGCAATTTTCGGATTGGAAATAAAAGTATCATCATGTTAGCCTCATGATATACGAATGCAAAAATGGTAACTTGGCTTAGAAACCTCGCAGTTAATAACTGTGGAAGTGCTTAATGATCACTAACCTCCGAGGTGACTCTGTCTCAGTGTGGGGATGTAATGCCAATAAGAAGAAGGAGATGTCCATTTAGACATTTTTCTTAAATTTTATTTCGGAAATATTGATTAGTAGTTTATAGCTTAGCAATTCAAAAATTATGAATGGTACACATATTTACTTTTTTGTAGATTTACTTTGTAGATAGAAAGGTATGAATCCCGAACAATGTAATGTTTTCAAAAACAAACCTAATACAAGTGCGCAAGAAAAACATACTCTGAGAAACCGCTCTACCGACAAGCTATGATAAAATGCTTCGATCTCGCTGATTTGCCGTTAAGGTCACTCCTGACGGAATCCAAGATTAAAAGTGCTCGCGTTTTCGGGGGCACACCGCTCGATACGGAAGCAACGCACAACTGTCATTTTTATTATTTCACGCAGCAAATCTAAATCAACAAAAATGACAGTTGTGCGCCGCCTCTGAATCGAGTGGTGTGCTCCCGAAAACGCGAGCACTTCTAATCTTGGATTCCGTCAGGAGTGACCTTAAGTACATTTGTTTTTTCTTTGCACGCACAGCGATTGGAGCTGCTTAAAAAAAACCCACAAGCATATTCCCCGAATCCGTTCATTCTTGTTTCAGTATGCGAAAAATGTTCTGACACTTAAGGCACTTATTTTGAATATAGCTCTGTAAATAGCGACTACCTAATGCCGATCTACGAGAGCTTTTTTAACCGTAAAAGAAACTGCGATCTACCTCATGAATAAAAAGAATGACTCAAATATATGCTATCTCACATTACAATGTAATCGGGCTTAAAACGTTTAACAATTTCCGCGTGATATTGCGAGAAAAGAGAAAAATTCTAATTTTGCGGAGCAAAGAAGAAGAAGCAGACTGAGTGTCGGAAACTTCATAATGGCATGCACTGTACGAAAAGTGTTGATATTTCTTGATATAAAGAATATTCGAGAAATCTAAAATGTTTCTAAATCACATAAATATATGACAAAATGCCTTCAAACTATCATAAAACTTGTTTAAAAAATATAGCGGCATGTAACACTCGTTTAAAGTTGCGTATTCCCGTTGATTTTAATAATCAACATTCACACCGAAAAAATAAACCAAAATTTTTTACCGTGCAACAAGTGATTTGACGTTTGCGGAACAGCTTTCCGACAGTCGACCGTCGGACCCCGGTTCGAATTTTTCAATCTTCTCGCAATAACATCTGATCAACATAACATCGGGTCAACTTTTGAATAAACAGATACGTACTTAATTTTGGTAACATATACGAAACGTATACAAAAAAGATTGCACATAAAAAATTGATGATTTTTTGACATTTATTTTAAAGTTCAAAAAACTTTGACAGTCTTAGCCAGATCGGAAAAAAAATTAAACAAATAGGGTTGCAATTTTCGCGAACTGGTTTTTAAAGAAACAGTGCTGCAGAAAATTGTAATTTTCTTAGCTGGCGCTCCTGAATTATATATCAAATGGGAGTTCTTTTGTTTCTCTATTGCCTAACGGGTTTAGTTTTTTATCCTAGATCTGTTGGTGAAAAATATTCCCTTTAGAAAAACAGTCATTTTTTATCGAAAAAGTCCATTTTCTTCTAAAGAAAACGATTTTATAGCCATATAAGCCATATACTGCCCATGATTTCATAGTCATTGCACTTTCGCATGTATATCGAATAATTTATGGACAAACATCACACATTTAAATAATTTCAACCCGTAAACACTTAAATGGGAGTTGAAATAAGCAACGTATCGATATTGCGGCGGTTGAATATTCCTTAAAAACGCGTAATAAGTTAAATTCGCTGAAACTTCAAATGGTTGATACGTCAACTATGAAATCATGGGTAGTATAATTATATTATAAACTACCCATAATTTCATAGTTGACGTATCAACCATTTGAAATTTCTGCAAATTTAGCTTATTACGCCTTCACTTTCAACCGCTGCAACATCGATACGTTGCTTGTTGTTGCTTGCTCATTTATGTGCTTACTGGTTGAAATGTTTCAAACTTTCGATGTTTGTCCCTAAATTGTTCGAAATACATTCGAAAGTTGTTAAGGTTGTTACGTCAACTATGAAATCATGAGCAGTGAAGTTCTAATTGAGTAGAATAAACAAGCAAAATTTTAAGATATAAGTATAAGAAGCTTACATTTGTTGTATTAAAATCATTTACCAAGTATATACCAAGATTTTATACAATAATTGCAAATTAGTTTTTTTGGTGTATAAGGAAATGCAAATAAACAATATTTCATATCCCATTACAGACATTATTTTTGACTTTGTTTATCCAGAAGACACGAATCTACTTTGTCAGCACCTTATTGGTCAGAATGCTGGGAACGATGGATGCAGTTAACCTCCACAAACTTCAAATCAGAGACTAGCCCACAGGCAAGCAGACGACCATTACCGCTCGCGGAAAACTGGATAAGTAATGAGACGAGTGTGTTGCTTCTGTGTAAAGCCCTCACGGCGTTTGTATAAGGGGACCCTTATGAGGGTATGACAAAAAATGAGCGCATACTGTCGTATGCCGCCTTGACACCAATGAATAGATGGTGCGATAGGATCTGATATTCACGGCATTTTGATGGATTTGCCGTATAGTAAAGTTCTGGTCCGTTGTCAAGCGGCCGTCAACGAATCCGGCTTGATAACTTCCCACGAACTCATTCACGACGGAAGATTATCTGGGATATCACTTTGTAGGCGGCATTAAGGATGGTGATCGCTCAAAAGTTCTCACACTCCAGCTTGTCCCCTTTCATGTAGATGGGGCATATAACCCTTCCTTCCACTTCTTCAATAGCTGTTCAATTTCTCCGATTCTGACTATCAGTTTGTGCAGGCAAGTGGCCAACTTTTCCGGGTCCATCTTGGTGAGCTCAGGCTCCGATACCATCTTGACCAGCTGCTTTATTGGATGGCATCCTTAACATCCCTCAAGGTGGGGGCTGGTTGGCTTCCATCGTCCACTGAACTGACTAATCATCTCCTCCGCTGCCTTGATTTTCACTGCCTGTACTCTCAGCGCCATTTAAATGTTCCTCGTAGTGCTGCTCACGATCACCACACGTTCGTCCGTCAAGATGGCGACATCAGGTTGCTTCAGTCGCTCTAGGTCATACCGCGGCGGTCGTCAGAACCAAACATTGTTGATGACGGATAGTTTTGGGCGCAGTTTAACCATCGCCAGATAGTAGTCAAAGTCGATATTAGCGCCACGATATGTCCTGACGTTGATAATGTCGGAGAAGTGCCGTCCATCAATCAGAACGTGTTCGATTTATGATTCTGTCTCCAGTGGTGATCTCCAGGTGTACCGATACGGGAGGCTGTGTTGGAAGTAGGTGCTACGAATGGCCATTTTCTTGGAGGCGACGAAATCAATTAGTCGTAGGCCGTTTTCGTTCGTCAGCCGGTGAGCGCATAACTTTCCAATAGTCAGTCTGAACTTCAAATCTCCTTGGATGATTCTGACGTCGTGACTTGGGCAGCTGTCGTACTCAGCGGCGTCCCAGCGGCGCGTAGAATGCGTCCTTATCATCATCAGTGCTTCCGGAGTGCTTCCGGGCTGCAAAATGGTGGGTTGACATCAAGGAAGGAGCGCCCAACAGAGCTCTGGTTCCCACAAGTTGCCATCTCACGCTTCCACGGGTCGTCCGATGACAAAAGTCCGCCAACTAAGGGTTGTATACTTAGCTGGTAGTGCAGCCTGGGCACTGTTGTCCTTCTGACATCAGCTAGAGTGAGAAGGTACGCCTCGAGCGTCTGTTCACCAGGAGGTGCGGCTCAAACAGCGTCTGCCTGGTACCCAGCGGCTGATTAACGAAATGCTGTATCACGTCAGCTATACCAAGGTGGCAGCCCCATCATCGCGATGTAGGTAACGCGACCTCGGTAGCTTACTGAAGCCTCTCAAATACCACGAAAAATGAAGATAGAAGAAAAAGATAACGTTATTTTGAACACCCGACCCGGCAACGAAATAAGGACTATGATTGGAATTTCTGTGCCTGGAATGTCAGGACCAAGTATAACATCTATCACAGCGGCGACGAAAAAGCAGAGCATGGAGTTGGTTTCGTAGTGATGGGCAAGCAGATGAAGCGAGTGGAAACCTATTAGCGAACGAATCTGTGTGTTGAGGATACGGGGCAAATTCTTCAATTACAGCCTAATCAACGTTTACGCAACGACAAACGATAAATCCGACGACGTGAAGGACACGTTTTATAAATGTCTTGATAAAGCCTATGGGTAGTGCCAAAAGCATGACGTGAAAATTGTTATCGGAGACGCTAACGCTCAGGTCGGTAGAGAGGTCTTTTTTCGTCCCATTATCGGTAGGGAGAGCCTTCACTCCGCTACCAATGACAACGGCCTACGGCTAGTAAATATCGCGGCTGCCAGAGGGATGGCCATCAGAAGCACCTACTTGCACGAAAGAATATCCGAAAGCACACCTGGAGACACCCAAATGGTGAAACTTGCAACCAGGTAGACCATGTTCTGGTGGATGGGCGCCATTTCTCGGATGTTATCGATGTGCAGACATTCAGAGGTCCGAACATTGACTCTGATCACTACCTCGATGTCAGTAAAATTTGATCACGGTTGTCAATTGTATCGAACGAAAGATCACAGCGAACGATGCGTTACAATATCCAGCGATTGTCGGCGGAAGGAGTATCGGCTGAGTGCCGCCAGAAGCTCGACGAATGGATAAGTGCAATCAACGTTAGCGACAACATCAACGATCTATGGGAGTCGATCCATGTAGCGGTGAGCACAACAGCACGAGAAGTGGTAGGCACTGCACAGAGGCGACCCAGGACGGGTTAGTTCGATGTGGAGTGTCAGAGAGTGACAGACGAGAAGAACGTTGCCAGAAGCCGGATGTTGGTGTCGGGTACCCGATCGAATAGAGATCGGTACAAGGAAGCAAGAGCAGCCGAAAAACGAACCCACCGCAGGAAGAAAAAAAAAGTACGAAGAACAATTGATTAAGCCTAGTACGCAGATCTCAAGGAATATGCTCAAGGAAAATGTGATCAAATTACCAAAGTAATTTCGACAATTGGTAAACGCAATTGAAAAAGTAGGCGAAAAAAACATTTTTGTGTTTTCATTCGTAAGACAATTTTGCTAAATGTCACCAAGCAGGTAAATAGGGTAAAAGTTCCGATAGTCGTGGGTGTTCCTATAGTTGCGGTAGTGCTGTTTTTACACAATCTACGTATTTAACGCAGCAACCCATATAGTCTATCAATTTGTTAACCTGTCATTACACGAAATACAGGAAAGAGGTTGAGAATTGCATCAAAATTGGTAAAGTATCACTAAAATACCATTTCCTTTTCTCTGCTTTGCACCAATAGTTGCGGTAGTGTTCCTATAGTTGCGAGTCCCATATGAAAACAATGGGATTCACAACTATAGGAACACGAATTAAAAAATACCGCTACTATTGGAACACTGCACCAATAATTGGAGGTACCATTTTAGGTAACAATGATGGATGCTGCTGCAATCAGGATCCCTTTCGGATCAAATATAATTAATAATCTTCCATGTGCACCCTTGAGGTAAGTGAAATGAAGTATAGACTTGGTGCGAACCAACAAATAGTGGTGGAACGTGCTTAGTTCCTCCACTATTGGGTCTTTTACCCTAATTGATTAAAATTAATTAAAAAATTTAATATGATTTATACATTTTAATGCATTTTAGACAGTTGCACAGTAGCGTGATAATTGCTGCGTAGACTATTTTGCCTTTAAAAGCTGCAGCAAACAAGCGGAGAAGGCGGAATGTGAAATACCTACCCCACATAAAAGCTTCTCGAAGACAGAGTTGTTACCGACAGCGTTGGCTTTAACTACAGTTAGGTGTTTGAATTGGAATTATGGATGAAGCTTAAATAGAACTCTCTCTTGTGAATAACTATTAATTTGCTTCTTTTTTCAGTTTGAAAATTCGTCAGGGGAGATAAATTGTTGGTTTTGGTGCTCATTTGCGTTCATATACAATTTAAACAAGTGATCAGTAGAACAGTTTTTGTCTAGCTGAAGCCATTTCTCTGTAGTTCCATCACTTTCCCAGATCCACGCGAGAACTTCTTTGAAATTAGAAGGCCAGTTGGATGGCTTTCTTCGAGAGAATGGACATGACTGACCTCGACAACCAACAATGATCCATCGGCCAAGAATGCGTACACAGACAGAGAAAAATTATTTACATATATGCAACGTCACCTGCCACTTTCTTCATATTGCTAGCTGGTTGCTGCATGCCATCCTGCTTTGTTGGTAATGTACAGTATGTATGTAAGTACCTAAAGGTGTTCTATGTTGGTTCCAGTCAATTGCTTGGAATTGGGGTCAATCAATTGCCGAGGCTACCATCATCGGATTGATTGCTCTCTATTTCCGAATTATGCACGACAAAGTATGCTTTTAGAAAGATGAATATATATCATGCAAAAATAACTTTAACCCAGCCTAGTATGGGGAGAAGAAAAGTCGTCGGATTCTACGGGGCACCCTCCAGGATTTTGCCTTTGGGTAAGAAAATCATTCTCTGAAAATTTTTGTATGATCGGTTGTTGTATAGGCCGGTGCAATTGATTAGAAGTTAATATGGGGGTTTCAGCTGAAATATATGGGAAAATACACCTTTGTTACTATTTCGTACAGGAAATTGGATGGAAAAGCCCGATTGAGCCCAGATTTGCAGGAAATGAAGTTAACATGCCAATGAACAATTCCACATAAAATTCTTTTATGTTTAAATAAACTTCAAACTAGTTTTTAGCTGATTTATTTGGAGTTTGGTAAGGCACTTTGAAATTCATTAATTGCCTTGAAAACAAGCGCATGTAATCGAAGGTAGCTGCGATATATGTTGTGGCGCGCGTGCAGTTACTTATGTTTCAGTGCGCGCGAAATCACGCATCACAGGCACCTTTGATTGCATGCGTATTTTTTCATGACAATTAATGAATTTCAACCCAACTCCAAATAAATCAGCCAAAAACTGATTTAAAGTTTATTTAGTAATAGTAGAATTTTATGTCGAATTGCTCATGGGCATGTTACCTTCATTTCCTGCAAATCTGGGCTCAATCGGACTATTCTATGCAATTCCCTGTACGAAATAGTAACAGAGGTGTATTTAACCATATATTCGACTGAAACCCCCATATTAACTTCAAATCAATTGCATCGGCTTATGCAATAACCGATCATACAAAAATTTTCAGAGAATGATTTTCTTACCTAAAGGCAAAATCCTGGAGGGTGCCCGTAGAATCCGACGACTTTTTCTTCTCCCCATACTAGGCTGGGTTAAAGTTATTTTTGCATGATATATATTCATCTTTCTAAAAGCATACTTTGTCGTGCATAAGTTCAAAAAAGTATATGCTTCTTTTTTCAAATAATGCATTTTTCAGGCATAACACAAGGGAGAATATGTATGGATCTTATTCTCAATGTATGCAATATTCAGTTCTAGGAAAGGGAAGACAGAGTTGCTTCTTTCAAAGGATGCATTTTATTGGCGAAGGCAAGAGAAGATTTTATTCAATTGTTTAATCAGGGCATTTGCTCAGTTTAAGGCAAAGAAGGATATGATCCCTTCTTTCAAAGGATGCATCTTCCCGACAGTTGCATCAGAGAAATATCTTCTCCATTTTTCAGGATATCTTTTCCATTTTTCAGGATACATTTGTCCGGCAGATGGCGAAAAACGATATGCTTCCTTCTTCGAAATCAGGCATTTGCTCAGTTTAATGCGAGGAAAGATATGATCCCTTCTTTCATAGGATGGCAGAAGGTCCAGTAGCAGGCAAAAGATGATATGGTTCCTTCTTTCAATTCAAGCATTTACTCGGTTAGAGGCAAGGGAATGTAGGATTCCTTCATTCAGAAGATGCATTTGCTCGGAAAAGGGTAAACGATGACATAGTTCCTTTATTCAATTCAGGCGTTTGCTCGGTTTAAGGCAAAGGAATATAGAAAATGAATTCGCCCGGCAGAAGTCAAGAGAGGAAATGGTGGCTTCACTCCTGTACCCCGAAAGCCTTCACCCCGAACGGGACATTACCCATTTGTTTAGAATAAAAGTATATACTACTAAGAAAAACGAAATAAAGCTTCTGTTTAATAAACATTTTTGACTTGACAGGTTTAAGGCAAGTTGGTAATACCTTCTTTTCATGAACGAATTTGCCCGGTATAAGGCGAACATAGGAGATAAAGCCTTCTTTAAATGAACGCTTTTGTCGATTTAATGCGAAAAGGGATGATAATGCCTTGTTTAGATGATTGCATTTGCCCAATATGAGGCGAACAAAGTTGATAATGCCTTCTTTTAATGAACGTATTTGCCCGATTTGAAGCGAACATAGTTGAAAATGCTTGCTATTGAAAAACGCGTTTGCCCGGTATGAAGCGATCAGAAGTGACAACACCTCCTTTAAATGATCGCGTTTGCAAGGTATAACTAAAATATGCCTGTTCCTTGCCATGGGAGGAGCACGCATATTCGACGAGCAGAAGAGATTTTCTCATTCTAGGGTCTTGTCGTCATGCCTTTCTTGTCACAGTAAGGCTTATCGCAGTCAAATTTCAAAAGCAACTTTTTCTACCCTTTATTCCGTTTAAATACATGTTCGCGAGCAGCCTCAAGCCCAGTCGACGTGGGCTAAAATATCCTCTAGCTCCCTGCATTGAGCATTAGAACGTGCTACGAAATTCTCACCTCAGCTTAAACAGTCTTCAAAGGTAGCACATGATATGTAATGGGAGTTTTTGGACCGAAAACTATTCGTTCTATACTGTCTTCAAACAGTTCGAGTTTGATGAAACGAATCGCGAGTCCAACACAGTGAACCTTGTAAAAGGATCGAGAAATAATTAAGGATAAACGATAAAAATCCACGTAAAAATTGTGTAATTTACTCAATTAGAGTCGCCCTGCTATTAAATAAATCGTAAAACAAGTAATAATCATTCGCATGAATTACGAATAAATTTCTATTGATTAATTTTTTTCACTAAAATAAACTATAAACTGGAAATCAAGACTACTCGGGGTGATGGCATTCGGGGTAGGCACTCATTCGGGGTAATGGCGTTCGGGGTAGTGGCCTTTGGGGTAATGGCAATATGGGTAATGGATATATGGGTAGTGTCATAGAGTCAAAGTGGTTCCTTCTTTCAATTCAGGAATTTGCTGGATTTAAGAAACGGGAAGTTATTTCCCTTCTTTCAAAAAGTGCATTTGCCCGGCAGTCGGCTAGAGACGATTACCCGACCAGTAGATAGTAACAGATTTATATCAGAGCTTGTTATTCTGTTACAGCAATTTTTTATAACAGCGGATGTTATAAAACATGTACCATTAGTAGTTAAAATAACAAAAATTGTAACAAAATCTTTTCTAGTTTTAACAAAAATATTACTAAATGTGTAATTTATTGAACAAAAATATAACTTGTTGTGTTACATAAATAGAGGTGAAAATCGCCTATACCATAACAAATTATGTTATTAAAAAGATTATGATTATCCATAATGTAGGCAATTAACTTTGTCCAGCTTGTTCAGCTTTGCATGTAGGTTCAAGTTATACTGAAGATGGTACCTTCGTTTTTTTTCTAATTCCTATTTACCAAAATGTAGTCAATTTTTTTTCGGCGAAAATAAACAAAACACATTATGTTATAATCATGTTATGACGATCTTGAAATTCTCTTTCCTTTTCATCTTAGACAGAGAATTTAGAACAAAATTATTGCAAGTTTTGTTATTTATAACACATATTGATATAATTGTGATAAAACTTTGTTATGACTAACTGGTCGGGTAGATTTCTTCCTTCAATTCAGGTATTTGCTCGGCTTAAGAAAAAGGAAATAATGATCCCTTCTTTTAAAGGATGCATTTGCCCAGCAGAAGCCAGAGAGGATATAACTCCTTCTTTCAATTCAAGCATTTGGTTCGCTCGGTTCAATGCAAGGGGAGATATGATCCTTTCTTAGAAACCGTTTGCTCATAAAAGGGAGAAATGGGCAAGTTTTCTGGCTTGCCCTTACATGAAAAAAAATCCAATGTCAATTTAATTTAATGCTGATCTATCTTGCTGGTAGGTGCGTCAACATTTCAAATGGTCCCGTTTTGACAGGAAGCTTCTTTATTCTTAATTTGTCACGCCGTACAATTCCCTTCCCAATTATCATGTATTGGCCACGTGACTGAATGGTTCAACAAATCTTATTTATTCAATAAACACCTCAAATAACAATTATGCCAAATGACCGTATACCAAACGACCATTTCGCCAAACGGCCTATATGCCAAACGGCCATTATGCCAAACGACTGACTTTATGCCAAACGACATTATGCCAACCGGCATTATGCCAAACGGGGTACAATCCTCATTTGCCATCTCTTTAAGAAAGGGCACAGACTGGAGTGCGCCAATTACCGAGGAATAACCCTCCTTAATTCAGCGTACAAAATTATGTCCCGTATTCTGTTCAACAGATTGAGACCGCTTGAAGAGTCCTTCGTCAGCTAATACCAAGCAGGTTTTCGTGAGGGCCGATCAACGACGGATCAAATGTTTACCCTGAGACAAATCCTTGATAATTTTCGGGAGTACAACTTGCAGACACATCATCTGTTTATTGATTCCAAGGCGGCGTACGATTCAGTGAAACAGAATGAATTATGGCAAATTTTGCTTGAACATGGTTTTCCGGCGAAACTGATACGGCTGATTCGTATAACGTTGGACGGATCGAAATCAAGTGTAAGGGTTGCGGATGAAATATGGACGTCATTTGTTACCTTAGATGGATTAAAGCAGGGTGATGCACTCTCGAACCTACTGTTCAATATAGCGCTCGAGGGAGCGATTAGGAGAGCTGGTGTGCAAAGAAGCGGTACCATTATCACAAAATCGCATATGCTCCTAGGATTTGCGGACGATATCAATATTATCGGGATTGATCGCCGTGCCGTGGAAGAGGCTTTTGAGCCTTTTAAGAGGGAGACAGCGAGGATTGGACTCACGATCAATACCATCAAAACGAAGTATATGGTCGCTGGCAATCAACGTGGGTTCGTTAGTGGTGGTGGTAGCGAAATGGTGCTGGATGGTGAAAAATTTGAAGTGGTAGAAGAATTTGTGTATCTTGGAACATTAGTGACGTGCGATAATGATGTTACCCGCGAGGTGATAAGACGTATTTCAGCTGCAAATAGGGCTCATTACGAACTTCGTAGCCAGCTTAAGTCCCGTAGTCTGCAAACGAAAACAAAACTCGCCCTGTATACTACTCTGACTCTTCCGGTGGCTTTATACGGCCATGAAACATGGACGTTAAAGGAGGCTGATCGGAGAGCTTTCGGAGTGTTTGAGCGTAAGGTGCTGCGGACAATACTTGGCGATAAACAGGAGAACAGTATCTGGCAGCGTCGCATAAATCACGAGTTGTACCAGGTGTATAAAGGGCTGGATATTATTAAGCTTATACAACACGGCAGACTACGGTGGGCTGGTCACGTTGTTCGTATGCCGGAAGAACGTCAAGCGAAGATAATGGGCATTTAGTAGAGAACCCGGAAGAGGCCGCAGGCTCCGTGGAAGGCCGCGTACACGATGGTTTTTTGCAGTTGAAGAGGACCTGAGGGGGGTCAATGTTCAGGGCGACTGGAAGCGATTGGTCCAGGATCGAGTTCAGTGGAGAAGGATACTCCATTCGGCATAGGTTCATCGGAGAGCTGTAGCCCATCAAGTAAGCTTCCGGAGTGTGGGCTATGGACGTTGATTATGCTGAAGTTGAAGAACCGGCCTTTGATCCTCAACCTGCACATTCTTTCATTGATCGGCCACCACCCGATCACGCGCCTTTGCGCCCATCACTTTGAAAGCTGTTCCCAGCTCGTATGTGCTGCCGCAGGTAGATGGTATGATTACCTTTAAACGTTCCCACCATTGATCCCTTCCAACAAACCTCATGCAGCGCTACGATGCCGAATCCACGTTCCTTGAGCACATCGGCGAGTATGCGTGTGCTCCCGATTAAGTTGAGTGATTTGCAGTTCCACGAATCGAGTTGCCAATCGCTAGTCCCTTTTTTCACAGTCCCTAGTCCCACAGTGGTATTCGCTGATGGTTTTGGTCCGTACTCTCTTGTTGATTATTCGTTGCGGAAGTTTTTTTTAAGGCTGGCGTGCAGAGCCTGACGCCAAACCCCCTAAATTTCCGGAGGATCATTCCTCCTTGTTTCCGGTGGACCATGGGTCACAGTTTCACTTACGAGTCCCTCAGCCGCCCCTAACATGGAAAACAGACGCTGTTGTGAGTCGCTCCTAGCATGGAGAACATACGCTCAGTAAGATTTGCACCTCCGGAGAGGAGAAACCCCCTGCCCCCTCCCCTTCCCTATCAGCATACGACCATAGTTCCCATCGCGGTTGGTTAACCGATCTTCCCTAAGGTAGGGATAGGAGTTGCTGGGTAAGAGGCTAAGGATCGCGAGATGGTGTCTATTTCATTCCTTCATGTACGCGAAGTACCAATGGTACGTTTTACCCAGAATTTGCCGTGCCAACCATATGTTAACTGGCAATCTTTACGAAATTACCGAAATGACACGTCAGGCGTTCTTGTCTCTCGGTAGTCGATTTGTTATGAACAATGCGTGGATGCGTGTGCAGGCGCGTGATACATCATATATGTGATCTTCTTATGTCATTCACAACTTGAACAATATTAGTCTATGTATGTTTTATAGTTACATATTATGTTATTTTGTAATTTATCAAACAAATAAATATCAAATGTTGTAGTTCGAATATTAACATATTAAACGTAAAACTCGTTATTTCATCGCTATTTTCCTGTACGCCGAATACGACACTCAGCCCTCCGAGCTGGTCCGGAAGTTCACTTTTGACATGACCTCTTTCGATACATCTAGGTGAACGAGAAAGCAGAAAAAGGTTATCCCGTGTCCGACAGCTGTCATTGCATCGAACCGCCCATTCCCAAGATCTGCAATCCCTCATCATCTTGCCGGTTGGATTCGGATCATTCGGGTGACTGAATGTAAACCGAGAAGCAATGAATCACAATTCGCCTGGGAATTTGCCTTCGAGACAGCCGAAGGCGAGCTCCATTTAAATCCTATTAAAAAACTGAAATGGACAATGAAACGTGGCCAACGCAACGACTGAATGCTGCTGGTGCCGTGTCATCTGTCCGTTCAGGGCGAAAATGAGGATTATGATGACGACGACAATGATGGCAATTCCGGCTATGGCTATTCATGTTCGAAACAAGAGGATTTCCAATGCTAAATCTGTGAGATCATAATTCAATCGAACCGGAAGTATGATGAATTGGACGTTGAGAGAGCGTAATTGAAATCGGCTTCTGCTTCATGTGCTTCGAATGGAAGCTCCAATCGGAAGCTCTGTGAACAGTAGGATTTCTTTGCAAATCTAAATGACAATTTTATAGAAGGCTGATGGGGAAATTATCTTTACCCCATGGTTTTTTCCTTCATTGCGAGATAGATGTGATGGACAAGCCACTATTTTAAAAGATCAGTGGAAGTACGGTTTACATTCGATAATAATTAATTAGGCCATTAGGGCTAGGGGCATTCCAATATTTTCGTTCTGAATTCTGATATCGGTATATGGAACCATTAAAGAGGAACACAATAGCAATAGCATTTCATCACATCTCATTTTTTGGAAGAAAAGACTAGTTCCCTAGTTAAAGTTAAGGGTATGCGATAACACACTTTTTCCTAACGAAACGAAACGAAACGAAATTTAAAATGTCTATGTTGATTCGGATCGAAACGAAATATGGATTTACTTTCGAAACTTCGAAACGAAACGAAATCAAGGTTCATTTGATTCGAAATTTTTCGAAACGAAACGAAATTTCAAATTTTTTTCCGCGGAATTTTGATTAAATTGGTTTTACATTATGTACGCAATTCGGACTTCACTATTTCGAAGTCAAATAACTGTTTTACGACCAAAAGAGTTATAATAACAGAAGAGGCAGTGATAGATCACCGCATTCTTGCATATACCATTGGCGATACGGCAATAACCCAGCATTATGCCGCTTTCATATCAGAAAGTATAGAAAATATAGAAATTGTGGGATTTTTCATATACCGATTCAAATTTCGTTTAAAACCTTAGTACACTTAAGAATAATGTAATTATGCTGAAGCATACTTCATATTGTGTTGCCAGCGTGGTTTTATAGTATTGAGCTACTTCAAAATCAGAAAATTAATGCATAAATTATTTTTTTTGTTTAGTGGGATACTCAATTATGTATCCACATCTGCCAGGCGCATACACAGATAGGGAATTGATATTTGAAAAGGGCGTAACAGCCAAAACTTATTCCTTCGTATTATTCGTGCACATATATATATAGCATACATTTGCTCACTAGAAGAATCCTGTGCACCTTCCTAAAATACACAAAGATCTGTTATGTCAGCTGTTATGGTCAGTATGAGCCAAAAGCAATCATAAGTAAAGAACTTTCAGCAATTTTAATAATCTTTCAACCCGTTCTGGATATTTTTTTTGCAATTTCTATGCGAAGATCTAGAAATGCCCACAAATCTTCAATGTTCCTTACATATTTTGGAAATAGTCAAAGAAGAGCTTAGCTTGATGAACTGTACACATCATAATTGCTAATCATGATTGTCCGAAAAACAGCAAATATGCACAGCTCACCAATTAAATAATATTCTTGGGATACAAAAAAAAGTTATTCTTATTGTATACTTGCTTCGGAGTTTCCAAATCATGACCAATAACGATGCTGGTCACGTCCTTACAGTGAATTTAGGTTTAGAAGAGGAAAATTAGTTTAACACTCATTGTTATAAAACAGCGGCTCTTAACCTTTTTCTTGAAAGGTACCCTTCGAACTTTTGCATTAATTGAGGTACCCCCTATGTTTTTTTTGCTGTAAATGAAAATAATCGTAGCGCTTGAAGTATAATCGTAACGGAATATATGGCTCTCCATAAACTTTTCTGAAATTTTCATTTTTTTTTAAATTTCCCAATTAAAATTAAGTTCTTACATCAAGGGACTTACTGTACGAAATGTTTTGACTACTGAAGGCTTCAGAGCGTATTGAAAATAGGCTTTCAAGCCTCTTAAAAGAAGGCTTCCGAGCCTCTTGGAGGGAGGCTTCCGAGCCTCTTGAAAGGAGGCTTCCGAGCCTCTTGAAAGGAGGCTTCCGAGCCTCTTGAAAGAAGGCTTCCGAGCCTCTTGAAAGGAGGCTTCCGAGCCTCTTGAAAGGAGGCTTCCAGGCCTCTTGAAAGGAGGCTTCCAGGCCTCTTGAAAGGAGGCTTCCTGAGCCTATTGAAATGAGGCTTAAGAGCCTCTTGAAAGAAGGCTTCTGAGCCTCTTGAAAGGAGGCTTCTGAGCCTCTTGAAAGGAGGCCTGAGCCTCTTGAAAGGAGGCTTCCAGGCCTCTTGAAAGGAGGCTTCCAGCCTCTTGAAAGAAGGCTTCCAGCCTCTTGAAAGGAGGCTTCCAGCCTCTTGAAAGGAGGCTTCTGAGTCTCTTGAAATGGGGCTTCCAGGCCTTTTGAAAGGAGGCTTCCAGGCCTCTTGAAAGGAGGCTTCCGAGCCTTTTGAAAGGAGGCTTCCAGGCCTCTAGAAAGGAGGCTTCCAGACCTCTTGAAAGGAGGCTGAGCCTCTTGAAAGGAGGCTTCCAGGCCTCTTGAAAGGAGGCTTCTGAGCCTCTTGAAAGGAGGCTTCCGAGCCTCTTGAAAGGAGGCTCTGAGCCTCTTGAAAGGAGGCTTCTGAGGCCTCTTGAAAGGAGGCTTCTGAGCCTCTTGAAAGGAGGCTTCTGAGCCTCTTGAAAGGAGGCTTCTGAGCCTCTTGAAAGGAGGCTTCTGAGCCTCTTGAAAGGAGGCTTCCTGAGCCTCTTGAAAGGAGGCTCTGAGCCTCTTGAAAGGAGGCTCTGAGCCTCTTGAAAGGAGGCTTCTGAGCCTCTTGAAAGGAGGCTCTGAGCCTCTTGAAAGGAGGCTTCCAGCCTCTTGAAAGGAGGCCCGAGCCTCTTGAAAGGAGGCTTCCGAGCCTCTTGAAAGGAGGCTTCCGAGCCTCTTGAAAGGAGGCTTCCGAGCCTCTTGAAAGGAGGCTTCCGAGCCTCTTGAAAGGAGGCTTCCGAGTTTCTTGAAAGGAGGCTTCCAAGACTCTTGAAAGGAGGCTTCCAAGACTCTTGAAAGGAGGCTTCCAAGACTCTTTAAAGGAGGCTTCTAAACCTCTTGACAGGAGGCTTCCGAGCCTCTTGAAAGGAGGCTTCCGAGCCTCTTGAAAAGAGGCTTCCGAGCCTCTTGAAAGGAGGCTTCCGAGCCTCTTGAAAGGAGGCTTCCGAGCCTCTTGAAAGGAGGCTTCCGAGCCTCTTGAAAGAAGGCTTCGAGCCTCTTGAAAGGAGGCTTCCGAGCCCATTGAAAGGAGGCTTCCAAGCCTCTCGAAAGGAGGCTTCCTGAGCCTCTTGAAAGGAGGCTTCCAGGCCTCTTGAAAGGAGGCTTCCAGGCCTCTTGAAAGGAGGCTTCTGAGCCTCTTGAAAGGAGGCTTCCTGAGCCTCTTGAAAGGAGGCTGGAGCCTCTTGAAAGGAGGCTTGAGCCTCTTGAAAGGAGGCTTCCGAGCCTCTTGAAAGGAGGCTTCCAGGCCTCTTGAAAGGAGGCTTCCAGGCCTCTTGAAAGGAGGCTTCTGAGCCTCTTGAAAGGAGGCTTCTGAGCCTCTTGAAAGGAGGCTCTGAGCCTCTTGAAAGGAGGCTTCCAGGCCTCTTGAAAGGAGGCTCTGAGCCTCTTGAAAGGAGGCTTCCAGCCTCTTGAAAGAAGGCTTGAGCCTCTTGAAAGCAGGCTTCCTGAGCCTCTTGAAAGGAGGCTTCCAGGCCTCTTGAAAGGAGGCTTCCAGGCCTCTTGAAAGGAGGCTTCCGAGCCTCTTGAAAGGAGGCTTGAGCTCTTGAAAGGAGGCTTCTGAGCCTCTTGAAAGGAGGCTCTGAGCCTCTTGAAAGGAGGCTTCCTGAGCCTCTTGAAAGGAGGCTCCTGAGCCTCTTGAAAGGAGGCTTCTGAGCCTCTTGAAAGGAGGCTTCCTGAGCCTCTTGAAAGGAGGCTTCCGAGCCTCTTGAAAGGAGGCCTGAGCCTCTTGAAAGGAGGCTTCCTGAGCCTCTTGAAAGGAGGCTTCCAAGCCTCTTGAAAGGAGGCTTCCAAGCCTCTTGAAAGGGGGCTTCCGAGCCTCTTGAAAGGAGGCTTCCGAGCCTCTTGAAAGGAGGCTTCCGAGCCTCTTGAAAGGAGGCTTCCGAGCCTCTTGAAAGGAGGCTTCTGAGGCTTTCGAGATAAGGTTTGAGGTTCCAAGCATCTTGAAAGAAGAACTCCGACCCTCTCTAAGGAAGGGGTTCGAGCCTCTTGAAAGAGGCCTTCCGAGCCTTTTGAAAAGAGCTTTCCTAGCCTTTTAAAAGAAGGAGAAAAGAAAAAAAGAAAGTTCAAAGAAGAAAGCTCAAAAGAAGATTTCCGGGCCTCTAGAAAGGAGGCTTCCAACCCTCTTGAGAGTAGGCTTTCGAGCCTTTTGAAATTAGGCTGTCGAGCCTGTTTAAAAGCCCCTTCCGAGCCCCTTAAAAAGATCCGAGGCTTTTAAAATAAGTAGAAATAAAAGGAAATTTCTAGAAAAACAGCTTGGCTTCCGGGCCTCTTAAAAGAAAGTTTTTGAACATCTTATAATAATGTTACCGGGTCACTTCCGAGCTGATTGGAAGGAGGCCTCCGAGAAGCGCAGAAGGATGCTTCCAATTCTCTTGCAACGAAGCAACTGAGCTTTTCGGAAAGAAGTCTTCATGTCTTTCAAATGGAGGCTTTCGAATCTGTAGACTCTAGATTTTAGTTAAGAATCATATTCTTAACATATTATTCAACATTCTGTTTTGACCCGGTAGATTGGATAGAAGATTTTTTTAATTTGTTCATTCGATGTTTTGCCCTTTTCTTTTGTCCCACATCTCTTCATCCATTGTACTGGTTGTGGAGGACAGGATTCAATAGGCCATGATTTACCGATCGCCATGCATAGGATAAAGGAGGTATTTTGGACCACCAGTTCGACGGCTCATATTTTGGTCCACTGAGTATTATGTACAAGACAAAGTTTAGAGATAAAAAAATACAAAACTTTATCAATAAGTTTGGATTAATATTGTAATTCATCCGCCATTAAGCAGTTCGTCCAAGGTACCCCCTGGGCCCGGCGAAAGTACCCTCAGGGGTACATGTACCCCAGGTTGAGAACCGCTGTTATAAAAGTTCGAGGAATGCTCTGCATCTCCGTGAGCGCTACGGGAAAGGAATCGTTGGTTAGTAGAGAAGGAAATTCATGTGAAGCCCCTGGGTAAGCGACTGAATATTTATTGTAAACAAAGTTATTTGAAAACAAGAAGACGAAAACTGTTTTTCATATCAATCCAACACAATTCAATGTGCTTCGTTTAATAAGCTTCTATAATACGATCGATTCCGCACTAAATAATTCTGTGCTCTTTGATGCAGACATTAGTTTTATCACTTCGCGTTCTCCCACACTAGCTGGCGTGATCAGCGTCTACAACATCGATTATACACTGGTTAAACAAATTTCTGCTACGGGAGGTAGATTTTTTTCACTTCGCGTTCTCCCGGACTAGCGGCCGTCCCATGACCAGCAGCAACACGATCGATTCCCCATTAATATTGTACAAATAGTAAAAAATATCATAAAATATAAATTTGAAACTTGGAAACACTGAAGACGTTTTATAGAAGCAAACTACATAGGTATTTGTCGACTAAGAATGGGGTTATGTAGTAAGCGTTAATAGAATAAACTGTATAACCTAAAATTTTGAAAACAACTTAACGATTTTGTTCAGCGGCGCAGCCAATATTTTTGATAAAATAAAGAATGGTTTAAGTTTAAATTTGTTTCGAAATTCCGCGGAATTCCGTTAAATTTCGTTAGAAGCTAGTTTTTTCTAGCGAAATTTTTGTAATTTTACGAAACGAAACGAAATCAAGAAATGTGATTTCGCCATGCTAAAATTCCGCGAAATTCCGCGGAATTTCGTTTCGAACCACCTGAAACGAAATTTTTCGAAATACCGCATATGCTTAGTTAAAGTAACTAAACTTATATGAAAACAAAACAGATTAACCCGATAATGATGCCTTTCTCAATACATTCGCTTAGTGTGATACATATAAAAATAATTGCTTATCTAGCGGCTTTTGCAAACGCTATGCAGCGAATCGACCAACCAACCTTACATATATGGTTCGATACATCATTTTCTTCATAACTTTCGAACGCAATAACCGATCGTGATTATTTTCAATAGTGATCAATAATAGTGATTACGCAGCTTGGCAAACTATGAAGCGATAGCTTTTGAAGAATTTCGAAGTTATATCCAGCAACAAATTTTTCTTATTAGGGACACTAATTACGTAAGCAAATTTTCTGGGTTTTTCAACACCTCCTCCCCCCATGTACAAACATTTTTTTTATTTATATGGATCGTAAGAAAATGGCAGACCCCCCCACCCCTTCTGATTATGCTGATAAGCAACAGTGGAGATAAATTGCATCCTTCAGCGGCTAATTGAATTGAGTCAGACAAAGTGATGTGTCGGGTGTTCTACGACCAAATGGATACAGAGAAGGTGCACAAAGGAAGGGAAACATAAGGGCCGATGTCCACATAGCGGTTTTAAAGCGTGTGTACAAGGGGTGGGGGGGCAGCAGGGACTATGTCCAAGGGATTTACGACCCTTCTCCACGGTCTCTACGATTTAGGGGGCCTATCTAGGACGTGGTAGGGCTGAGCTGTGGGCTCTGTTAAACCTCTACAAAAATATGCCAAAAAATGCCTGGTAGCTGGTCAGTAGGGCAAAGCGGAAGTCTCGATCCGCAAAGCAAGCTAAGGACAGAGGCGAGGCCTTGTTGGTGAAATCTGATAAAGAAAACTACACAGAAGTCCTTAAATCGATGCGGGCGGCCGAAAAGCTTTCGGCTCTGGGTCAGGACGTGCGAAGCGTCAGACCCACCAAGACCGGTGAAATGATCTTGGTTCTGAAACGCGGAGCGCAGGCTAGTGGGACTGACTACAGGAAACTGGCCCCAGAGGTCTTGGTGGCGGCACCGAGGTGAGGTCGGTGGGGCGCAAGTAACCCTCCAGGGTAAGCAACTGGACGAGGTCACGAACGCGAACGACGTCGTCTCTGCCGTCAGAGACCAGTGCGGTACACAGGTCGAGAAGACCTCTGTACGCCTAAAAGGCGGTCCCTTTGGATCGTAGGTTACCGGTTGCGGAAGCCGAAAAGGTATTGGAGCGTGGGAAGTTGAAGATCGGCTGGTCAGTATGCCCAGTGAGCGAACTCCAGCCGCCTTCAGTGGACAGGTGCTATCGGTGCTTAGAATCGGGGCACAAGTCCTACAACTGTAAGGGCCCAGGCCGTAGCAACCTGTGTCGTCGTTGTGGTGAGGAGGGCACAAGGCACAAGAATGCGATAAGGCATTGAAGTGCCTCATTTGCGCCAACATAAAGCAAGCCTGTAACCACGTTATGAGTGGATCTTCGTGTCCCATCGGAGAGACAAACAAGAAGAAGCCGTGCAAGTAACACAGCTGAATCTTAACCACTGTGCAACTGCCCAACAGCTGCTGTGGCAGTCGGTCTCGGAGTCGAGGACCGATGTTGCCCTCCTGTCCGACCCGTACAACGTCCCTGTCGATAACGGCAATTGGGTGGCGGACGAGTCTAGGATGGCGGCTATTTGCACGACGAGGCGGTACCCGATCCAAGAGGTGGTACACTCCTCTGCTCAGGGTGTCGCGATAGCCAAGATCAATGGTGTGTTCAACTGTAGCTGCTATGCCTCATTAAGGTGGCCATTAGAACAGTTCAACCAGATGATCGATAGGTTATCGTCCGAGCTAGGTCGTGAGTGGGTCGTAAGCCGGTCGTCAAAGCAAAAGATTTTAAACCTTGGGCAGTTGAGTGGGACAGCCGCTGCACCAATCAAAAGGGGTCAAGTGTCACTAGAGGCGATAGAAAGCTCGACGCAATGCTAGTCAATGATGGTCCCGCTAGCACGTTCAGAAGGAACGGGATCGAGTCATGGATTGACGTAACGTTTGTCAGCTCTGGTCTGGCACCAGACTTGGACTGGAGGGTGGATGAAAATCCAAGGTCCGGGGATCCCTGTCAGGTCCGTGAGTGGAGGACCATGTAGTAAATGGGATAGAATCAATTATTCATTACGCAGCACAAATGCAAAAAAAATGAACTGAGTTGTATCCTGTTATTTAATATCCACAATAACAGGATCGTTAAGTCATTTTGGCATCACTGTCATATTACAGCAGCGTTACGCTTCCGGTAAAAGATAACGCTGCTGTAATATGACAGTGATGCCAAAATGTCTTAACGATCCTGTTATTGTGGATATTAAATAACAGGATACAACTCAGTTCATTTTTTTTTGCATTTGTGCTGCGTAATGAATAATTGATTCTATCCCATTTACTACAGACCAATCACTTCGACAGCGAAGTTTTCACCGCTGCCCTGAGACCTGAAGCCAACACTGAAGGTCTAAGCTGGGATGCGTGTGACGCCACCATGCCGAGGAAAGCCCTGCCGAGAAATGGTAGACGCCCGGTATACTGGTGGAGTGCCGAGATTGCGGCCCTTCGATGCGGACCGCATCCAAGCCCTCGTAAAGCAGAATATCAGCAAGAGGAATTATTTTGTTTTGGTCGCGTTCGCACACGCACACGCGTCAGTATGAGAGAGCGTGTTTCGACAACCTATGCGAAGGAGCCAACGCGAATCCGTGGGGTGACGCCTACAGAATAGTGATGGTCAATGATAGGTTGGCGAGGATTATCGAGATACTCTTCCCGTCCCGAAGCCACAAGTCCTTGGGCTCCTGCACCGCAAGGCAATATGGGTGCGTCCGAAATGGTGGCTCCGGTGACGAACGATGAGTTACTCGTGGGGGCCAAATCCCTGCTCACGAACAAAGCTCCAGGGCTTGATGGAGCGCTCTCAAGGCAGCAATCATAGCAAACCCGAAAATGTTAAGGCTAGCTATGCAGAGATGCCTTGATGAGTGTAGATTCTCCGAAAGATGGAAAAGGCAGAAATTGGTGTTGTTGCTGGAATGCCATCGCGCTCTCGTTGTATGTGGGCCTGTACCGCATTTTGGAAAGCTATTTCCAGAACCGTGTACTATTATACGAGACCGATGCCGGTCAGAGAAGGATTACCGCAGGAGTTCCGCAAGGTTCAATACTGGGCCCGGTATTATGGAACCTTATGTACTACGTAAACTTGGAGGTCTACGGGGAGCTAATTCCCGAGGTAGAACTGACCGCAGCACATAATATGCACGGTGGCGGATTGGATGAGCGCTAGAGGCCTGGAGCTCGCTCAACATAAGACGGAGGTAGCTATCGCCAATTCACGTGGGTGAAGTCGCGATCGCATTATAGCGGAGTTTGAAGCTCCTTGGGGTCATAATAGACGACAAGCTGACCTTCGCCAGCCATGTCGACTATGCGTGCTGTTGCAGCATTATCGAGGATGATGTCCAACAGTTCCAAGGTGTGCGCCAGTAGAAGTAGGCGTTGCCGTATCTATTCTCAGGTACGGCGGCCCGTCCTGGGCGAGAGCTCTGCCCGAGCAGGAGCGACGACCTCGATAACAGAAATTGGTATGAACTAGCCTTGCATGAGAGGTAAAATACCAAAAAATAATATTATTTCATAACAGATTATAGTATCAATAACAGCACATAACATAATTAGCTATTATTGAGCCAATTTCTCCTGCTCGGGTGGGATAACCAGTTACCTGTGAAAGTTGAAGAGCACGTACCGCTTGATGTGCCTCTGAATGATATCTGCCTATCACACGATATCACACAATGCAGCCTGCGTGATAGCGAGCATGATGCCAGTCAGGCTGGTCATCCGGGAAAATGAGGAGTGTTTCGAGCTACGTGGCACCAGAGGAGCCCACGAACACATCAGGATGACTTCGGTTGCCAGATGGCAGCGCGAGTGGGATAACTCTTCTAAAGGTAGGTGGACCCACCGGCTGATCCCTAACATATCGAGCTGGGTGGGGAGACCCCATGGGGAAGCTTACTTCCATCTGACACAATTCGTGTCAGGCCATGGCTGCTTCCGGCAGTACATCCATAGGTTTGGGCACGCGGAGAGTCCTGACTGCCCAGGTGTTTATGAAACTGCAGAGCACATACTGTTCGTATGTCCTCGTTTCGACGTCGAAAGAAGAGCTATGCTAGATGTTTGCGGTCGGGACATAACCCCGGATACCCTTATTCAGAGTATGTGCCAAGCGGTGGAGAAGTGGTACGCAGTTTTCGACTGCAATCACTCAGATTGCTTGCAGCTTGCAAAGAATCTGACGCGCAGGAGCAGCAGTCGACAAGCTTGACTAACTTGTGATTGGTCAGTTAGAGCGAAAACAGGCTGAGCGCGGGGAAGTGAATGAGAGGTTTGCACATGTCGAGGTAAGAGTGTCCCAGCGGGTGGCAACCGCAGTCGCCACCACGAGGCATGGCAGAAGAATGACCGCATAGGTTACATAGGTTAGTATGGACTGCATATGCCGAGGTAGAGGGTCGTAGCGTAGAACTGTTGGTGCCTATCGTTATCGATATCTCGAGGCATGGCAGAGGAGAGTAGAGTGAGCATCCAAGTCAGTCTCACGTGGTATGTTAAGGGCGAGCATCCAAGTCAGTCTAGACATTTATTGGAAACGGTGGATTCGCGAGTATCTGCCGATGTTGACGAAGCGGTTGAAATGGTTCGGTGATGCCTGTAGCTGCAGGAGATCAGGTCCTTATCGTGGACGAAACCAAAAGGAATAGTTGGTTATCCTGATGGGTCAAAGTGGTTATGCTGGCCCAAGATGAAAGAGTTCGACAGGCTGTTGTCCAGACTGCGAGGGAGATGTTGCGTAGACCAGTTGCGAGGTTGGCCGTGTTGGAGGTAGAGTTGGGTTGAAAAACTGGGACCTGTGGTCAGTGTTACCGTGGGAGGATGTTACGGTCAACCCTGCCCGGCGATCGCAACTGGATGAAGTTGACAGTGAAATGAGGCGAGTGCTAACTGGGCTGAAATGTCAGTCGATTGAAAAAAAAACAGTATAACAATAATTATTGTTGTTTATAACCGAGAGGTGAACAAAACTTATATCTATTTGAACGATTTATTGAATTACCTTAAAACTAGTATTATCACAGTTATAATGCTGTCCAATGAGCAGCTTGAAGTAGCTCGAAGTTGTTCCCGTCCTGATCTTTCTTTTTTGTCAACAAATGAGCATGAGCAGGACTTCAAGCTCTCACTGGACAGCACTATTGTTGGCTGGGCGAACACAATAGACGGACATATAATAATCCACGAATAGACTCTGATGATACCGATAATTGTAAGTTTAAAACTATATTCGCACCAACACCCCAACACCCCGAATTTACGATCTGCTAAAGATCAGCTAAGATCCCACATCGTTCTCCGAACAGACGTCCTAAGACGGACAGAAACAACCTCGCCATCTGAGAGGCAATCCTAAGCCTTTGTTAGCTGGGATATTCTGCAGACTCCTATTTTACTCTTTTCTCAATGTTTAATGTTTAATAATTACAAAGATTTTTTTTAATAAAATAAATGCCGTACTTTATATTCCATAATGCCATATGCGTGCAATAATCAATCAATACAACACATTTTTCATGAAAATTCTTACTTCAAATGGCCAGCATGGTAAGCCAGATGCTCTCCAATGAAGGACGCAATGTAGAAGTAGCTGTGATCGTAACCTTCACGCATGTTTAATACGCAAGGGAACTGCGATTCCTTGCACGCATCCACCAGGTTGTTCGGCAAAAGTTGACCATCCTTGAGAAAGCTATCCTCAGTACCTTGGTCAACGTACAGCTCCAATGGTGGTCCATTGTAGCCAGCGACCAACTCTGTTGCATCCCAGTTCTTCCATTCATCCTTACTGTCTGCTCCAAAGTAACCCTCAAAGGCCTTCAACCCCCAGGGACACTTGGTTGGATTGCTGATCGGGGCAAAGGCGGAAACCGATTTATACAGACCAGGGTTTTTCAGCGCACAAACCAGCGCCCCGTGGCCACCCATACTATGGCCCATGATACTTTGTTTGTCCACCACGGTAGGGAAGTTGTTGTTGATGACGTCGATCAGCTCCTGCGTCACGTAGCTGAACATTTTGTAGTGCTTGCTCCAAGGATCCTTGGTGGCATCCACGTAGAACCCGGCCCCGCTGCCAAAGTCCCAAGAGTCGTCCTCACCTGGCAGGTTGACAGCCCGCGGCGAAGTATCCGGACAGACAACAATTAGACCGTACTCGGAAGCGTACCGCTGGGCACCGGCTTTCTGGATGAAGTTCGTCTCGTTACAGGTGAGCCCGCTCAACCAGTAGACTACGGGAAGCTTTCCGTCGGCCGCCGCTGCCGGCAGAAAGATGGCAAACTTCATTTCGCAGTCCAGCTCCTTGGACTTGTGCGAGTAGATTTTTTGTAATCCGCCGAAACATTTGTTCGACGAGATAAGCGTAATCACCGTCATCACTAATTTTGGACAAACGTAACAATCACAATGAAAATATGGAAAAAAGAGGATCAGCAAAGGAATAAAATTTCAGAAAATGAGCTTTGCTTACCTTCGGGTTCGAGCCTAGTAGATATGTTAATCAAACTATATTGTGAGACTTTGAGAAAGAAAAACACAAAATTTGGATTTGAAACAAAATAAATTTATCGGAAATTAGAAAAAGCCGACAACACCAAACACACGACGAAAATCTCGAAACAAGACGACAAGCCCATATGAACAGCATTCAATGAATTGATACTAAGGTGAGGAAGAAGGCCAACTACACACGCACTTAGCATAGATGTATAGATGATGGAAAATACAAACAGAGAATGGTGACGTACACAATTGTATGGCTTCTTATGGGAGCTCGTTCGTACGTAGTAGTGAAAGCATTTCCACCATATACGAATTACCACGCCCAAAAAATATGAATTTCCTCACCTTAGTATCTACTTCAGTAATTTATTCACACAACACAGCTTTGGTGCTCTTTGTTCGTGTTAGTAGCTCAAAAAGTGTATACATCCCTGATTCATACCATCATCAGCTTGATGAGCTTGATCATCAGGTTTAACGGGTTTATCACTTGATAAAAGGATCCTTGAAAATTTTGGCAACAAATTGGTAATTTTGTTATACCTAATAAAATATATGCAATGTTAATGCGATTTATCAAAACCCCGACGAGATAGAAGAAGTATTAGGATAAAATGTAGGAACGTACAAGCTTGGGACGGAAATTTATGGCGGCCTGCTTCTAAGGCAGATATGGAAGTCACTGGACCGTTAAGAGCCCCGCACATAGCATACGTTTGCGTTGCGTTTGACAGTTTTCCCATGGGAAATGTGTCAAACGCAACGCAAACGTATCCTATGTGCGGGGGTCTTTAGACAGACAATAGTCACAATGTAATACTAATGTATTCGAGAAACCAAACAAAATTTATTGTTGCCACTTCTCAACGTTAGAAACTGATAAAACATAAGCCATGCCTAACATAATAAGTTATCGTACTACGACGCATTATTTTTTCGGAGGACCTCTCCACTCATGCCAGTGTCCAACAAAGTGCTCCCTCAGGGGCCAAACCTTTTGACTGCCATAGTACGCCCAGAATAACCCAAAGAGCGCCCCGCCCAAATGAGCCGCATGGTCAAACAGCTTCCACCCAAGTAGGACTCCTGCCATGTCGATTCCCATTATCACTTTGATTGCCTGAAAAAAATATTTCCAAGAATTACTTCCAAGGTCAAACAAAATAGTAACTCGAAAAACTTACAGCCCCCGCAGAAAAGGTCAACATCGGAAGAAACACGATGCTGAGCTGAGTGTCCGGATATTGGGTGCAAACGTAGGCCAAAATGCCCATTATCGCACCAGAAGCTCCCAACGACATTCCCGGCTGACGCACCACCGTTTTGAACAGATGGCTAGCAAACGAAGCAATCACTCCAGCACTCAGGTACAGCCCCAAAAACTGTTCTCGACCCAACGTTGCGACCGCTGCGTGACAGAAACTGTGCAGCACGTACATGTTGGCAGCTATGTGGAACAGCGAATAATGACTGAATGTCGACAGGAACATAGGCCAGCAAACGGCTTCTGGAAATGGAAATCAGAAATGGACTGATAAAAATGCTTCCTTTCTCTGGCAGTTGTGTGAACGAACAACACTCTTCAGAAAACTCGTGTTGAACTTAAATCTTGAAACCAACAAGTACTACTCACTTGCCGCTGGGTTCGAAGCGAAAAATCGCAACATCATCGGTTGCAGCTGCGGTATCCTCCACATTCCAAACACCAGCACGTTCAACGCACATATCGGGGCAAACACCCGCTCACCCGGAGTCAATCTACTCCACCAGCCGGTAACATCTTTCCGCCACTGTTCCATCTCCCGGCGATTTGCCTTTATCCGCTCGCGGAACCAGTTCAAGTTCAATTTGGCCCGCAGGGCATCCATGGCCCGAGAGCGAACTGTTTCATACTCCCATATTGTGACCCCGATAAAGCTGCCCGCACTGAACGCCACTGTGAAGACAAACGACCGCCACAGTTTGGAGGGATCGATGTAGCCCGATTCGATGGCGATACCCTGGATTTCCGTAGGAACGATGGTCTGTTTTGGAGCGAAGGACTCCGCTCTGGTGTTTCTTGATTGACGACTGTATCGAAGGATGTTTGTTCTGCCAGCAAATCGGGATGGTGCCAACAGTTGCCGTTGGCAAAAGCTTCTCGAACTCGATCTGTAAAAAAAGAAAACTGTAACTACTAATAGACAAGCTGGCAAAAATTTACCTACCCCAGAAGAGCAGGAAGCTCCCGGCAATTTAATAACAATCGTAACGCCATCCTTTATTATGTAAATATTGTCGTTTATTGAAACTCTTACTGCTGATTTTTTTTACATTTACAACAGTTACTGTATTTTATTGCACAAGAGATGTCTCGGCGTGAGAATGTTTCATGTTTTCGTCTTCGCAGGTTTTCAGCTTCGCATTTCGTCACTCGTCTTTATTTCTTTTGTTTGCTTGTCAAACAAAACAAGCGAAAAGGACAAAGAAAGGAAAAAAGGAAAACGGATCGAGAGTAGCAACCCTATAACCTACACTCAGGCAAATGAACATACGAAATACATAAGGCAAAAATTATGAATCTACAAGATTGCTGAAATTGGTTAAAACATAAGTTCCTCATGCTTTTCATATTGAGCGCTTTGATTTCATTATTGGGACGTATGTAGTTAATTCGTTGCATGTAATGAATTTCATAAGGCACCTTTTGGTACTTTGTTCAAAGCTAAAATGAAAAAAATCATAATGCATTTTATGAAAAACATCATGCTCATTTTATTTACCCTAATCGGAAGGAAGAAGTTTCTGTCAAGAGAATCATGTTCTCACATATTGCAAAGTATTCAAGTCGTGCGGCTGGATTTGACATCGAGGTGGTTTGAAGAAAAGATAAAGTGGAAGTGTTCTCAAAGTGTCAGCGGTGAATAACATAAGTGTTCACCGGTGAAATAACAATTGCACCTACATGCGCAAAGTATCAGTTTTAATTTGAATGAGATACATAAATTTTTCTTCGAATGTAGATTTTGAAACGCGTCCGACACCGCTCACTTATTCATACCCCCTCGATGTCCTCGATTAAGCCGAAACGCGAATTTGAAATCACGCATAACCATGAATGAATCAATTTTAATTACATATTTAATTTTCTGCTATCAAGCACATGGTCTAAATTCGCGAAAATTTTCAATATGCTCAATTTAGGAAATCATAATGCAGCATTATGGATCGATAATATATTGGAAAATGCAATAATAAATTTATAACTTCGCATTATGAATTCATTAAGATGTTTCATAAGAATAAGAAATAAATTCATAAGGCGTGATTATGGGCTCCAAATGCTACTTCTGCAATTCATAAGGTAAAGGTTATGGATTTATTCATGTCTAGCGTACAGCGTTCATAATGCTTCATTGTGATTTCATAAATCAGACTTAAGAAAATGTTATGTTTTGTACTGACCATGAAAATTTATTTCATAATGAGTCCTTTTGAATTTTAAACCCAAAACTTGTGGCAAATTTCCAAAAGGCAGAATTATGATATTCGTTAGCCAATTTGCCTGAGTGTAGTATTTCTAGCGAGCCGGTGACAAGCACGGTGTCATCATCATCAATAGACATAGCCCGCTGTCATCATTGAAACACAGTATGAAAAAGAAAATATAGCCCAGGACATCCTGGCTACGATCTGGCGATGGGGTAAACAATAGGATGTCAATAGCCTGATTTCTAGTATTTCTAATCGAGAGCAGAGTCTATTATATATAGAGTTACGCAAAGAGTGAAGCCAAATCTACCTATTGAACTGTCAAACCGTCTACCTATCGAGCAAAGTAAACAAATGATTGTTGGTAAGGCGGAAGTATTGTTATCGCCTGATGATTATTATGGCGAATTAAAACTCATGAATTGAAATGTATTAGATTTGTTCTAGAAACAGATTCAAAAAACTTCAATACACCCCCCAATAAAGTTGCAACAAGAAACTCACGTGTTTGCACTCTGTAGGTGACTTTGGTTATCAAATTAAAAAGCTTTAGAAGTGATCACTCCCGTAAAGTCACTTGAAGGGTTGAACAAAAATGAAAGTTTTCAACATAATAACAAGAGCATCATTAAGAATAAGAGTAAGAAGATTCTCTTTGCGCAACTCTATATAATAGACTCTGATCGAGAGGACTAGGAATCTACGTTAAAGTGTCAATCGCCCTGCCCCTGCACGGTTACTGGCTAAAACCCATTAATGGGTACTATGGCACCCATTTTCGTCAAAACCGCCACTTCTCATTTAATGAGTAATACCGGTTTACCCATTAATGGGTAAGTCATGTTTCTGTCAGAAGATGGGTATTAAGGCTCCGTCAGACGTTGCAAGCAAATCACTCGTGCGAGCGAATGATTTCTGAGAGCACTCGCAATTGCAGTCACACGTAGCAGTGTTTTACTTTAAGCAAATGACAGATTTACTCTCATGCAAATATAAACAAAAACGAAAAACTTGTTTTTCAGCCACAAAATCTAATTTCATTCCTATTTTTGCAATGCAACACTGTCACCTGAAAACGTTTTCACTTTTGCGAGCGAAAAATTTGCTAGTGCTGCACTAGCAAGCGCAATTCCGTTTCTGCGAGTTGAAAATTTTTAACGCTTAGCAGTCACACATTGCAAGCGAGCGTTTGCTTACGAGTTGTCATTTGTTTGCATGCAATCACTTTCAGTGTAGTCAGACAGGCAAATTTTTGACAGTTGTCACTTTCTGCGAGCAAAATGCTCGTTGCGAGTGATTTGCTTGCAACGTCTGACGGCACCTTTATTTTACCCATCGGGAAAAGCCCAAATTTTCGCAAAATGGGTAAATAAATACCCATTTTCCGGCAATGAAATTGTGTTTGCTTTGATACAGATTATTTGCAGATTCTTAAACATGAAAACAAAAACGAAATCAATAAAAATACATTTTTATTCACCAAATATATCTACTATGTACACCAAATTCTGTGCCCCGCATGCAAATAACGCTTAATGAAATCTTCTTGGATGGTAACGGTTAGTCTCCGAATGATTTCTTCCATTAGTGGTCCGCATTTCAGGTGGTTTTCAGGCTTCTCTGGACCAAGTCCTTCATGGATTAATTACCCCACGATTTACCTGTAACGAAATTCTAATGAATCTAAAGCACTGTTCACATATTTATTTCAAAGACTTACCATTTCTTCTATTACGTAATCGTCAGGCAGAAATATAAGATGGTCGATTCTATTTTTCTCTGGAATTCCGCACCCGAAGACCTTGGAGCAATTAAGAATTTTTAGTAATAACGATAAATCGTATTTAAAAGACTGTAGTCGTTTACTTACATCAAAGATGACTATAAGTTCCTTCCAGTTATCTTTGCTTACATTTAACGTGAGTTCGTTGATTTAATTTCCCTAGCAGTAAAAAAACGGGAGTACAGATGAAGAAATGTTTACAACTATTTTTTCACCCATTAATGGGTAAAAAAAATATACATTTTTTCTCTCCAAACAAGATTTGAATATGGGTATTTTTTCACCCATTTGTCAGTTTAAAAATTTACCCCTTTTTTGACAGATTAATGGACCATCGAAAAATGTATACTTTTTTACCCATTAATGGGTTTTAGCCAGTAACCGTGTGATGTGAAAAAAATAATGCTCAGAATAGGCCTTTTCACGAGACGTTTGAAAACAGCTGATTTTACCTAGAAATACTAGAATAAGAGATCGGCGAAGACGCCATCTTGTTTCCAATCGAACCGTCAAAAGCGGTTCCAATTCGACTTGTTTACTTTTTGCTTCCATAAGAAGCAAGCAAAAGGTTCAAGTGCTGCCAGTGTTATTTTCACGATTACATGCATTTTCATACGTTGCCATTTCTACAGTTTTTCACTCCGCCGGTCTCTGGTTATAGGGTTGCTAATTTTACCGACCCTGTGACAAGCGCAGTGTCATCATCATCAATAGACATAGACCGCTGTCATCATTGAAAAATAGTATGAAAAAAAAAATTGTGCCTGGACATCTTGACTACGATTTGGCGATGGGCTAAACAATAGCATGACAGTAGCCTGGATTTTACCGTCAATTGACAGTTCTTCTATTAAAGTGACAGCGTCGGATTTGAACGGTTTGCTCAGCGGTTGTCAACAAGTGCAGCCCCGGCAATGTCACATGAAAAGACCTATCAAGCGCGTTTTCTCCAAGAAAATGTTCACACCAAATTCTTAAAAAATATTTCAGCAAAATGCTTTACTGAAAATAACCAGTAATATTGAAGCTTACTGAAAATCAGTAGTTTGATTTGTATTTACTGAAAATCAGCATGTCTTTCCAAATTACTGATCACTCAGCATTTCCCATTGTCTACTGTCAAACTTAAGAAATAAGCAGCCATTTTTGCTTGCCATAAGACGAGTTGGTTCGAGTTAGAAATTTGTCGTAAGTATTGCAATTAAATTTGTTAATTAATAAATACCTATCATATCGCATAATTGAAATTAGGGACGAATATTCTCATCAAATCAATTTAAATTCATTATTATTTTTTTCAGCCAATATAAACTAATGGACGTCGGACATCGTGAATTTCTGGTCATTCATCATTAGACAGATGAAGCAGATGAAGCAAAAGTTATTGCATTATTGTTTTAGAATTAGAATTAGGACTTGGCCGGCGGCGCCGTTATTGTTCAACATTTGTGAGCTGCTGAAACGTGCACATCGAGAATAGATGGTAAATCCCATCCCATTTGCAACGAAGTGCAACTTACACCAGTTCCGATCAATGACGGAGTAGAAACCTTTACAGTCTAAGCTTAGCTAAGCTTAGCAATAATGTCTCCTTGGTTTAATATACGAATATAAAAATAAATATAGAAAAACATTAAAAAGCTAATTTATTTTGATAACATTTTATGCGTGACTGAAAAACTGATGACATCAGCATTTTCATTTGTTTCGCTGAATTATATCAGTAAGGTGCTGTCAAATCATGTAATGACCGAACCTACTGAATTTTCAGCAAACTTTGCTGATGATTCAGTAAAAAGTTGTCGAATGAAATGACAGTCCACTTTGCTGATATTTTTGGTAATTATTTTTTGCTGAAAAGATTGCTGATCATTCAGCTCGGCAAAATTCAGCAAAATTTTGCTGATTTTCGGCGAAAAAAATTTGGTGTGTTGGACTCATACACACCAAATTTTTTTCGCCGAAAATCAGCATAATTTTGCTGAATTTTGCCGAGCTGAATGATCAGCAAACGTTTCAGCAAAAACAAATTACTGAAAATTTCAGCAAGGTGAACTGTCATTACTTTTGACAACTTTTTACTGAATATTCAGCAAATTCGAAAAGTTTACTGAATATTCAGTAGGTTTGACCAATACAAGATTTGACAGCATCATGCTGATAATATTCAGCAAAATACATCAAATTGCTGATATCATCAGTGTTTTAACCACGCATGAATTGTTTATAAAATAGAATTTGTTTTTTCCTCTCTTACACACTTAATTTTTTTCGCCGAGGCCAGCAAAATAAATTGCCGAGAATCCAACAGCTGAGATCTCGGTAGAATTCTCGGTGAAAGTTCAAATTGCCGACTGGTCGTAAATCATACAAAAATAATCATCTGTCAAAAATTGCCGTACTGGTCGGTAATACATTGCCGAGTCGATCGGCAAAGTGCTTTGCCGAAATTCAGCATATTATTACTTTTATTATTATTTTTTGTTTCATGTTTCAAAATACGAAATCAAATCAAAATATGAAATGGAAAATTTATTTTCGGTGCTACTTCTCTTTTATTGCTCAAAATGTTTTATTGTTCAAAATGCAAACACGTGTAGGTAAATATCAACATGACTCTTCATCAGAAACTCTCTATACAACACACCACGGGACCGTTGCCACGAACATGCGACCGTGCATTGCTTCGCGATGTAACATTGGGACTCAAAAATGGTTGTTTCTGTTTTGTTGCACCTACTCCGCCGCTCCGTATTCCTGATTTCTGGATGGTATCCTTACGATGTTTAGCGTGTCAAGTTTGGCTCCTTAGCACAGAAGGCAATCAGTACGCCTTTGCTGTGATTACATATATCTGTGTGTAGTTAACTTTAGTTGAAGGAAATCCACTGAAATGGTAAAAAAGCAAAAGTATTCTTAAAGACCGTCAAAATTAAACAGAAAATGGAGATTCAATTGAATGCTTACCGGAAAAATTTCAGCGATGATATTTTTTTCTTTCCACGTGTGACCGATAGAGCAACACAACGCGCAAAAAAAAAATTTTTTGACGGATGGGTTTGCCGAAGTTCAGCTCTTTTCTAAAATGAAGAAAACTGTGGCAAAATTGATTGCCGAATCTCAGTAGGATGAAGAAATGTCTTATTTATTAACGAGATGTTAGTTAAAATAATCTGTTCTGGCAGCACTGACACCGCGGACGTGTCGATCATCGTTTGATCGATGAGGCATCCGCTACTGACAGCTGTACCTCGGCGTTTGAGACTCAGAAGAAGAAGAGTTTAAATTATCAATTAGTTGAGAATTTCCAGAAATTAGCAGTTAGCAACCCGTGAAAGAAAATAGTGTTTTCTATTTAATGCGCAAGATATAGTATTAACCAGTTACTTATCTTTTCTACATCGTTGAAACGCGCGAATAAGTAAACATAAGTGCATAATTGAATCAAGAAAGATTTCTAAATTACATTTTTTTCCTTTATTACCTGGAAGGTAGAGTTCCACGTGGACAACGGGTGGAGCGAATTTTCACTAGTTTCCCAGTTAGCTGACCAGCTTGTAACGGTTCGTAGGAGAGATTAGGCGTAACAGGGGTCGATCGTACGATTAGAAAGGAGAAACAGGTCTAGGAAATACCAAATGTAATAAACCATTAAGCCAGCCTATAATCATTTATAACCTATACTTATGAATAAAAATCCTTTTTTCAGCTTTGAGCTGCAATTACCAGAAGCTGCTGGAAGATTGTTTTTACCTATTCCAACAATCTCAAAGATTTGCTCCGATGAACGAAACAACGGTAAGCTACGATTGTGGGGCATGCGATCGACCCAATTCCGCCGAGGCGAAGATGGTCGAATGCGAAAGCTGCGAAACATGGTTCCATCTTAGTTGTGCTGGAGTATCGCCGGGAGTTGAAAAGCGGTCGTGGATTTGTGCGAATTGTACCCCGCTAATGCCAGTTGCATCTGCGGCCACGAAATTAAAAACAAAAGAAGCTGCGTTGCAAGTAGGAGCGAAGAAGGGTAGCCGAAAATTGTCAGTAAAGTCGGACGCTGGAATCACGGTAAGTGGTGGTAAACAGCTGGAAGTCCCAGAGCAAACTGCAGGTAAACCCACCACCGGAGCCATTCCGAAAGCTACAAAGGTCAGCGAACAGAGTGATCGTGTGTCGGACGCTGGAATTACGGTCACTGGTTGTCAAAAGCTGGAAGTCCCAGAGCGAACTGCAGGTAAAACCACCACCGGAACCATTCCAAAAGCTACGAAAGCCAGTGATCGTGTAAAAAATGGCAAAGCGACTGAAGATTTACTGAAGCCGGCAGAACAAGCCTCGACCCCGAAAAAGCATCCCGAAATACAGAAAGCAGCGAGTTCCCGTGCATTATCTGCGAAAGCCAACACAACTAGCTCCCGAGCTCGAGCGATGCTATCGCTACAGCGATTGGAGGAGAAACGTTCGTTGGAGCAGAGAAAGCTGAAGGAGGAACAAAATCGCCTGAAAAAGGAACGGGAGCTGCTCGAGAAGGAAAAGGCTTTGGAAGAAAAGGAGTTGACCATCAAAGCTAAAGCACTCAAGGCAGAAGAGCAATACTTAGAGGAAAAATACGGTTTAGAGGAGCAACTAGTCGAGGACGACCAACATTCGCAAATTAGTTACCAGAGTGGGAGGTCAAAGGTGCAAGTCTGGATAGACCAGCAAGAACAGGACAGTGACGGTGGAGAAACCCCATTAAACCCTCAAGAAGAAGAACAACACCCTCAAGATGGACGATCGCACTTATCGGACGGTGATGTAAATCCAAACAGACAAGCCGATCCATTTCGCGGTCAAGTAGGGAACGGAAGAGGGACGAACGTTCTACGAAACTATCAGGAACAAATTGATCGTGTAATTAATCCTACTGCGAGTCAATTAACCGCGAGGCAAGTGTGGCCAAAAAGGCTTCCAACATTTTCAGGAGAGCCAGAAGAATGGCCAATATTTTATAGCAGTTTTGTGAGTGCAAATGCTGCGTGTGGATTTTCTCATGTAGAAAATATTGTCAGACTCCAGGAATCCTTGAAGGGTCCGGCGAGGGAAGCTGTGATAACGATGCTTATGTTCCCGAATAGCGTCCCATCGATTATGGAGACTCTGCGGCGGTTATACGGACGACCGGAATTGCTGGTAAAGAATCTGTTGGGAAAAGTTCGTCGCCTAGAAGCACCGAAACCAGAACGACTCGATACGTTGATTAACTTCGGCATGGCTGTCCAGCAGTTATGTGACCACCTTGAGGCTGCCAATCTACGAAGCCACCTTGCTAATCCGACTCTTTTGGAGGAGCTGGTGGAAAAGTTGCCGGCATCAATCAAACTGGACTGGGTGCGATGGAAGAGAGCGTACGAAGAGCCATCCCTGAAGGAGTTTGGTGAGTTCATGGACAACCTGGTGGTTGACGCAAGCGAGGTAACCGTGCTGGTAGCACCGAGAAAGGATACACTCCAGTCTGAGAAAGGAAAACTACCAAAAAAAGGACTTGTCTACGCCCATGGCGATACGGGATACAACTCAAAAGTCTTCGTCATTAGGAAACCCTGTCCGATATGTGGCAAGGTCGATCACCGCGTACGCAACTGCGATGGATTTAAGCAGATGGCATTGGAATCACGCCTGAAAGCAGTCGAGCAGTACAAGCTGTGCGGAGTCTGCCTGTATGATCACGGCAATCAGAGATGTAAGTCACGATTCCACTGCAATGTTGGAGATTGTCGTCAGCGACACCACTCCCTACTGCATCCAATTCAATCGAGTCCTGCTACCAGAGCGCAAGTTCAAGCGCACACCAGTGTGAGTAGACCTGTGTTATTCCGTATAGTGCCGATCACATTGTACTACGGTGATCGAAGCTTTGACACGTATGGATTTCTGGATGAAGGATCTTCTTTTACCTTGGTAGAAGTTAGCGTTGCACACAAGCTCGGAGTCGTGGGAGTGCCTGAACCATTGGAGTTAGCATGGACATCAAATGTGGTTCGCAAAGAAAAGTCATCGCAGCGGATCGACTTGATGATTTCGGGACGAGGAGAAACCGAACGCTTCAAATTGTCATCGGCACATACCGTGAATGCCCTAAGCCTGCCTAAACAGAGCTTGCCATTCCACGAAATGGCAGAAAGGTTAACACACCTTCATGATCTACCAATACTCTCATATGTGGACGCTGAACCGAAAGTACTGATCGGGCTGCAGAACTTGGAGCTCTTCGTACCATTGGAGAATCGCATTGGTCAACCTGGCGAGCCTATAGCAGTACGAAGTGTTCTCGGGTGGACATTGTATGGACCTTGCGAAATGAACTCAGAGACCAATCGTTTTGTAGGGCACGTACGCAGGTACGATGGGGATCGGGAGCTTAACGAAATAATACGTCAGCGATTCGTTCTCGAAGACATTGGGGCATGTGCTATGCTACCAGAGTCAGCTGAGGTGAAGCGAGCTCGAGCGTTACTGGAGCAAACTACATCGCGAAAGGATTGTAGATTTGTCACTGGATTGTTGTGGAAGAAAGACGATGTACGGCTCCCAAATAGTCTACCGATGGCGTTGAGGAGAATGAAAAGCCTCGAAGCGAAGTTGGCAAGAGATCCAGACCTGCGAGACAACGTGCACCAGCAGATCCGAGAATACATCGAAAAAGATTATGCACACATGGCAATCGAAGAAGAACTATCGGCATCTGATCCAAATCGGATATGGTACCTTCCTCTCAACGTGGTATCGCATCCGAAGAAGCCTGGAAAGAAGCGACTGGTATGGGACGCAGCGGCACAAGTAAATGGCGTGTCATTTATTTCCCTGCTACTAAAGGGGGCGGACTTACTAGTTCAGTTGTTATACGTGATCTGCAAGTTCCGGGAACGGCGCGTTGGATTTGGCGGCGATATCGAGAAGATGTTCCACCAGCTTAGAATGATCCCTGCAGACATGCATTCGCAACGTTTCCTGTTTCGTTTTGACCCCAGTCGACCTCCGGATACCTACCTGATGACGGTCGCTACCTTTGGAGCAACATGCTCTCCATGTTCCGCGCAGTACGTGATGCACCGTAACGCCGACGAGTTTGCTGAGAAATTTCCGGTAGCAGCAGAAGCTATAAAGCAGAAAACCTACATGGACGATTACTTCGACAGCGCGGATACGGCTCAAGAAGCAGCTGAACGAGCTCAACAAGTGAAGTTCATCCATTCGCAAGCTGGATTCAACATGCGCAACTGGGTCAGCAATAGTGTTGAAGTGCTGCACAGTCTGGGAGAAACCCCCAAACAATCACTGCGGCCGCTGTCTAGCGATCAAAGCGAGGATCGAGAACGCGTCCTTGGTATGCTCTGGGATCCGATCAACGACTGCTTCCTGTTCTCCGACAACTGGCAGGAAGAATTGACTCCGTACGTATGTGAAAACCGTCGGCCAACCAAACGAATAGCACTGCGCTGTATTATGAGTCTCTTTGACCCATTGGGGCTACTGGCACCACTCCTCATACACGGACGAATACTGATTCAGGACATGTGGCGTTCAGGAATGGCGTGGGATGAAGACATACCGGATGAAGTATTTAGAAAATGGCAGCAATGGACTGGGCTGCTCCCAATGGCATACCAACTGAAGATCCCGAGGTGCTACTTCGGAGACGCAGACCCGTGCTCATATCGAACTCTGCAGCTACACGTGTTCACAGATGCGAGCGAAAATGGATTTGGATGTGCTGCTTACTTCAGAATAGTCGAGAAAGGACAAATTCGGTGTTCGTTGGTCATGGCCAAGAGCAAGGTAGCGCCTCTGAAATACCAATCTATTCCACGATTGGAACTACAGGGGGCACTCATAGGCGCGCGGTTGATGAATAGTGTTTGCGAAAGCCATACGCTGAAGATCGACCAGAAGTTCTTGTGGACTGATTCCAGCACCGTTCTTGCCTGGATACGTTCCGAACACCGGAGATACAAACAATACGTTGCACACAGAGTTGGAGAGATACTGACGCTGTCGGAACCGGAAAACTGGCGATGGGTACCATCGAAAGAGAACGTAGCAGACTGCTTGACCAAGTGGACTAAAGACACAGAACCGAGCTCTAGCGGCAGATGGTTGAATGGCCCTTCGTTCCTGTATCACCTGGAAAGAGAATGGCCGGAACAGCGACATCCAGCAGAAACCAACGAAGAACTCAGAAGTCACGTGCTGTTGCACCGTGTTGCTATACCCAAGAATCTTGTGGACGCTGGCCGAATCTCGAAATGGAATGTATTAGTGCGAACGATTGCATTCGTCCATCGCTTCATCTCTAACTGTAAACGTCACCTGCAGGGTTATCCGATAGAAACAATTAGGGCAACGGCTGCCCAGGAGAAACTGCTCATCAAGCCGATACCTGCGAAGTTGATACCGCTATGCCAACAGGAGTATGTGAAGGCGGAAATGTTCTTGTGGCGCGCTGCTCAAAGTGAGTCCTATCCCGACGAAATGCGAGTGTTGCTGAACAATTGGAACAAACCAACGGAAGAGCTCCTCAACGTAGAAAAATCAAGCTCTCTGTACAAGTTAACACCCTTTGTGGACGAACACGGCGTTATCCGAATGGAAGGCAGAACAGCGAACGCCGCTTACGCAGCTTTCGACACCCGTTTCCCCATCATCCTACCAAAAGATCATCCGATAACGCAACGTCTAATCGAACATTACCATGGACAGTTCGGACACGCTAACAAGGAGACCGTAGTGAACGAGTTACGACAACGTTATTACATCCCCTGCTTATGTACTACTGTGGACAGAATTTCGAGAAACTGCCAGAGATGTAAAGTAGCCAAGTGCAGGCCGCAGACTCCGCGCATGGCACCACTTCCCAAGCAACGACTGACGCCGTACGTGAAGCCGTTTAGTTACGTCGGAATAGACTATCTGGGTCCTCTGGAAGTCACTGTGGGACGGCGTAGAGAGAAGCGGTATATCGTCGTATTCACCTGCCTGGTTGTGCGGGCTATTCATCTGGAACTGGCGTATAGTTTGACGACCGACTCGTGCATCATGGCAATCCGAAGATTCACCTGCAAATGGGGCTCTCCAGTGGAGATCTTCACTGACAACGGCACCAATTTCGTGGGCGCCAACCGAAAATTGAAGGAGCAGATCAAGATGATTAACGACAAGTGTGGCGAAACCTTCACGGACGCGCGGACAAAATGGTCCTTCAACCCCCCCGCTGCGCCTCACATGGGGGGCGTATGGGAGAGAATGGTTCGTAGCGTGAAAGAGACGATGCAAGCGTTGGAGGATGGGCACAAACTCAACGATGAAATCCTACTCACAGTGCTTGCGGAAACCGTCGACATCATTAATGCTCGACCGCTCACCTACATGCCGCAGGGACCGAACGAGTGTGAGGCACTCACGCCGAACCACCTTCTTTTTGGAGAATCTGCTAGGACACACGAGGAGATGAGAGAGCCAGTAGACTTAGCTGAAGCGTTGAGAAGCAGCTATAAGCGTTCGCAGTTCCTGTCCCGTATAGCATGGGAGCGATGGCTAAAAGAATATTTCCCAACAGTGAACAAGAGATCGAAGTGGTTCGAAGAAGCGAAACATATGAAGGTAGGAGATCTAGTATATGTGGCAGAAGGCAACCGACGATCATGGGTACGCGGCAGAGTAGAAGAAGTGATGGAAGGAGGAGACGGTCGAGTACGACAAGCCGTCGTACGAACAGCCCGGTCGACTGAAGAGACCAGTAGTGAAGCTGGCGGTTATGGAAGTGACTAGAGATGGTGAATCAGGCGAGGATCAGAGGAAACCCCTCCCAGATCCACGGGGCGGGGAATGTTCTGGCAGCACTGACACCGCGGACGTGTCGATCATCGTTTGATCGATGAGGCATCCGCTACTGACAGCTGTACCTCGGCGTTTGAGACTCAGAAGAAGAAGAGTTTAAATTATCAATTAGTTGAGAATTTCCAGAAATTAGCAGTTAGCAACCCGTGAAAGAAAATAGTGTTTTCTATTTAATGCGCAAGATATAGTCTTAACCAGTAACTTATCTTTTCTACGTCGTTGAAATAAGTAAACATAAGTGCGTAATTGAATCAAGAAATAAGATCTCTAAATTACATTTTTTTTTTCCTTTATTGTCTGGAAGGTAGAGTTCCACGTGGACAACGGGTAGAGCTAATTTTTCCCAGTTAGCTGACCAGTTTGTAACGGTTCGTAGGAGAGATTGAGCGTAACAGGGGTCGATCGTACGATTAGAAGGGAGAAACAGGTCTAGGAAATACCAAATGTAATAAACCATTAAGCCAGCCTATAATCATTTATAACCTATACTTATGAATAAAAATCCTTTTTTCAGCTTTGAGCTGCAATTACCAGAAGCTGCTGGAAGATTGTTTTTACCTATTCCAACATAATCTTTTACAGTCATGTTCGTCAATTTGATTTACCGAGCAAAAAATTATAGATTAAGTGTGTATGATTATTTATTTGTTGGAAAATACACATAATACACATTTTCTGACCCTGCATGACTTTTTTTCTGGCATGGCCCAAATTGCATGACGCGACGTCCTCTTCAATTTGTTTTAATTGCCTGGAAAATATTTAAAATTGATTTTTTATTTGATTGATGATAATATGCTTCACTAATTAAAATATATGCAATGTGCTTAAACTAATTTAGAAATGTGCAATACTTACAGAAATAATGTTGGAAAATACGGAACAGGAGATGACATAATTAAATCTTTGAAAGCCAAACTCAAAAAATGCTTTTTCAAGAATGACAGTTGATGGTTTGCTGATTTTTAGTAAATACAAATTAAATTACTGACATTCAGTAAACTTCAAAGTTGCTGGTTACTTTTGCTGAAAAACTTTTTAAGAAATTGGTGTGTAGGGCCGATGCCCACGTAGCGCTTTTTCAAGCTGCCAAAATTTTGTCTTGATTTGATGCTGGGTACCTTGCGTGAACGCGGCGTGCACGCAGCGTAAAAAAAAACGCTACGTGGACATCGGCCCATAATGGAACGTACACACGGTCAAGCAGTTTGACCAACATTGACTCCACCTCTCGTTTATTTAAACATCCATCAAGTTTTACCAACAGCGGCATGAACAATCAATTTATTCGACCAACAATATCACACACGAACGACCGAAGCGCCAACTTGAACACACGCAAAAAAATGTTGCGGTCGAAACTACCATTTCGAGGGTTAATTTAAGAATACGCACCGACGATTTTCAGCAGACAACAAACCCGTTTGATTTTACCATGCGCGCAGTAAAAATCAACTGTGGTCCTGGTGGAATGTTGTTGCATGAACTGAATCAGTAGTGAATTTGTCCGAATGCGTGGTTAATTTAACTGAAAATTTGTGGTTGTTTTAAAAACATGGCGTAGTCTACAAAATAGTAACCGTTACCATGGATTTTTTTTAGTGCACCAACCATAAAAAAATTTATGGTGATTTGTGCAACTTCACTACAAATGCTCAAACATGTTCGGCGAACCTTGACTCCACCCCGACAACTCAAACCAAAATCAAATCGTTTTAATTTTTTTCAACCGAGCCGCCAACTGTCAAATGGTTGTTCGAACAACTTCACACACGTTCAAACAAAGCAGCAACCGAAGCATTTTCTTGGGGGCGGAGTCAATGTTCGTCAAACTGCTTGACTGGTGTGTACGTTGCATAAGTCGGATTAGAAGACCGAAAATTTGTCTGACTAAAGGTAGCCTCACACCTCGGGAATTTGGTTCGCGGATTTTTTCCCCATGCATTTTTGCATATGCGATGTTTTCGGAATTTGGACACGGAAAATCAAAATCCCGGCCCCATTTAAAATACACGGGGCTCAAAATCCGCTGGAAAATTTTCCCGAGGTGTGAGGCAGCCTTAAGGGCCGATGCCCACGTAGCGTGTTTTCAAGCTGCGTGCACGCCGTGTCTACGCAAGGTACCCAGTATCAAATGTAGGACCGATGCCCACGTAGCGGTTTTCAACGCCACGTGCACGCAGCGTTAAAATAACGCTGGTGTGCATCGGCGTGGTGACGCTGCGTTACCGTTTTTCCCGGTGCACACCTGCGTCTTTTTGACGCCACGTGCACTCTGCGTTGAAATGACGCTACGTCGGCATCGAGCCGTAGTCGTGCACACACGCTTAGACTGGATAATCTAAAATTCGGTAAAAAATACCGATAATCGAACTAAAGGGCACATACCTAAAATGTAGGTAATCATCGATTACCTAAATGTATGGGAAGTCCCGACTTCCGAATTCTAACTTGGTGCTACACCAAGGAGCTAGACTTTACTAAGGTGGCGCAGATCAGCGCTGCGCGCCATTAGTTCTCTCTTTTGCTCTCCCACTGATCTTATGCAACGCAAATAGTGACGTCACTATTTGAGTTGCATAAGAACAGCTGGGGAGTGAAAGAGATAACTAGTGGCACGCAGCGCTGATCTGCGCCTCCTTTGTGAAGTCTAGCTCATTGGTGCTACACGCCCGTTTCAAATCACTCAGAGACTGAGTGAAATTGTATTGCCATCTCTTTTTTTCTCACGGGAATATACGTATAGGGCACTGCACGGACTGCTTTGTCTCTTTCTCACTGCAAAGAAATTAGAAAAAAACAAGGCCAGTAAACGTCAAAATTTATGAAGAACAAAAGAGAAAGAGATGTTTCCGTGCAGTGCCCTATATACGCCGACAATAGGCCTTTTCACGAGACGTTTAAAATCAGCTGATTTTACCGTCAATTGACAGTTCTTCTATGAAAATGACAGCTTCGGACTTGCGGGCCTGTTCAGCGGTTGTAAACAAGTGCAGTCTCGGCAGTGTCAGATGAAAAGGCCTATAATAGACCGCATTCCAACCCCCCAACAGAAATATTTTTTTAGTATTGCCCGATACAACGAAAAGAGAAAATCAGGCCAACCAGCTGATGCAAACTGTCAAAATGATCAAACCTTGATTCTCCCTTTTTTCTTCTCCATCGTTTCCTTTCATTCGGGAAAAGGATTTTCATTCAACTCCAATCGCCGTTCCGATCGGTTGTCCGTCGTCGCAGAGTGTCGGTTAGCAGCGAATCCCGTTTTCGCTGCTCTTCCTCCAGCTCCAGTGACAATAAATTTGATTTTACTATCTGTCGCTTCTATTGTGTATCGATTTTGTTTTCCGTCGGAACACTGAAAGAATCGCAGTGATAAAGACTGAAGTGTTTGTGATTAAAATCATCCCATTTCAAGGTCTTCTTGATATTGCCTTTGTCAACTTTATTTGGCTGGTGCTCCGCACACAAAAGGATTGCGTAGAAAAATTTGGGATGGCAGAGTTATGACGTGCGACGTGTTGTCAAAAAAGAAACGGAGAGTATGATATTTTCTTTGCCTTGCTTTTAAAAGAGTATCGTGATAACCGATATTGTGCACAAAGCTCATACGAAAAAAGTGCTTAATTTTTGTCATTGGAAAATATATGGACCCATATTAGTTCGGAAACAGCGAATGGAAAATATCCTATGCCATTCGGGAGCCAAAATGTAATTGTGAAAGGAATCAACCAGAAGATTGTAGAGCAGAGTTGAAAGTAAGGAAAGATTACTTTGTGGTTGTGCAAAACGACGACGACCAACAGAGTGTCAGTGGAAAATAAATTCGAGTGTTACGAGGAGTTCTCAAGGCCAAGAAGCTTGCAATCGTTTTCAGTGTGGGAAGAAGGTTTCTGAGAATGTCCCAGCCCAACCATTTTCAACCATGGAAACAAAATCGACCCCTGGGAATTCCACCGAACTTGGGGGGTAACAATAGCTATGGAAAGTTGCCGGCAGTGGCTCATCAGAATCCGCCACAGACTGCCGCTATGCATCACCTACACCACCAGCAGCAGCAACAACAGCACCAGCAGGCATTGTTGTTGGGCCACCAGCCTCCGCAGCAGGGACCGCTTTCGGGATTAGTGATTCAAAGTGCGGCTGCGTCCTCGTCGACGGGACCGTTGGCTGGCTCGTCCGGAATCGGTAGTGGTAGCTCGGCCCAGGGTAGTGGAATGAGTGATTTTCTCGCGCAGCTGGGCGCTAACAAGTTAATGTTAAGCAAGTTGAGCGCCAGCTACGGCTTGGGTGGCCAGCCACTGGATCATGCTGGACAGCAGCACCAACACCAGGTGTTGCAGAATCAGCAACAAATGTCGCCGTTGGATGACTGTGCAAACGACAAAGAACGAGAGGTCCGAATACAGCAGATTTTCGAAAATGCTATCGGGTGAGTTTGTTTATTTGTTATTTATTAATCTTACATCTGGTTTACGTTTCTATGCATTTCTAAATGCCTGATAAAGTGTGACTACAAGCTATGTATATCACTGGTTATAGATACCCGACTAGAAGGTCATATCAAAATTAAATCAACCTATGTTATTATGTTATACTAAATTTTTATAACAAAATTTGTTAGAGACATGGTGCAGGATGTTGTTAAAATATCTAAATTTCTATCAAAAATTACACTACTGGAAACAAAAAACTATCAAATTTTGTTACAATTTTATCATAAAAATAACATATTTTGTTATAAATTTATAACAGAATCAGATACAAAATATATTATTTCTGTGCAGTTGCAAATTTCTACAGCTCGTGATAGGTCTCCAGATTGTGATCAACAATCAGAAATTTTTGTTTTTGAATGAACAAGAATATTTTTCGAGAACATGAAATTAACAACATTACAAATAAGGCAACCTTTGCAAATTATATTTGCGTTGTGATATCCATATGGCTGGAAGACTTTCGGTGTCAAGCATTTTTTAAATCATATTATGATAAAATCCTGTTACAACATTTGAAAGATAATGGCTACTAAGAACAAAATTCTATCAAAATAAGTTACAAATATCACAATATGTTAATATTGTGTTCAGTTTCAGTTATGCTCTCCTAGTCGGGTACCCTTCACTAATATAATGTTTTGATTGGAGAAATATTTAAACTTTCTAGTGGAATGTGTTTATTTGTCATAAGACGAGTTAGTACTATACCATTTAATTCCACAGTCTGAACAAGTGTTCAAAAGGTGGAATCAAATCTCATCATTATTTTATTTATTAAAAGTTTCATTTCTATACCTATAATACAAATGAGTTTAAATTTCCTTCCTGACTCAAGAACGGGTTGACCGATTTGCAAAATTTCCACCCTGATCGATTCGTCGTGGAATCCGTAAAGTTTGTTTATACGAAAAGCTGGTTAACTTGGCGGGGGAAGGTAAAAAATCGGTGGAAAACAACTTTGGGTCAGTGGTTGAGAAAAAAAAACAATGGCACGGTAAATGATCTAGAGTCCGTTGATGCAAATAGATCAGTAGCTATATGACATTTGCAACACAAACACCCGGGCAAAGCTGGGTTTTTTCGCTAGTAGTTTAATAAGTTATTCTGTGTTGCTGATATCTTGATTTTTGGGTGTGCATATCTCTCATCAAGATGGTAGATAATCATCCCACTGTAGTAAAGAGGCTAAACGAAAGGTAATTTTGCCCCAGCGCACCGCCGTTTAAAATATGTCACGCTGCTGATATATAGTTTTTCACGCCGATTCAACCTTAAATTCGGTTTTGCTCCGGACATCATAGGTACGCCCGTTAAAATCCGAGTAAATTTCCGTGAAAATTCTTGAGATCATGAGTACACATTCCGAAAAATTTCCCGGGAAAATTACGAACGATTCGCATGAAAATTTAAATAAAATATCGGTGCAAATTTAGAACATTTTCCCTATGGACATTCCGAAGATTTTCCTGTAAAACTTCCGAAATATATTCCGTGAAAATTTTTGAGAAATTCCCCTTTAAAATATCGCCTGATTTTTGAAAACATCGTCTGTCCAAAAGAGAGGCTCTCTTTGTTTACTTTCTGTTTCAGTTATTACAAAGCCATACTAACATTTACATATAGACTTAAATTATAAACACACTTGGCTTTTTAAATATTTCAAACTTTTTTCATTTTTTTCAAGTTTTTGGCTACGTATAGTTTATACTACTTTCTTATATTGTCATTGTCAAGTTGTGATGATTTTCTGCATTGGCGTAACTAATGAAAAATTCTAGGGGGGGCTAACTTTTTTAAACTTTTCTTTTTTAACACTCATAACACATAAAGTTTACCATTTTCGTTCGATTCAACTGATGTATATTGATGACCAGATATCAATGGACGACTTAAATATTTCAAATGTTGTTCATCGACGCTCAGCCCTGTTACAAAGATCTAGAAATCTCGTATTATTATTCCGTGTATAGTAGAAAATCGAAAATTTGTTTTCAATAAAATGAAATATCTGCAGTTATCAGACGTCGCAACTCATTTCTGATTAGTGCGCATGATAGTACATCCATGCGTGCATGATGCGCACTACTAATGAAATATTTCAAATTGTCGCGACTCGCCGCGCAGCGCGAGTGCTCAATCGCGCGGTCCGGTTTGGTGGCGGCCCGACAATATTATTTATTCAGACTAAGGCCGAAGTGGCCTGTACGGTATATAAGAGTCTTCTTCATTCGGCTCGGTCCATGGCTACACGTATCATTTTCGGCAGTCACGGGTTTCGAAGAGACTCGAGAATGCCCCTGAAACTCGAACTACGCACATCACCCGATCCATCGTCGCTTTGATCAACCGTGTCAGTTTATCCGGAAATCCGTGTTCGTGCATTAGCTGCCATAGCTGGTCCCGATCGATTGTATCATATGCGGCTTTGAAGTCGATGAATTTGTAGATGATGTGTGGGCACGTTGTATTCGCGGCATTTCTGCAGTACTTGGCGAATGGCGAACAACTGGTCGGTGGTGGAGCGTTCACCCATAAAACCCGCCTGGTACTGCCCCACGAACTCCCTTGCAATTGGTGCTAGTCGACGGCATAAAATTTGGGAGAGTACCTTGTAGGCGGCGTTCAGCAATGTGATTGCGCGGTAGTTGCTACAATCCAGCTTATCGCCCTTTTTGTGGATGGGACACGACACCTTCCATCCACTCCTGCGGCAAAACTTCCTCCTCCCAAATCTTGGTAATGACCCAGTGCAGCGCTCTAGCCAGTGCCTCACCACCGTTTTAAATAGCTCTCCTGGTAGTTGGTCAACTCCAGGGCTTTGTTGTTCTTCAGCCGGCCAATCTCCTCCTGGATTTCCTGGAGATTCGGAGCCGGTAAAATTATGTCCTGCGCGCGTTCCCCCAGGTCCATCACCATACCGCCATCTTCGTCTGCCACATCGCCATTCAGGTGCTCTTCGTAGTGCTGCCGCCACCTTTGGATCACCTCACGCTCGTTCGTAAGAAGGTTCCCGTTTATGTCCTTACACATATCAGGCTGTGGCACGTGGCCCTTACGTGAACGGTTTAACTTCTCATAGAACTTTCGTGTGTTATTAGCGCGGTACAGTTGCTCCGTCTCTTCACGGTCTCGATCTTCCTGCTGGCGCTTTTTCCTCCGGAAAATCGAGTTTTGTCTGTTCCGCGCCTGTTCATATCGTGCCTCGTTCACCCTCGTGCGGTGTTGGAGCAATCTCGCCCATGCTGCATTCTTCTCTTCAACTCATTGCTCACATTCGCCGTCATACCAGTCGTTTCTCTGATCCGGGGGCACCGTGCCAAGTGCAGCGGTTGCGATGCTACCAATGGCTGATCGAATATCTCTCCAGCCATCTTCAAGAGACGCTGCGCCTAGCTGCTCTTCCGTTGGGAGTGCCACTTCCAGCTGCTGCGCGTATTCTTGGGCTAGTCTACCGTCTTGTAGCCGCCCAATGTTAAGCCGCGGCGTCCGACTTCGACGCGTGTTGTACACCGTCGAGAGTTTTGAGCGCAGGCATACTGCAACGAGGTAGTGGTCGGATTCAATATTCGCACTGCGGTAAGTGCGGACGTTCGTGATGTCGGAGAAGAATTTACCGTCGATTAGAACGTGGTCGATTTGGTTTTCCGTTTCTTGGTTAGGTGATCTCCATGTGGCCTTGTGGATATTTTTGCGGGGAAAGAAGATATTAGGATGACTTAACGAAATACACAATTATTCAAAACCCTGTTTCTATATGTGAAATATGAAGATAACTCTTAAGCGAATATATCTTATTACCATGACAAAATTTGCAGAATTTCGCTGATTTGATCACAATCTGAAAAATTTCATTACATTTTTATTCAAGATTGGTTACTTGGAGGTGAGAATATTACCACCCGTTGTCAACATAGACTGCTTTTAGGTATCTAATGTCATATCCAAGAAACCCTATGTTCTACTCCACGTTAAACTAATTTACTTTCGTTGTAACTATTTATTGATCCGGATTAACAATTGACAGAAAGACTGTACAATTACTACGAAATACAAATAATAAACAATAACATAAATTTTTACAATATGCTACTACGCGATACTTAATACAAACAGTGTTCACCGCATGAACATAAACTAATTGTGCTATATTAAATAAATATTGAGGGGGCAGCAGGGACTATGTCCAAGGGCTTGACGATCCCTCCCCATGCCATCTGCGAGTTGTGGCGCCTGCCTAGGATGTGGTGGGGTTTGACAGTGGGCCCTGTTAAACCTCTATAAAAAGCTGCATGCATCCGCAAGTAGGCTCCGCCAAAGCGACCGTGTGCCGCTCAAAGCGCACAAGCCCAAGTCCTGGTGTTAGGTGAGACGCTAAACAGCCCTGACACGACGGCCCTCCGACGAGACAGGAGGTTTGCGCAGGCCCAATAAGCCGCCTTTAAAAACAACTATTACGAACGACATAGAAGATAATACGACTCGATACAATCGGCAACGACCTAGGCGACGAATAAAGGATCACGATTGGAAGCTTGGAACATGGAACTGCAAGTCGCTAGGCTTCGCAGGTTGCGACAGGATAATCTACGATGAATTACATTCCCGCAACTTCGATGTCGTAGCGCTGCAGGAAATCTGCTGGACAGGACAGAAAGTGTGGAAAAGCGGGCATCGAGCGGCTACCTTCTACCAAAGCTGTGGCACCACCAACGAGCTGGGAACCGGCTTCATAGTGCTGGGAAAGATGCGCCAACGGGTGATTGGGTGGCAGCCAATCAACGCAAGGATGTGCAAGCTGAGGATAAAAGGCCGTTTCTTCAACTATAGCATCATCAACGTGCACTGCCCACACGAAGGGAGATCCGACGACGAGAAAGAAGCGTTCTATGCGCAGCTGGAGCAGACATACGATGGATGCCCACTGCGGGACGTCAAAATCGTCATCGGTGACATGAACGCTCAGGTAGGAAGGGAGGAAATGTATAGACCGGTCATCGGACCGGATAGTCTGCATACCGTATCGAACGACAACGGCCAACGATGCATAAACTTTGCAACCTCCCGCGGAATGGTAGTCCGAGGCACTTTCTTCCCCCGCAAGAATATCCACAAGGCCACATGGAAATCACCTAATCAAGTAACGGAAAATCAAATCGACCACGTTCTAATCGACGGTAAATTCTTCTCCGACATCACGAACGTACGCACTTACCGCAGTGCGAATATTGAATCCGACCACTACCTCGTCGCAGTATGTCTGCGCTCAAAACTTTCGACGGTGATCAACACGCGTCGGAGTCGTCCGCCGCGGCTTAACATTGGGCGGCTACAAGACGGTAGACTAGCCCAAGACTACGCGCATCAGCTGGAAGTGGCACTCCCAACGGAAGAGCAGCTAGGCGCAGCATCTCTTGAAGATGGCTGGAGAGATATTCGATCCGCCATTGGAAGCACCGCAACCGCTGCACTAGGCACGGTGGCTCCGGATCAGAGAAACGACTGGTATGACGGCGAATGTGAGCAGTTAGTTGAGGAGAAGAATGCAGCATGGGCGAGATTGCTGCAACACCGCACGAGGGCGAACGAGGCACGATACAAACGGGCGCGGAACAGACAAAACTCGATTTTCCGGAGGAAAAAGCGCCAGCAGGAAGATCGAGACCGTGAAGAGACGGAGGAACTGTACCGCGCTAATAACGCACGAAAGTTCTATGAGAAGTTGAACCGTTCACGTAAGGGCCACGTGCCACAGCCCGATATGTGTAAGGACATAAACGGGAACCTTCTTACGAACGAGCGTGAGGTGATCCAAAGGTGGCGGCAGCACTACGAAGAGCACCTGAATGGCGATATGGCAGACAACGGTGGCGGTATGGTAATGAACCTAGGAGCACGCGCGCAGGACATGCGACTTCCGGCTCCGAATCTCCAGGAAATCCAGGAGGAGATCGGCCGGCTGAAAACAACAAAGCCCCTGGAGTTGACCAACTACCAGGAGAGCTGTTTAAACACGGTGGTGAAGCACTGGCTAGAGCGCTGCATTGGGTGATTACCAAGGTTTGGGAGGATGAGGTTCTGCCGCAGGAGTGGATGGAAGGTGTCGTGTGTCCCATCTACAAAAGGGCGATAAGCTGGATTGTAGCAACTACCGCGCAATCACATTGCTGAACGCCGCCTACAAGGTACTCTCCCAAATTTTATGCCGTCGACTAACACCAATTGCAAGAGAGTTCGTGGGGCAGTACCAGGCGGGATTTATGGGTGAACGCTCTACCACAGACCAGGTGTTCGCCATACGTCAGGTATTGCAGAAATGCCGCGAATACAACGTGCCCACACATCATCTATTTATCGACTTCAAAGCCGCATATGATACAATCGATCGGGACCAGCTATGGCAGCTAATGCACGAAAACGGATTTCCGGATAAACTGATACGGTTGATCAAGGCGACGATGGATCGGGTGATGTGCGTAGTTCGAGTTTCAGGGGAATTCTCGAGTCCCCTCGAAACCCGTAGAGGGTTACGGCAAGGTGATGGTCTTTCGTGTCTGCTATTCAACATCGCTTTGGAGGGAGTAATACGAAGGGCAGGGATTGACACGAGTGGTACGATTTTCACGAAGTCCGTCCAGTTATTTGGTTTCGCCGACGACATTGATATCATGGCACGTAACTTTGAGAGGATGGAGGAAGCCTACATCAGACTGAAAAGCGAAGCTAAACGGATTGGACTAGTCATCAACACGTCGAAGACGAAGTACATGATAGGAAGAGGCTCAAGAGAGGTCAATGTGAGCCACCCACCACGAGTTTCTATCGGTGGTGACGAAATCGAGGTGGTTGAAGAATTCGTGTACTTGGGCTCACTGGTGACCGCCGATAACGATACCAGCAGAGAAATTCGGAGACGCATAGTGGCTGGAAATCGTACGTACTTTGGACTCCGCAAGACGCTCCGATCGAATAGAGTTCGCCGCCGTACCAAACTGACTATCTACAAAACGCTTATAAGACCGGTAGTTCTCTACGGACACGAGACCTGGACGATGCTCGTGGAGGACCAACGCGCACTGGGAGTTTTCGAAAGGAAAGTGTTGCGTACCATCTATGGTGGGGTGCAGATGGCGGACGGTACGTGGAGGAGGCGAATGAACCACGAATTGCATCAGCTGTTGGGAGAACCATCCATCGTTCACACCGCGAAAATCGGAAGACTGCGGTGGGCCGGGCACGTAGCCAGAATGTCGGACAGTAATCCGGTGAAAATGGTTCTCGACAACGATCCGACGGGAACAAGAAGGCGAGGTGCACAGCGGGCAAGGTGGATCGATCAGGTGGAGGACGACTTGCGGACCCTCCGCAGACTGCGTGGTTGGCGAAGTGCAGCCATGAACCGAGCTGAATGGAGAAGTCTTTTATGTGCAGCACAGGCCACTCCGGCCTTAGTCTGATGATAAATAAATAAATATTGGTACTAGTAACGGTAATACTTATGTTAATTTCTGGTCCTGTGTTTCGCCATTTAAATAATGTTGGTATAATCAATAACATAACATCTAATTATATCCCTATTTCAAGAAGTGTTACTTGGAGGTGACAACGGTATCACCCGTTGTCAACATAGACTGCCTTTAGGTACTGATTGTCGTTTCCAAGAAACTATAAACTAAACTTTACATTTAAATTCTGCTCAAATTTTACATTTCAAATCGCCAGATAACCTTCGTTGTGTGTTTAAAACGTTTTAAATTAGAACTTCCATTATTTGCTTGACAGACTGACGGGAAAACGACAATGGAAAAGGGTAAAAGAGAATTCTATTCTACAACAGAAATTTTGAGATTCTGCTAGCTATCACAATACTAAAACAAATAGTGTTCAAGTGGTCAACATAGACTAGTTCTTCTAAGTATTGGTCCTAGTAGAAGCAAAACTTCTGTTCGGGTCCAGTCTTGACAATTTAAGCTACCAGGTAGCTCCAGCTGGATACCCCCAAAAAAAAAAAGAATACAAAGTTCTTTCTTATTCAACTTTTGGTTACCTCTACTTGAAATCTAAGAGTTTTACCGAACCTTTCTCCAAAAGCCTATCACTGTAGCACTGCGCTGCAGCTTTTAGGATTGGTATTAGTTAGGAAGGTTAAGATCATACGCTCGATTTATATAACAATTACTCACAAAACCTGGAAAAACTTGAAAATCTCAAGGAATTGTCCATTATCCAAAGGTACTTGTAATACTTATAAATAATATATTTTTTAATTCACTTGATGATGAGGTATTTCCTTTGGTATTTCGTTAGTACCGTGGATAATCAAAATTCGGACATACTCAAACTTCGGACACTACAATTTGTATGGGAGGTTTTCAGAAATATGTCATTGAAATGTTTCATCCAGCTGTATTGAAAGGGCTTATAGTTTTAGCTTTATTTAGGATAGTTTCATTCTAGTAATCCATGTTAATTCAATGTGACGAAATAATTGAATGTCAGTCTGAGCTATCTAGTAATAATTATTTGCAATATTTCTTCTCAATATTGTGTAATTTGTTGTCCGAAATATGAATCCAATGTTGCTGCTGTCCGGAGTTTGAGTAAAACAGAAGCCAGACATTTTTATTAATCTCAAGGATTCTACACAATAATTCGTACATGTTAATCCCGTGTTACAAAGATAAGCGATATGCTTCATGATTGTGATGGTAGTTAGAACGGTGATACTTAAAATGTGTGCTAACGGATTGATTTCATAGCAAAAAGTGCTTAAGCGTCCGAAGTTTGAATTTGCACGGTAATAACGTGTTTTGAGGGGTCCAGATTTTGTCGTGAACAAGCCTTATAACAATTGCAATCGAAGTTCAAAAACTTGAGCGAATAGATTCAACTTGTTGTAGTGTTTCGAAGAGTGGGATTGGATAATGAAGACAATCCTTTTTCTGCATTTACTTACTTACTTATGGATCCTGTACACCTCCGGTGGTGCAAAGGGCCGACTTGAAAGATCTCCATCCTGAGCGTTGTCCAGCTATCGCTTTAACCTGTTGCCAGGTTAGATTTCGGTCGACTTCTTTTATTTCTTTATTGAGGCTTCACCGCCATGAGCCTCTGGGTCTGCCTCTGCTGCGATGTCCCGCTGGGTTCCAGTCTAATGCTTGTTTACAGATTTTGTTTCCGCCCCTACGTAGAGTGTGGCCGACACAGCCCCATTTCCGATCCCGATTTTCTGTTGCTATCGGCCTCTGGTGACAACGACGATGGAGCTCGTTATTTGAGATCTAGTTGTGAGGCCACCAGGCCCGAATTATATACCGCAGGCATCTGTTGATGCACCTCTGCAGCCGTTGAGTGTACTCCACTGATACACACCATGTTTCGCAAGCGTATAACAGCACAGAGCACAGAGAGTTGGAAATTCATATTTTGGTGCGTTCACTTATCTGCTTGTTTTTTCATATTTCTTAAACTCGCAAAGGCAGCCCTTGCTTTCTTGATCCGTGCGCCTATCCGTGCGATCTTGGAACCACCGTCTGACGCTATTTGACTACCAAGATATTGGAAGCTTTCAGCATTCTCCACTGATTGACCGGCTACTGTGAAACTGGAAGGGATCGTTGACGTTGATGACTAAATCTGGCGAGGAAGAGCGCTCAGCAAGGTCGTTGAGCTTAATCTGCATGTCAGAGCGCCGTTGAGCGAGAAGTGCAACGTCATCAGCCAATTCGAAGTCGTTTAGGTTCTCCATGGTTATAGGCTGCAATAGCAGCCCGCGGTTTGTATCACGGTCAATCGCACCTGCCAGAATCTCGTCGATTACGATGAGGAACAGTAACAATGATAGAATACATCCTTGCCTCACACCAGCTACAACCCGGATAGAGACGGACAAGGCCCTATTGCGCAGCACTCTACACGAGAAGGCCTCGTACTGTGCCTCAATGAAGCCGATGATTTTGTCAGGAATCCCCTTGCGCCTCAGGGCGCTCCGTATATTCTCGTGATTGAGACGGTCGAAAGCTTTTTCGTAGTCAATGAATAAAGGGACTCTTGGAATTCGTTGAACTTTTCCAGGATGATACGGAGCGTGACAATATGGTCCACACAGGATCTTCCGGCCTACTGCCTGCCGCTTCTCCAGTTCTTCAACGAAGGACCGTTTCACCGTGGCATCTTCCAGTCGGCTCTCTTCCTGCCGACCCTCGCAATGCGCAGGCGTATTTCGCCGGTGATGAGGTGATGATCAGATGCGATATCAGCACTACGCTCATGGTTCGAGTTGTCGGATCCGATCTTCGCATTGAAGTCGCCCAAACAGATCTTGATATCACCCTTCGGAATTCTATCTACGACGGCATTGAGGCTGTAGAAGTTCTCTTTGTTTTGCAGATCGGCAGCATCGGTTCCCACTTCATAAGCGCAGAGTGCCTGGGCGCTTAGTAAGAAGCGAACTCCGCGATGCCGGGAAGTGTGTTCACCTCAGTATAGCAGAATTTGTCCTGACTGCATTCTGTGTTCTCCCAAGTTTGACCAACAGACTTCACTCAGGAAGTCAGGATCTCAAGTTTCATGTGGCGTGCCTCATTGGCAAATTTTGCCAATTTACCATGCTGGGCTAGGGTTTAAAGGTTTCTTGTTCCTATTCGTGTCCGTTGTTTCGCGCTATAAGAGTCGTTCTTCCAATGCGATTTTTTTTAAATTTTCAACAAACCACTGAGAAGATCAATTCACACACCGCTGCATATCTCCGCTTTATGTGATACATTCAGCATGTTTGGATTGTATAAGAAAATTCATGAGAACTTTCCTTAGAAAATCCGGAGAGTTTTTGTCAAAAAAATTTAAAGAAATTACGAAAAATAGTGAGAAAATTTCGAAGAATTTTCCTAACAAAACCTGAAGAGTAGCTCGTGAACACATTGAAAAATGGCTCAAGAAATTTCCACACATAAAGCCCATTAATTTTTCATTCATTTCGTTATGATAGGATAAATATCTTTTGCTTCAAACTTTATCAGTAATTCAAAATTCTATAACGTTAAAAACTGATATTACTGCAAATAAACTTTACAAATCCTAAGGGGGGTCTAATTTTGTTCTGGGAGAGGCTAAGCCCCCCTATCCCCACGCCAATGATGAAAAGAGCTACTATTTCTTCTCCCTTCGGCGGTCCACTCGCGATTTAAAAAAAACTGACTCCGGATTTCGAATACTCTAAATAATATGAAAAATACCTGCAAGAAAATTTGATTTATTAATTTATCTCAATTATAAAAATATGCGTTAATGGGCAGTATACTCATTTGTACTTTCGCTCTCCAATTTTCAAACAGCGATGGCTCCAAGAAACAAATCGTTGAGATTCTGGAGAAGATCTCCATACTTCGACCACCGGAAAGATTACTTCTGTACCTGCGCATGCCTGGCGGCTATCCTGAGACAGGTGAGTTGAAAACAAAAATCGAAGTATCTCAACGGAAACAGAATTTAGACGATACAGCTATGGACCGTACAACATTTCCAGTTATAATGCAACATCTAATCAAGCTTCATTTTTACTGCTCCAACAGATCCCTTGCGTCAGTCTCAGAATCCGCTGGGTACCCGTTCTGAGATTAATCACACCATCAACTGGGTACGATCGCATCTGGAACACGATCCGAACGTATCCATACCCAAACAGGAGGTGTACGACGACTACACGTAAGTTTTCACCCCACAAACCAACTCTATCTATCTAACCTTGTCAACCTAAGCGAATTATGACACCGGCGTCTCATATTTGCAATCCAAGCTCACTATCCGTTTTCCGTGTCTTTTCTTTCGCCACAATCAGCGCTTTCTGTGAGCGAATCGACATCAAACCGTTGTCAACGGCAGATTTTGGCAAGGTGATGAAACAAGTATTTCCCGGGATCCGACCGCGACGATTGGGAACCCGTGGTCATTCGCGCTACTGCTACGCGGCTATGCGTAAAGCCACCAAACTGGCAGCTCCCAAGTTGCCCGATCTCAGTAGCAGCAGCCACGGCAGTGTCACCGGTGCCGAGGTGAGTTCTTCATTTGTCGTCTTTCTCGTGCATCGCCACACCGTCGGGCGCCGTAAATGTTTGAAAAAAAAAAATCCTGATTTGGTAGTCAAATCAACCTACCTACAACGACGGGCGGTTTCGAATATGTATGCAATTAGCATCCACTGATTGTGCCTCTCTTTGTGTCTGATTTCATTTTTCACACTGATAGAGGAAATCTGACCCGGAGGATCAAGTGCCAACCGACGAGGAAGCGTGGAAAGTGATCAAACTGTGGGCCGAAGCCATGCTCCCGGAGGCGTTCGGGACGATAAACGAGCTGGCCGGGTTCATCACCAAGCACAATCTGAACTCGCCGGCCAGCATCGCCAGCCGGCAGTTGCTGCAGAAGAAACTCCTACAACGCGAGATTAAGGAGCGGAAGAAGTTGACGGTGAGTAGCTGCTAGTTTATAGAAGGTGGATTAGAATTGGGAGGGGAAGTGGATCTATAAATCAGGTTTGTTGAATAGTAATTTTCATGAACAGATGTTCTGGGGTAGCTATGCAAACACAATTATTACTCCACGACATTAATACAAACAGTTAATATATTTGATTATTATACTATGCAATGTTACAATAATCAAGTGTTTATATAGAATGGCTGGGGCCCCTCCTCAGACGTGCGGTAAAATGCGCGGCTACAAAGCAAGGCCCTGCTGAGGGTAGCTGGGTTCGATTCCCGGTCCGGTCTACGGAAATTTTCGGGTTGGGCTTGTCTCGACTTCCCTGGGCGTAAAAGCTGCGAGGCAGTAATGTCCCAGTGGGGAAAGTAATACCAACGAAGAAGAATATATAGAATGGCTCCTAAGCTCGGGAATACTTGCATATTTATTGCTTCTTAGGATAGAATTTTGTTTTAAAATTTAAGGGGTGTTTTTTAATTCCTTTAGTTATGTACTAAAAATGCTAGAAATAAGTAAAAAGATAAACACAAAACATATTTTAAGGTTTGATACAGCAATATCGACTTAATGCGTTTATATGAATTTTGCGATATTCTATTCATAAGTAGGTGATCAATAACTCAATCCTGTTTCATTCGCCAATTTTATAATTGTTTGATTTGTCTTGGGATTCATCGTCATATAAATTGGTGAAGTTGAAGGAATGTAGAAAAATCATTAAAATACAATATTTCTCGCTTAACTCGTGAAAAGGGCCTACATCCATAACGTAAATTTTGAGAAAATGCCGTTAGAAAAAAAATCATCGCAATTTCAATTCCCATTTCTTAGAATTTGCAAAAAAAAATCCTCTCTCTCAGCCGTTCAAATCGTGCTCGATGGAAATTTTATGAGTGCACTGCAGCGTACACCTATCTAGAGTATGATACACTCTGAAAAATAGCAACATTTGTCTGTTTAAAGCCTCTATCACTCGAATGAGTAAATACTTACAACAGATAGTGGAATGAAAGCGTGGCGCGTTATCGCATTTTGTCTCACGCAACTTTAGGAAGAACGTCATCTGTTTACAATGAAATTTTATGTTTACACACGATAGCAGAGAGATCTATATATGTACATCCCTATAATTCCTGGTTGTCACTTTTATTAAATAACAACATTTCAACTCTATTAACTAATTGCATATTATTCGGCAATTCGACCGTACGAAAACCATTTTTTTTAAACTTTATTTCGTTATATGACAATACTCCGCATTAATCAATCTATGGACCTAGCTTTGTGTTAGGTAAGATAGATTGGGAAATTGTGTAATAGGGAACCGATAGGTAGGGTTACAGTTAGTATTCCCGGCACATGCTCAATATCCAAAGATAAAAACATTTTTTTGTCAAAACTCCTCGGCAACCGTGTGGTCTCACTCGAGAATTTACAATGCAGCTAGTTGATATTGAACTAAAAGATGCAATTGCGGCTCTTGAGGGGTGTGCAGAAGTGCAATAGCCTGCCGGGAATACCTGCTGATACTCTACTCCGGGCAGGCTATTATGCTTGGGCCCACTCCTCAAAAGCGACAATTTTATTCGAGCTCAGATTTAACAAGCTACCTCGTGAATTGACGGATAAGCACACATAATTATAAAGATTTTTAGCAAAATATAATCGCACGGAAACCGAGAATGGAACTCGCTAAATCTACCATCTTTACGATTAAACTAAAAGTTTGATAAAAAGTAGGTTATTCAATCCTTATTTGTTATCTTTGCCTGGATTGCAATATTTACTTAAAAGGCTGTCATATAATTTCTGATAATTCATTCATGATCATTGTGTACTATCAAATGGCGTAAAACCCAATACGGTAATACACCACTTCAGGAACGCCGCGAGTCATTGACCTCTTTGTATGACAATAAACCAATAAGAACTTGTTTTGATTTTCTCATTTACATCTATATTGGACTATAAGAAGCCCCAACAAAACTTATATTAGAAACGCAACTTACAAATAAAACTTTTCAAGTACAATATAGTGCAGTGCAATTTGATTTCTGATAATGGCAGTGGGATTTAGAACGATCTTTTACTCAGGCTAAAGTCTAGTGTGATGATAAGTATTTGATTATGCTATGTTCAGACTGCGGACTCGAAACATGCTTCCTAGCCTGTCTTAATTATATTTCTTTTGTCGCCAATTCGATTGACTTTTTATAATTCCATACTCCAAGTAAGTCTAAACGAAATATTAGCGTTGGCCATGGCAAGTGCGAGTGGCACGGGCACAGGGCTGATAAGGAGAGCATTGTTTGCAGAATTGTTGCTGTACCTTACCTACCTAAATGAGTTTTCGCTTTCTGCTTTGCGGCTTTGTTCAACATCTTGCCGCGTGGGTTCGAGACATTTTGCTATCAGCTGTTTATTGTTTCCCTTTGTAATTGGAGCTGATAACTAATACGGTTTTCGATTCATGTGTATACAAACAGATTTTAGAACATTATCTACAATCATTTCTATCCTTCTCTGCTCTTCCATTTAGCGTAGGGATGTTTAGTCTATTTACGTACAACAAAACAACATTGAAAGAAAAGGTAAAGAGTGTTTTTTAATGGATTAAGTAGTAATACAATAGGGTGTTATGGGAATGCAGATATAAACATGTCCTGAAATGAGGTGAACCGGTCAAAGGCCGAAAACCTCATTAATAAAGACAATAAAAAAAACATGTCCTGAATAATGATCGATGCCGTATCCAAAGTTTTATATATAAGGTCCCTTGAGTCCGCATACATTTTTGGTTTCTCCATCACGATAACCACCCTACTCGATGTTTCTCTACTTTTCTACTAGGGGAAATGACGGCTTTGCCAAGTTTTGTTCTATTATTATTAGGGGGGTTTTTGTTAACCAAATTTCATGAAATTTGGCCACAATATTCTTTGATACGCAACAAATGTTTAGGCAGAATATGAGCATAATTATATATAGAAAACCTCCCTGACAGTAAACAAACACATCAAAAACAAGAAATTACATTTGTTTTGTTGTCGTTTTTTATTGCAACAATCTTTTATCGATCTCTCGGATAACTTCGTAAACTCATTAATGAGTGAAACAATATTTTTGATTCTTGTATTGAGCTGTCAGAAATTGGGGAAAATTTGACGACTTGACGTGGGTGAAACAAACAACCATTTTGAAAATGTTGACCGAGTTTAAAAACGTTCATTTGTAAACCCATCATTGGGTGAAAAAAAATCTCGTAAATGTTTGTATCAAATTTAGCTCCCAGTTGCGTATTGCGGCGATGCAGAAGTTTAAAGGTGTTTAACCCTTATCCTCCCTTGATACTTTTTAGGCACTAAAAAATGACTTCAAAAAATCATAACTCCGTTGATTCTCAACCGATTTTGATGATTCACCTACCAAACGAACCGGTTAGGTCTCTAGTTTTCAAACCTGAGAAGAGAATCGGCATTGGCCTCATGGTTCCGGAATAATTCCGGGGTCGAGTGGGGTACCTTTTTTTTCTCAAATCAAATGACCATGCTAAAACTCTGAAAACTAATTTTTTGATGTGTCCCACTTCATGAAATCACGAGACATGTTCATTAGTGCCTGTTCCAAGGTTCCCTGGTGGGTTTGGACAGGTTCTGCGACATTCCGGGGACCTGGTTCCCCCGGGACATGGCCACTTTTCGGTTTTATCCGAAACCCATCTTGCGATGTCTCAAACTTCATGATTTTGCAAAAAAAGCTCAATAGAGTCTAATTTGAGGTACCTAAGTGGTTCTGGTCAGGTTCCGTGGCATTCCGGGGACCTGGTTCCCCCGGGGAAGTGGCCACTTTTTGGTTTGATCCAAAACCCTACTTGCGACGTCTCAAACTTCATGATTTCGCGAAACGAGCTCAATAGAGTCTAATTTGGGGTACCTGGGTGGTCCTGGTCAGGTTCCGTGGCATTCTGGGAACCTGGTTCCCCCAAGGAAGTGGCCACTTTTTTATTTGATCCGAAACCCATCTTGCGACGTCTCAAACTTCTTGATTTCGCGAAACAAGCTCTAAAGGGTCTAATTTGAGGTAAGTGAGTGGTTCTGGTCAGGTTCCGTGGCATTCCGGGGACCTGGTTCCCCCGGGGAAGTGGCCACTTCTCGATTTGATCCAAAACCCATCTTGCGACGTCTCAAACTTTATGATTTCGCGAAACGAGCTCAATAGAGTCTAATTTGAGGTACCTGAGTGGTTCTGGTCAGGTTCCGTGGAATTCCGGGGACCTGGTTCCCTCGGGGAAGAGGCTGATTTTTGGATTTGATCTGAAACCCATCTTGCGACGTTTCAAACTTCATGATTTTGCGAAACGAGCTCAACAGAGTCTAATTTGAGGTACCTAAGTGCTTCTGGTCAGATTCCGTGGCATTCCGGGGGCCTGGTTCTCCCGGGGAAGTGACCACTTTTCGTTCTGATTCGAAACCCATCTTGCGACGTCTCAAACTTCATAATTTCGCGAAACGATCTCAATAGTGTCTAATTTGAGGTACCTGAGTGGTTCTGGTCAGGTTCCGTGGTATTTCGGGGACCTGGTTCCCTCGGGGAAGTCGCTGATTTTTGGATTTGATCCGAAACCCATCTTGCGACGTTTCAAACTTCATGATTTTGCGAAACGAGCTCAACAGTCTAATTTGAGGTACCTGAGTGGTGCGGGTTAGGTAACGTGGCATTGTGGGTCCATCAAGGAAGTGGTCCTTTTTGATGTGATCTAAAATCCATTTTGCGACGACTCAAACTTCATGATTTCACGGAACGAGCTCAATTTAAAGGTACTTGAAATGGCAACTTTTTGCGGTTACGACTTCTTGCGACGTCTCAAACTTCATGACTTCGCGAGACCTGGTTCTCCCGGGGATGTGGTCATTTTTTAATGTGAACTGAACTGAGTAATATTTTGACGTCTCAAACTTGATGATCTCGCGAAACAAGAAGACGTTTCTCATTATGTCAGTAACCTGATGTCCTCGGGGATGATTAAACTGCTCTATGTATTCTGAATCATGAATCATGTAATCTGTAACATGAACAACGAAACATGAAATTCTAAAATGTTGTACATGCTCTCGAGTATTCTGAGAAATTTTGTACTTCTGGATAGTTTCCACCTGACACAAGTGATACGATTCAGGAAGGGTTTAAAAATGCATCAAGAACCTGCCTGGTAAACCAGATTCCCTGAACGCCACGGAACATAACATGCACCACTCGAGTACCTTGAAAAAATCTTTATTGAAAATGTCTTGTGAAACCATGAAGTTTGTCTAGAGATGGGTTTCCGATCACTACAAAAAAGCCCACATCTCCAAGAGAACCAGGTTCTCGGAATGTCACGAAACCTGATGAACACCATTCAGATACCTCGAAATAGAATCTATTGAGTTCGTTTCGTGAAATCTTGAAATTTGAGACGACGGAAAATGGGTTTCAGATCACATCAAAAAGGGACCACTTCCCTGGTAGAACCAGGTTCCAAGGATGTAACATAACCTGACCAGCACTGCTCAGATACCTCAAATTAGACTCTATTGACTGCGTTTCGCGAAATCATGAAGTTTGAGGCATCGCAAGATGGGTTTTGAATCAAATCGAAAAGTAGCCGCTTCCCCAAGGGAACCAGGTTTCCAGAATGCCACTGAATCTTATCAGCACCACTCCAGTACCTCAAATTAGACTTTATTGAGCTCGTTACACAAACTCATGAAGTTTGAGAGGTCGCCAGATGGGTTTCAGATCAAATCAAAAAGTGGCCACTTCCCCGGGGGAACCAAGGTCCCCGAAATGCCACGGAACCTGACCAGAACCACTCAGGTACCTCAAATTAGACTCTATTGAGCTCGTTTCGCAAAATCATGAAATTTGAGACGTCGCAAGATAGGTTTCGGATCAAATCGAAAAGTGGCCACTTCCCCGGGGGAACCAGGTCCCCGAAATGCCACGGAACCTGGCCAGAACCACTTAGGTACCTCAAATTAGACTCTATTGAGCTTGTTTCGCGAACTCATTAAGTTTGAGACGTCGCAAGAAGGGTTTCAGATCAAATCAAAAAGTGGCCACTTCTCCGGGGAAACAAGGTTCCTGGAATGCCACGGAACCTGACCAGAACCACTCAGGTACTTCAAATTAGACTCTATTGAGCTCGTTTCGCTAAATCATGAAGTTTGAGACGTCGCAAAAAGGGTTTCGGATCAAATCAAAAAGTGGCCACTTCCCCGGGGAACCCAGGTCCCCGGAATGCCACGGAATCTGCCCAGAACCACTCAGGTACCTCAAATTAGACTCTATTGAGCTCGTTTCGCGAAATCATGAAGATTGAGACGTCGCAAGAAGGGTTTCGGATCAAATCGAAAAGTGGCCACTTCCCCGGGGGAACCAGGTCCCCGAAATGCCACGGAACCTGGCCAGAACCACTTAGGTACCTCAAATTAGACTCTATTGAGCTTGTTTCGCGAACTCATTAAGTTTGAGACGTCGCAAGAAGGGTTTCAGATCAAATCAAAAAGTGGCCACTTCTCCGGGGGAACCAGGTCCCTGGAATGCCACGGAACCTGACCAGAACCACTCAGGTTCTTCAAATTAGACTCTATTGAGCTCGTTTCGCTAAATCATGAAGTTTGAGACGTCGCAAAAAGGGGTTCGGATCAAATCAAAAAGTGGCCACTTCCCCGGGGAACCCAGGTCCCCGGAATGCCACGGAATCTGCCCAGAACCACTCAGATACCTCAAATTATGCCACTCAAATTATGCCGGAATGCCACGGAACCTGACCAGAACCACTCAGGTACCTCAAATTAGACTCTTTTGAGCTCATTTCGCGAAAGAGGCGTCGCACAATGGGTTTCGGATCAAATCGAAAAGTGGCCACTTGCCCGGAGGAAGCAGGTCCCCGGAATGCCACGGAATCTGCCCAGAACCACTCAGGTACCTCAAATTAGACTCTATTGAGCTCTTTTCGCGAAATCATGAAGTTTGAGACGTCGCAAGAAGGGTTTCGGATCAAATCGAAAAGTTGCCACTTCCCCGGGGGAACCAGGTCCCCGGAATGCCACGGAATCTGCCCAGAACCACTCAGATACCTCAAATTATGCCGAAATGCCACGGAACCTGACCAGAACCACTCAGGTATCTCAAATTAGACTCTATTGAGCTCGTTTCGCGAAATCATGAAGTTTGAGACGTCGCAAGATGGGTTTCGGATCAAATCGAAAAGTGGCCACTTCCCCGGGGAACCAGGTCCCCGGAATGCCACGGAACCTGACCAGAACCACTCAGGTACCTCAAATTAGACTCTATTGAGCTCGTTTCGCGAAATCATGAAGTTTGAGACGTCGCAAGAAGGGTTTCGGATCAAATCAAAAAGTGGCCACTTCCCCGGGGAAACCAGGTTCCCGGAATGCCACGGAACCTGACCAGAACCACTCAGGTACCTCAAATTAGACTCTATTGAGCTCGTTTCGCGAAATCATGAAGATTGAGACGTCGCAAGAAGGGTTTCGGATCAAATCGAAAAGTGGCCACTTCCCCGGGGGAACCAGGTCCCCGAAATGCCACGGAACCTGACCCGAACCACTCAGCTACCTCAAATTAGATTCTATCGAGCTCGTTTCGCGAAATCATGAAGTTTGAGACGTCGCAAGCAGGGTTTCGGATCAAATAAAAAAGTGGCCACTTCCCCGGGGGAACCAGGTCCCCGGAATGCCACGGAACCTGACCAGAACCACTTAGGTACCTCAAATTAGACTCTATTGAGCTTGTTGCGCAAAATCATGAAGTTTGAGACATCGCAAGAGGGTTTCGAATCAAATCGAAAAGTGGCCACGTCCCGGGGGAACCAGGTCCCCGGAATGCCGCAGAACCTGTCCAAACCCACCAGGGAACCTTGGAACAAGCACTATTGAACATGTCTCGTGATTTCATGAAGTGGGACACATCAAAAAATTAGATTTAAGAGTTTTAGCATGGTCATTTGATTTGAGAAAAAAAAGGTACCCCACTCGACCCCGGAATTATTCCGGAACCAGGTGGCCAATGCCGATTCTCTTCTCAGGTTTGAAAACTAGAGACCTAACCGATTTGTTTGGTAGGTGAATCGTCAAAATCGGTTGAGAATCAACGGAGTTATGATTTTTTGAAGTCATTTTTTAGTGCCTAAAAAGTATCAAGGGAGGATAAGGGTTAATGATCGTTGTGACCTGATTATACGCAGGAACCATGGAGAAGCTTAAACATAAGTAATTTAAATCATTTCTAATTGAATGTCAAAAATCACTGGTTTATTTTTTGATTTATCAGGATCGAAACAGATGGAAGTGCATCTTCAATCACACCATGACGAGGATTGCCTGGATTTCAAAAATATCATTGTATTTATAAACACATACTTCTTATAGAATGTATCATAACACATATAAATAAATAAGCTTGAGCGTTTTATTTGTTGTACTCTTCTTTAAAACTGCAACAAAACCCATTTGCTCCATTCTCAAAAATGAGAGTATTTTTACCCATTTTAAACAAAAATCAATTTTCAAAATTGTTTTCGCTTTCACACGACGATCACGAAAACTACCCGTACTTGTTTAGACTAACTGTTTCGCGGTATTTATCCTTAGGCACAGCAGCTCAGTCTTGGAAATAATACTTAGAGTGAACTGTAACCATTGGCGGCGTCAGAGAACTGGTAATGCTGGTTCACCAGCATGTTTGGCGTAATTGGTAATTTCACGTCAAAAATGGTATCCCATTTTATTGTATCTGTCAGGGATTGCACCCGAAAGAGAATGATAAAGTCTCTCACTTATCATCTCTGTAACCATATACGATATGTAGCATGCTACTTACTTACTTATGGATCCTGTACACCTCCGGTGGTGCAAAGGGCCGACTTGAAAGATCTCCATCCTGAGCGATGCCCGGCTATCGCTTTAACCTGTTGCCAGGTTAGATTTCGGTCGACTTCTTTTAATTCTTTATTGAGGCTTCTCCGCCATGAGCCTCTGGGTCTGCCTCTGCTGCGATGCCCCGCTGGGTTCCAGTCTAATGCTTGCTTACAGATTTCGTTTCCGCCCCTACGTAGAGTGTGGCCGACCCAGCCCCACTTCCGATCCCGAATTTCTGTTGTTATCGGCCTCTGGTGACAACGACGATGGAGCTCGTTGTTTGAGATCCAGTTGTGAGGCCACCAGGCCCGAATTATATACCGCAGGCATCTGTTAATGAACACCTGCAGCCGTTGAGTGTTCTCCACTGATACACACCATGTTTCGCTAGCGTATAACAGCACAGATTTCACGTTAGAGTTGAAAATTCGTATTTTGGTGCGTTCACTTATCTGCCTGTTTTTCCAGATATTTCTTAAACTCGCAAAGGCAGCCCTTGCTTTCTTGATCCGTGCGCCTATGTCGATCTTGGTACCGCCGTCTGACGCCATTTGGCTACCAAGATATTGGAAGCTTTCAACATTCTCCACTGGTTGCCCGGCTACTGTGAAACTGGAAGGAGTCACCGTGTTTACATCCAACGATTTGGTTTTGTTGACGTTGATGACTAAACCTGCCGAGGAGGATCGATCGGCAAGGTCGTTGAGCTTACTCTGCATATCAGAGCGCCGTTGCGCGAGTAGTGCAACGTCATCCGCCAATTCGAAGTCGTTTAGGTGCTCCATGGTTATAGGCTGCCATAACAGCCCGCGGTAGCATGCTGGGGAGATTTTTTTCGCAAGCTGTCATGATAAAGAACTGATTCGGGAGGCTATACCTCATGATTAAATTCTTTAAAAAGGCCCAAGCATTGGTTCTGATGATGCCTTGATGATGTTTACTTCTCTGTGGGGACGGATAGGCATTTTGTTTTTTTTTCGAACTTGTATTGTGCCTTGCAACAAAATGACAACTTTCTGGATTATTTTTCATATGAATATGAAAAATTTACCCGCAGTACAAATAGCACGTGCTATTAAAGCATTCACCGCTACAACCACCATTTTCAACAAAAATCCTCTCCAGAAATCTAAGACAAAATTTGAGGAATTTCCTTAGGAGTACGAACGAATTACTAACGGAAGTGACAACGGAAGGCGTTTCCGACATTAAATTTGTCTTAGAATTTCTTTTTCATCTGGAAATTATTTCGGAGATTCCCCAAGATTTTTATTTTTTCAAATTCAAAGAAGCAATTCTAAGAAAATTTTGAAATTTTTTTCAGAAATTACTTTAAGATATTTTTTTAGAACTTTCTTTAGAGATTCTTTTAGAAATACTTTTGGATATTCCTTTAGAAATTCGTTTTTAATTCCTTTCAAAATTTCTTCGGAAATACAATAGAAAATTCTTCCAGGAAAATCTTCGAAAATTCTTTTAGTAAAACCATACAAAATTTTTCCAAAATTCCTACAGGAACTACTCTGGAAATTTTGTTGGAAGAATTTTTCCGAAATTTAAAGAATGAAATAGGAAATACTAATGGAATTTTCGGAAGAGTTTCTAAAGGAAATTTCAAAGGAATTTCCAGATGAAATTTACGAAAGAATGGTTACAGCAATGTCCGAATGATCTTAAAAGAATTTCTGAATGAATTTCAGAAGTGACTCCCGAAAAAATCTTAAAAGAATATCCGAAGCTCTCAAGGAATTTCTAATAAAATTTCTGGAGGAATGTCCCAAAGACTAAAAAAACGATAGAATTCGATGAAGTTCTGAAGAATTTCGTAAAAACACCAAGAATTTATTCTTAGAGTTTTCAAAAGGAGGAATTAATTTAAGAAATTCCTGAAATAATTTCTGAAGCAATTTTTGAAACTTTTCTAAAGCCATTTCAAAAAGAAATCATAAAGAAATTTCCAAAGGAATTCTCCTAAGGGAATTTCAGAAAATTTACGAAGAATTTCTAAAAGAAATTCCAAAGGATTTTCTGAAATCCTGAAAGAAGGTTTACCCTGAAGGAAAATTTCGAAGGAATTTTAAGAATTTCTTCCTAGAGTTTATAAAGGGTTATTGGAAAATTACTGGCAGAATTCTTTAAATATACCTATAAAGAAGAAATTCCTAAAGAGATTTTGAAAGGTAATCCTAAAACAAATTTCGTAGATGTTGTAGGTATTGAAAAAAAAACCTAAAAAAAGGTTTTGCAAGATTTTCTTAAAACTCCTTTGAATTTTTGAAGGAATATTATAAGGAATTTCCAAGGATTTTTAAATTTATAAATTTTTTAAATTTCTTTGAAATTTTCCTCAAGAATTTCTTTGGAATACCTACGGAAATTGTTTTAGGAACAGCTATGGAAATTGTTTTAGAAGAAAATCTTGGGAAATTTCTTCGGGAATTCCTTCAGAAATTCATTCGGAAATGTTTCTAGAGATTCCTTCGAGAATTCTTTTACAAATTCTTTTTAGAACTTCTACCAAAATTCTTTTAGAAATTCCTTCGGTAAACCCTTTAGGAAGTTGCTTTAGGAATTCCTGCCGAAATTGAATTTTATTAATTGCATCAGCAATTATTTCAGGATCTTCTCTAACAAATTCTACCAGTAATTCCTTAAGAAACCCCTTCCGAAACTCTAGTATAAAATTCTTGGAATTTCTTCAAAATTCCTCCTAGGAATATCTCCAGAAAATCTCCCTGGAATTCTTGCAAAAATTCCTTCGGACATTCCTATAGAAAATTAATTAGAAATTTCTCAAGACTTTCGGAGATTCCTTTAGAAATTCTTCTAGAACTCAGAAATTTATTCAGACATTCTTTTAGGAATTATTCAGCTTGCTGCTCGTCGATTGACATGCTGAGGTGTGAATCTATAAACACACGCTGCAATGCCTCGCACTCAAATCCCACATTCCCCTTCTTCTCTCAATAAAATGCAAAAAAAAACTCTTCTAGCTTGATGCAATGCTTGTTTTTCTCCTGGGTTATTTAAATGAGACCAAGGTGAACATCGGTTGCATTTGGGCAACCGATTAACTCCATTGAAAACTGTACACTATAATAAACTTGTTCCAACATCATGGTTTACTTCTTCTTCTTCTTCATTGGCATCACATCCCCCACTGGAATATTGCCGCCTCGCAGCTTATTAACTGCGAGGTTTCTGAGCCAAGTTACCATTTCTGCATTCGTATATCATGAGGCCAACACGATTATACTTTTATGCCCAGGGAAATCGAGCCAAAATTGTCTAGACCGGCACCGGGAATCGAACCCAGCCACCCTCAGCATGGTCATGCTTTGTAGCCGCGCATTTTACCGCAAGGCTAAGGAGGATCATGGTTTGATGATGAACAATAAATCACGAACAATGATTTAGAATATGCACGCCCGCTTAAAATCACTCAGAGACTGAGTAAAATTGTATTGCCGTTTTTTTTTCTCATGGAAATCGAATTCATTTTTCGTAAAAAGTGGAACTACTTAAATTTTGAGTAGTTCCACTTTTTACGAAAAATGAGTAAGATTTCCGTGAGAAAAAAAGAGACGGCAATAAAATTTCACTCAGTCTCTGATTGATTTGAAACGGGTGTGTGGGTTCCTCAACTGTGGGTCGCGAACGATAAAACGTGATTCATACTTTCGTTCCTATTCCGTGCCTTCAAATCTATCCAGCTTTTTACGCTAGTCATAAACCCGATAAGGGGTGATTCAACAATGACAGATGCTGTGAACTTACTTTACATGAACATCAAAGTAGCCTTGAAACTTGAATTTGTTTTCCTACGTGTCTTTGTATTTTTCTACAACTAACCGTATTCAATAAAAGGTTATAGTGGTAAATGTTACGCTCTAAAATATTTTTCCAACTCGTTACACAGAAAATAAAAAAAAATAACTCTGAAAATTTAAAAATTGCAATAAGTCAGCATTAGATAGCAATTTTCAAACTCTAAATATGTCGAAAAATCAAAAATGATTAATAGATTTAAAAAACTATTTCCCTCCCCTCGGATATGTAATCTTGCCGCGATGGGTGGGCTTACGCCATTAGCACGGATATGGCAACCAAAGACATATCCTGTCGTGATGGTATCACATGTTGACTATTTTTGTTCAATGCCGCGTCACAATTTGGCATTGACGCACTGATTTTACGGATGTGCATGTGATCCAACGGACAGCATCGTGTCTTGGAGCTTGGAATAGTGATGCAGTGAGGTGGGCTTCTTTACTCAGTAATAATGAAGTGAGATCTCCTCCTTTTTGCAATACTTTTCTGATGTGTTTCCTGATGATGATGAGTCGTAGCTACGCTTAAATCTATAGCTAGATAGGTATATATAGAGAAAATATAATCAACTTTATCGACATTAATAGGAAATATAGGATAAATAGGATTCACTGAGTAGAAGTTTTTTTTTTCAAAACTAGGAGCGTGGCCCATGTCTTATTTTGTTATGTCTCAAATTAAAGAGTCATAATATAAAATACCACACAAGACAACTATGGTATACAAACAATCTAATAATGGCTTCATTCTCGATAAATTTTAATAACAGATAGGGAATAGGCGTGATGAAGCTTTATTTTGCCAGCGAAAAGTAAATCCTATAGCTGACCACGACTTAGGTAATGATAGTTATTTTACTTGTAAGGATTTAAGACGATTAGATACGGTAGGGCAAATTTCATTATCTTCGCTCACCTTTAAAGCGATGCTCTTTCAAACTTTAAAACTAGGTTTTCCATATATGCAGAAACGACCCTGGGAGATTAGTATTAGACAAATAAAATGAAGGAACGACGCAACATAATCTACAATAAGTATCGACTTAAACTGAATTACGTAGAGAACAAAAAAACTAAGAAAGACAATGTGATAGGTGAATTAAACAAGATAAAACAAATGACATCTTACGAAATACTTGACAAAATTAGAAGTAAACTTACTGTTTGACTATTAAAACTTGTAATACCAGACATCACTGCAATTGGTAGAAGACATAAAGATAGGCACAATAAGGCATTTTATGAGACAGATCGAAACAGCTGTTTTTCCCGTGTTTATCTACTTTGACAATTAGTGGGAGCCCGTTTGTTTGGTAATTGGAGGCATAACATTCCGATGGGTCCCATCATCATTTCTACCGATTCTACTTTTCGGCTACCAGCGCTTTAAAACAAAGTTTTTCATATGATTCTTAAAACGTGTCGTTAGATTATTCATACCATTAGGGGGGTCCCGTAGCGTAGTTGGCTACACGTTCGCCTTACAAGCGAATGGTCATGGGTTCGATTCCCAGCCCCTCCACCAAACCCTCGTCAGTCGCTGGATCCGCAGCCCATACGGTGGCGTTCTGGGGTGCACGCCTTACCGTCACGGCTGCCTGATGGCGACTGACAACTTGTTCTTCTCGGAGGCATTCCTCCAACGTTACCCGGATAAATGGCAACCGAACAATGCAGCGATCATTGGATAGACGACATGGACAAACGGACACAATGGACTCACGATGAGATGGACAAGCAACGACAACAATAATGATAATGGAAAAATCTAAAAATAGATTCTGTGTGGATTCTGGCAGCAGAATGCCACAGTAGATCTCGGCACAGTAGCGGTTAAGTAACACAGAGTGCCTACCAAATAAAGAAAGGAATAAAAAAAAAAATTATTCATACCATTGCGTTCTAAGCATGAAAAGCTGAAGAAAACACGAATGAAAAGTAAAACTTTTCAAACATTATTCTGTGTTCGGACCTAACGGAATGTTCACACAGAATCATATGAAAACAAAACATCAAAAGTAAACAAACGGGCCACCGCGAAACGTCTCATAAAATACCTTATTTTCCAAACTACTTCCTTAACCGCATCAAAATATGTGAGAGAATGTATGTATGTTTTTGTGAGTGTGTATATATCATCATCTGAAGAGTGTGTTTAATCTGTGAATTACACTATGAAGAACTGAATGTTTAATACACCATCAAGCTAGTTTCCATTAATTAATTGTGTTTTCAAATATTTGGATCTGCTTCAAGAACAATAGCATAAAATTTGATTTAGGAAATGAGTGGAAAATTATGCTGAAGTGTTTTGGGTGATGACTGCGAAGTGCAAAATATAAATAATGTAAAAGTTCATTAAGCGATGTTAGATGGTGTTGGCAGTCATGGGTCTACATTAAGTGAATCAACACACACGACTGCAATATATGTTCAACAAAATAGTAAACATGGACTTATATACTTATTAAGGAGTGACGTGAATTTGGAAATGTACGGGATTTTGAACAAGGATGGTTCTGAAGATTTAGTAATTTAATTTTGACCGTTCTGTGATTTTTCGGTGACCCGTTTCTGGGGATGGTTTTCCTGCCTAAGAGAGTTATGATCGTGGAGAAATTGTGAAAGTAAAGAAAGAACGATACGGTGATAGTGACCGCAATATTGTTGGTGACCACGATGACTGTGCCAAGATTTACGTAATGATAGTAGGTGAATAGGATGAATGATTTCATTGCTTATACTGAGTGAAGTGACTGAGGTGATTAGTAGTGTCAGAAAAACTTAGATATTTTTTAAAGGTAAAAGAGAAGAAAAGAGTGATGTTGATGTTAGTGATAGTAGTTTGACAATACTAAGTGCTTATAATGATGGGGTGGACTGTTAAACAAATCCTTGTTTTCATCAACACGGCCCACAACAGTGACCACATGAACAACATCGCTTAGGAACGTCTGTGTGGTGATGAAAAACGGGAGGCTCATAGAAGTCAATGGGCGGGGTACAGTGTAGATTGATAGCAAGGGACACACCACCACAAAAAAAAATCAAAAATTGCAATGAGTCAGCATTAGATAGCAATTTTCAAACTCTAAATATGTCGAAAAATCAAAAATGATTAATAGATTTAAAAAACTATTTGATTGGATAAAAAACTTAAAAAACAAAAGTGTGAAATTAATAAAATCGCGAATTAAAATTGTTTAATGCCCAAACCGTGTTTAGATCAATTTTAGAAAGCAAAATAGTGATTTTGAGCAAAAACAAAAAATTGGGTTGTAGAGGGTTAAATAATGATTTCTAAATTCTAGGTTCTATGAAGAATAACGGAAAATCTATCGGACGATAGCCATGGAATTTTACCGGGTTTTTACTGGTACATATATCGCTTGCAGGGATCCGTAATATAACGGTGGATTGGAAGAGTGGGGAATCAATGCATGCCAACGAAATGCCAACGGTGCGGCTTGGATAATACGTTTCAAAATAAAACAAATAGGATTATTCCCGGTATTCCCGGTAGATTCATTCAAGTTGGTAGAATCGACAAAGAGCATATGCTAAGATGGGTAGTTTAATGAGTAGTAAATTAGACTGCGTCTCATTACTGGGATTGAATTTGAAAGGGGCAGGTCAATAATCACCGAATAAAGTCCCGAACGCAAATGAACGGGAAGACAAACGGCGACAGTAACTCAGTTCTCTTAGCTCAGCTTAGTTCATACCCTCGGTAACATACCACCAGCATCGTGTGATTCGACGTCCTGTTACGGGCTTCAATCAGACCTGAGTCGATGTGATATCGTCGTGAAATTGCCTTCGAACTAATCATCCTGGTGTGTACCATACCACCAGGAACATTTCTGCGCGCTCCATCGTGGTACTCTTATTGGACCCGGCCATCCCACTGTACCCTATCACCTGTGGTCGTATAATAAATTATAATGGTAAAGTTTCAGTAAATTTGTCTTTAATAGCATTTTCACCATTCGAAAACTCCCCACATTCACACGCCTTTGGTCCCGGGATAAAAGAGCACCCATTTCAGAAGCTGCCGTTGGTCAGATCAGTAGGTTGAGACTTAGGCCGTTTCCCTTCTCGGACTACACAATAAATTTCGGTGTCACACACAACATTGCAAATTTCTAAGAATATTCTTTCATGAAATGGTGCAGCTTAGATATAGTCCGTGAATATCCAATTGACGAAGGAGAAGCTCGTGAATATGTTTAACATCAACCTAAAAAGAAATTGAATTAAATTCAATGATTAAGAAGAGAATTGATAACAAATAAACCAATTCGTCAATTCAAAATATTTATATACAGAGAAATTTTTATAAAGTCATAGATTATTATGTTTCAATCATAAACATTATAGTGGACGCGCCTAGTGTCAAAAGATGTTATCCATAGCATTATGGCAACATAGCGTAAAAACCTGGATACAAGCATTAAAATTAGGATCTAAGTAATGAATGGATGATTAGAGAACAATAAATTTATGAAGCCTATGGCCTTTTTGTTATCCGAGATTTTAGCAAAAACAATGAAGTTCCTATTTTTTTCCAAAAACATTCCAAATGAAATCCAAAACTAAGCGATGTTGAACTTCATTACTAATAAGATTTAAGAATATCCTAATAAAGATAAGAAAATCCATGCTAATCCAAATTCAATCCGAATCCATTCAAAATCTAATCTAAATCCAACCCATTTCCAATCCTTATCCAAATCCAAATCTAAATCCAACATTTCTCAATATTCTCTTCTTCAAACCACAAACAATTTTTCCAGCAGTCCAGACCCGAAACCGCAAAAATTTTACTCAAATCCCGTTAGAAACCGTTCCGATAATTCCTTTAGGATTTTATATTTCATTCATAATAAATTTCCCGAAAAAATATTCCAACAAAATTGTCGGAATAATTTCAGAAGGAATTTCGTATGGTTTAACTAACAGCAAAAGGAAGTTCTGGAAACGGAAACAATTTCTGAACGGATTTTTAGAAGAAATTAACGAAGAGGTTCCTGGAGAAATTTCAGAAAGAATTCTCGAACAAAATTCCAAGGCAAAACCTGAAAGATTTTGTAAAGAATTTTCTAAAGGAATTGCTAATGTTACGAAGGAATTTCCAATAGAATTTTTGGAAAAATTCGTATCAGAATTTCCAAAGAAATTTATCAAACAATTCTTTCGGAAATTACCCTAAGAAATTCTAGGAAAATCTGTTTTTTTAGAGCATTTTTGGCGTATATAATTAAATTTTAGGGAAAATATTAGATTTGGTGGGTCACGTGCCCCAGCTTTACTCCGCCAGTGGATGTAACCTACAGAAGCTGAAAACAGGCACTGTTTGATAGGTCGCAGATTAATATCCGCCTACCGCATGGCATCACGACGCACGGAACGATATCTGTTGGGTTTGTTATCCGGGAAAACGAAGAGTGTTTTGACATGCGTTGAGTGTTTAAGATTATTAGAGTAGCTTCGACTGCCAAATAGCGACGGAAACTCTTTGAAGAGTAGGTGGAGTAGCTGATGGTAATACCAAGTACATCAAGATGGTCAGACCATATGTGGAAGGCATATAAGGCCATGGTTGCTTCAGAAAGTACCTAAACAGGTTCCCGCATACGGGATCTCCAGTCTGCCATTATTTCCCGACGGCAGACGAAACTTTTTGTATGTCCTCGGTTCGTCGTCAAGCGCGATCTTAACGCTTGCTGTTGGGGCACTACTTTGGAAAGTTATTATCTATTATCTAAAGAATGTGTCAAGTGGCGGTTCTATTACAACATCTTCTTAACCCGTCATTCTACTTAATCAATATTTCCGTATTATTTTCAACTAGTTTATTTGTGGACGCAGTAGCGCCCGTGGCAAGTTTTTTTTTTCGATATAAACGGTTCATTTATTTAAAATCAAAATTTTCGACCTCTGTTGTTTGTGATTTTTTTCATCAAATGTTGTGTCTGGTTGTCTAAGGTTGTCACTGGTTTTGTTTTCTGCATCTGATAGTAAAAAGAATTGGACTGTCTAATATTTTATTTTTTGTGATAATTTCCCCGCGTGCTGGGTCTGGTTGGCTAGTCACCGGACAGACAAACAGGGCTATTATATATAGTATGAAACAGAGTGCAAACAGTGCAAATCAATATTTCCGTATTATTTTTAATGAAACAGAGGGCAAACAGTGAAATGTGGCGGAAACTTTACAGGGCTTTTATGTGCTTTGTAAAATGGTGAAATGTGTTTTTCAGAGCCTTTTCATGTAGAGCTTCGAGTTCATAGACTCATTTCATTTTCATTTTCATGATGTTCAAGGGGGTCGCTGGGCCAAGAATTTTTAGTTCAAACTTTCCATAATACATCGTACCTATTGCGACCAAAATAGGCATCGCAACCTCCTTACACATGGGTGTTATCGGTTTTGCGTAATACACGGAAGGGTATCATAGCCTGGAGTAAAAGTATAAACTGGAAAAATCATTGATAATGACCCGAAGTGCTGTTTAAAGAAATGTTAAAATATTGTATAGTACCATAAAAGTATATCAAGATACTGATCCAAGATCACATTCTCAAGGGCTCCTCACAAGCTACACATTTCATTCAGGCACTTTAGAACGTCCATGTAGTAACTTGTTCACACTTAAAATCTACCTCGACTAAGTTGGCAGAATGCGTCCCTACCCTCTCTGAACCAAAGGGTAGGGAGCTTCTAGTTAAAAGACGCATTTGTAATAAAAACTATTTTTTGCCTATAGCTGTGAATTGCTTTTGACCCTCATTAATTTTACTAGCATACATAAAGATCTTCCGCAAACAATTGTTAGGGCTTCTAGGTACATAACAGGATTGTTCGAAAATCTTTCTTTATCGATGAATTGCGCCAGGAAATACACTGAAGCTGTACGCGCACAAAAAAGTGTATCCGAATATATTAATCACGGTGTAAAAATTGAACTCAAAAAATGTTTTTACTTATTATAGAGGGTTCACTACTGATATGAGGTCCACTGCAGTATAAATAGTATATCAATCATTTAGAATAATCTTTCACAAAAGCTTTTTTCTCTATATTTTCTACCTCTAGGCGGCCGCTCTCAAAAAACGTCGACGAAAGCGCCGGAAAACCGGATCGAACAGCCTCGATTCCGAGGTCAATGCTCCTCCTCCGCCAGCAGTATCTGCGGCATCTCGGGACATCAACGCACAGCTCACCCTCAGTACAAAAGTGACGTCCGACGCCATCTCATCTTCTGCTTCTGCTACTGCCGTCCTTCAGCAAGTGGTCAAACTCGAACGACCGGACTATACGGATGAAGATAATAACAACACTACCGCACCGTTGTCTTCTATTGCCAATATTAAACAACAGCAGCAGCAGATAAGTACAAATCTCAACTGTGATACTAGTAACAATGCCCTCGTTGCAGCGTCGGCAGTATTAGCTGCCGGGAGACAAATGCGAAGCCCTGCGGAAGAGTACATCTTCTGCAAGAAAGTAAGACAAGCTCAACAATTGAAGGCTGCCGCCCAAAGTCAACATGCGGCCCCCCAACAGATGCTCCCCAATCCGCTGCGAACGCCTAGTGCCGCGGCAAAGCGAGCTGCATCGATAGCGCATTTAGCCCGCCAGAAACGGTTGCGATTGCTTCAGCAACAACAGCAACGATCCATCGAGGCGCAGAACAACAGTGCGCCCAGCTACGACGAGATGGGCAATCTGGTATTAATCGAATCGCAAGATTTGGTCACCAGCAGCAGCAAAGAGGATTTCATCATTCCCAGAGAACGAGTCATTAGCATTTGTAATATGGATAAGAACGCCCTGGATGACTATCTTAACGGTGAAGAGGAAAACTCGCAAGATCAGGATCAGGAGCTGCTGCAGTATTTTCCAGAGGAAAATCATGTAGATGATGGCCGGGGAAATTCCTCGGTCACTGGCATGGGGCCTGGTACTAGCGCAGGAACATCACTCGAACCTGGCAGCTTTGGAATGCTTGAAGACAATGATACAAACTTTAAGCTTTCTCAACTGCGGAGTATGCTGGAGCAAAATATGAACCAAGGTGCAATGGATAAGCCGCAGGTAGGTGACCAGCTAGAGGGGTTCGACGACAACAGTGTCGGACAGCAGTTGAACCTTCAACCTGGATCGGCTTCAGCTTCACTGGCAATGTTGTCCCAGCGTCATCATGGCAGCACTGTAAGTAGTCTAGATAGTAATACGTGTAATAGTAATGATACGAAGAATTTGAATGCCAATATGAAATTGGCACTCGAAGGATGTCTGAATAATATAGGAAATGGATCGGCAAACATGATCGTGAATAGTGGAACTCCTTTGCAAAGCCCCAACGGACGTCGCAAGAACTACGACTTTGTTCCCATCTCGGCAGGTCCCCAGTCACCACGAGTTCCGTTGGCAAAGTCCTCCCATCAGAATAGTACACCCAATGCAAGTCCTTTTGTAAGCCCAAGAAATACGCCAATACATCGCAAAACCAAACCTTCAAACAATGGGCTTACATTAAATATTTTACAACAGAACCAACCACCGCTGCACCATCCCGCCTATCAACAGCGTCCGGGATTAGTAAAAAATGAACTTTCGGCATCCGCACCTCCTAGTCCATCCATGGTGCAGAATTATCGTTTCGGAATGAATCCAAATGTACTGAACTGTCCAAACGCGATTCCCTCTTTCCAACCGATCTGCAATCCTTCTTCGCAAATGCAACCCTATCAAAAGATGTCGGGATCTCTCGAATCCCGATCTAGTAGTGTACCCTTGATTCCCAACTATGACGTGTTCAATCATTCCAATTATACTTCGGTATCTCAAACTCCAGTACCATCCGAGTGTGATGATTTCTCCGACCCGAACAACATTCTCGATATGCTTAACGAACCTTCCTCGTCTTCGGCTAACATGCAGCAGTCTATCAAAATCGAAGAATCTGATCAAATGATGTCGGACATTTTAGACCACGATGTTATGTTTTCCAAATCTTCCGCTCCGTATAACAGCTTGTCACGATCCGTTCCATCTACACCACTCCCGCAACAATTATCCTTCAATCATAACCACCAAAACATCGGAGCTCAGTTCAGTTCATCCAACGGGACGAGCTCGAAAGCTTTGTTTGAGCTTCCCAAATCGGTTCCATCCACTCCTATCTCACTGAACAATAACCGAGAATCACTCTTTCAATACAGCCCCGAAACGTCCCGTGATTACCTCATCAACGGAAATTCGGTCGATCGCACCAACAAAATGGGTCCCTTCTATTCCAATCAGGCCGGCTCCACTGCCAGCGCCGCCGCTAGCGGGGGTGTCGGCAATGCCAGCGTGGCTTCTGGTGGCCCAACGGGAACTGCCAACGGAACAGCTGCCTCTGCCGTCCCAACGTCGTCCGGCCCGGGAACAGAAATGTCCATGCTGGCCGACGGAATCGAAAGCCTTACCGATGTTCTTATCGGGTCCGACACCCTACGCTATCTGTAGTAGAAAACAAATAGGAAAGAGACGCCAAAATTAACCGAAAAAGTGAAGAACCGCCGCTCACTATCGTTCGCTTTCATCATCATTCATTCATTCGATCGTACGCTCAACTGGTAATGTAAAATACTTCAGACCAGAGGTTTACAAACTAGGCGGCTTTTCTACCTAGCTCTGATCCACCAGAGAATAAAGCATGATTTCTAGAATAAAAAATAAGGATTATAGAACTTCGGTTAAAACCACAAATAGTCGCATTAATTGATAATACTGTCTAGAAGCCGCTTCGCTTGTGTTGAAATTCCCTCTAAATTCTACAACCTACAGAAAACTTGAAATTTCTGTGCACATTTGTCACCATCAGTTGAAGTTTTGGAGCTCAACATTGGTATATACGTGGTACATTTTCACGTAATGTGATTGATAAGAAATTATTAGGAGAAAACTTTCCCTGTGACATGGGAAATGTAGAAATGTCATGTCTACCGTACCAAGCATAGTTGTCTCATGCTCCGAAGGCCAACAAAATAGTTTAACAAATAAAATATATGTGATAATGTCGCATAAAGAAGTAATATGTTTTGGAAAATGTGCCTCCCCTCGCATAGTGAGGATAGTATCCTAAAAACGATATGGTAACTATGTTTGAAGACTTTTTGTCTCTAAATTTGTTCCGAAGATTCTTTGTGTATTTATTATTGTAAAAAAAACTGTCAAAATTGTCATTTCCGTGATACTTAAAACTAAAACCTTGTACTCGTCATAATATAATTTCAACAAATCGCCCAAAACATCGACCGGTCACTCGAAAATTTGAGAAACTATAAGCTTGACTATAACTACGCCATCATATGGATTATTAGATGGTGCAATTCCGTACCTACTGTGAAGGGGGAAGCAACTTTGTAACTACATTGTACGCTTCGAGCAGACAACACTTACTTTATTAGTAATTTATTCTCCACGTGCCGTTGCTCGCCGGTAGTTGAGGCGCTGAGGCTGTGTTGTATTTCCACAGTATGGGAAGAGGTGATGCTCGTCACCGATTTGTTGCACTTCCGAACCGCGTGTCTCTTCGTAGACCTGAGATGCGTCTGTGTTGATTTGGTTCTGCATTAGATGGCGCTAAACGGCGGTGCAAAAGTGAGATTTTCGTAGAGACTTATAGAAAAGGTTAGTTATCGATGTTCATGTTGTAACAGGCCAAAGCTCAATTCCATTCAGAATAGACATTTCAAGTGCTATAAAAAAATATTAGATCACACATTTGAAAAAAAAAATGCTTCGAAATAAAATTCTTCTGTAATAACACTTTTACCAACTACAGATAAAATTTCTGAAAAAGAATGTGCGAGGCACACGTCATACCGGCAACCACATTTTCCAATCTGACGAATCACAAATCTTTCACTTTGTACATCGTCGGACCAATCGAGTGCTCCCACAGGACTTAAAATCAGGGCGGTCTGCTGCTTGCTTTAGTGAACGTAACTGTGTGCAGTAGTAAGTGGGTAGTATATCGGACTGCAACATTGTGTTGCACCGTGGTACAAAGTGAACCGGCATCAACCACGATGTCGTCGTTGACCTTGACTGCGCTCGCAGTGAAACGTAAATCGTTTGGCTCGAATCTTCGCCGTTCAAATAGATATTATTATTTGTGCCAAACAGTAGGATACTAGTTAAGGCTATGGAATATCGATTCAGCATGCTTCCTGCAGGCTGTTAATTGATCAGCAATTATTGCACACCACTGTGTGAAAGGAAACTTTTTTATATTTTTTTTAGCAGAGTTAGATTATATGATGCTTGAGGCCTGCAATAAAGGTTTGATGACTTATTATTAGTACTTAGATGTGGGACAATAAATAAAATTTCAGGGGAATTGAATCATTTCAGTCACATAAACATTACAGTCCAATATATTTACATATACCGCTTGCTTTCAAAGGGAATCACGAGGCATTAGGACAGCAAATCTCACCTTATACAAGTATAGTGGGACGGTGGAAAATAACAAAAAAATCGTACTTCTCAAAAATTCAACATTGTACATATTGTCAAAGGGTTGCTTAACAGCCCATTGCAAGCATGAGTGTACGCATAGTTCAGACATTTAAATTATGGCTGGATTTGAATTGTTGTGTACGTTTCGGAGTACCTAATTGAGTATTTCTGTAAAACATCAACAATTGGGGGAAACAATTATAAAAACTACGCGGAAATAACCCACGGAAGGAAATCCCCGAATAGAACAAATCGTACATGTTGTGCTTTGAATTGAGTTCAAAAATTCGAAATCAAACGTCCATGTCTAATAACTTGAATGAATGGCCACAACCCAAGCCGCCATTGTTGTCGCCATTACCGATAGGGTAGATAGATAGGATTTATCCCTTGAGGCATCATTGTATTACGAAACTGAAACAATTTTACCACAATTATTTTCCTTATTATTTTGTCAACTGTTGGTAACTGCATAAAATCTGCAGTCCATCAGTGCAGTGGTTGAGGCAGCTGGTGATTATCATTCTGTGTTACAAACTAGTTCATGGCTCATTATATTTTAATCAATTTACTTTACTGTAATCATCTTTCATACTTCTCAAAAAACTTAACACTTTAGTCTTTAATGATTAAGTGCCGAGGGTAAGAGAAAGTGCATTGCTGTGAAATCTTATTTTAAAATTAACAAATAAAACATCAAATTAATTAATGATATGGAAATGCTAATATCATCTTCCAAACTTGGACGTACATGTTCATGATAGAATTAGAGGCGAAAGTATAGAATTGATAGTTCCGTTAGAATACGGCAGGCATGAAGAATGTTTTTTTTTTTTATAGAAGTCGATTTGAAAGCGAGCGGAGGGCAATATTTGTGATGGTACATATCACACGACCTTCCTTCTGCCAAGCTCCCGTATGAAGGGGGAGGGAAGGATATCAGTGTGGAAGCTGATATATCTCCACTGGCAAAAGGAAGGTGGTTTGACTTGCTCATATGCCATCGCGTGCGGAAGGATTTGCTATCGACGAGTACTGCCTCCAAATTTCTAATATGACATCAGCATTTAATCGAATAGGATTTTTATTGCACAGTTCTGTTTTCTCATTGCGTCAAATTAATTATTGATTAAAATGCTCAAAACAAGCATCTTTAAATAATACCGTTGAAATATTAGGCTGAATACTCGAAAGTAATTCGTTCCAGAACTGAATGCCTCTTCATAAAATGAGCTTAGCATTGGTTGAAAACGATGCACAGATGTAGGAAAGTGGTGTGAATTTTGGGAATAGCCTTGAAGATTCGTCGAAATGCCCAATAGTGTACCCCCTACTAGCGGGATTTTGTTCTTCCTACCATAAGGAGTAGGCATTATCAACATATTATTTCTGCTTGATATCTAATGACAAGTTCTGTATCTCCTCTTCACGATACATACATAAAACACTCAAATACACAACATTATTCGTTGAAATAAACATTTTAAAGTCGGACTGAATTCGCCCTATAGTATACCCCCTGTGGGTCTATAATAGGAAATTGCTTCCCTATAGTCGTCACTTCATTTGATTTTCATGTTCCGTTTCGGGAAGTTCTTCTTCCCTATTACCTCCCAAAATATTCATATAATGGACACTGTTGTGTTTATATTTTAAAAAATCATCTAATTTTATTCTCCATAGCATTCCCAATGCATGTAATCAAATCATAGGACTGTGAGGTAGGTTCTCCCGATGGAATTTCATAGCTGAATGTATACATTGAGCTGTAATAATGCAATAATGGCTGGAGGGTCCACTATTGGGTACTTTACCATACTACTGGTTGCAGATCAAAGTAATGAGACTGTCAAAGTGATACCAATTTTTAAACACCTCATTTTATAACCTAAATTCTTCTTAATTTTATTCAGACTTGTTTCAATTATTTGAAGAAAATATTCAACTGACATCAAAATTAACATCATCTACCAGACAATAACCTCGGCAAAGCTTTCTCATAAACATATCATGGACAAGGTAGATGTTGAATATAAGTTATGAATAGGACATCGAGGATAAATTATTAAATATTCAATATTATCGTCGAAATGCTAAGGTTTACTGTAAAACTGGCAAAATGTCATATCATAACGCGAATACCAAATGCTTCCCATAAATTATTTGAATCTGAACTATTGACAACAAACATTTGGAATGAACTAGAGAAAGTTGCTCTTAACAAAGCATTTAGGCGGTAACAAGTTTTATTTTCTTCTCCAGCCTCCGCCCCTCGAACTTTCGTGGTTGTAGTTCTCCCGAAAATTTGAGAAAAAAATAATGGGCTTTTAGATTTTATTAATTTATTAATTTATTGTTTATGCACGGCGTGTGTTTGGGGGACCTTTATGACAAAAAAATTGAACATCACTAGAACTTTCACTACGCGATAATATAGCTTTTTAGCTTTCATTTCGTGACTTTTTGAAAAAAAATCTACCGAGGGGTCCCGAACAACTTTTTTTTCTCACTGAAACGGAACTTTTTAGTTGGAGAACCATCGATTATTTACTGCGTTCCCTATTAAATGAGATAACCTGGATTTTTTCTTCCAATCATCATATAACAACTAAGGGGGAATCGCTTATAACCAAGTTATAGTCTAAATAATTTGTTTATTGGAGCTCAAGCGACAAAGAGCATAACGAAGCAGAACTTGATAAATTTATGTTATCCTCCGAAAACAGCTAATAAAGGCTTGGATGGTAATCTTGTGCACCTATACACCCAATTCTTTCCTAATACAAGTTTAACTGGTGTTACAAAATTATTCAAAACATTTGATTTACCATGGAAAGGCTAGAGTGGGGCGTCATGGATTTTTTTTCAAGTAAATGGTTTTTCGAAACTTCTCTGGGTCCCAAACAATTGTGCATTTTTTTTATACTTCTAGAGGGTTCAGTTCATTGTAAACCTAGTGGCACATTGTCTTAAAGTATAACCTAAAGGATGTCGAAAAACTTTGCTGAAGAAAGTTCTTTGCTGGAATGTCCACAAAAATAGTTATAACGCTTCGAAGATTGGTTGTTCAAACCATATATATTTCAACCATTCAAACCACGTGGACTAATAATTTAACTGAGTTGGTTTTTTTTCAAAATTATTAATCTTATAGAGCTTTGGAGCTAATGGAAGTTATTCGGAATCATTTCACAACGTAAACATTCCGACAAGAAGGAAGATGGGTTTTGCTTTCTGACAACCATAGGCTGTCTGGAAGTGCTGGCAGAAACATTGATTTCTTGCATATGGTTTGAACTATCAATTCTCGAAGCGTAATAACATTTTTTTGTAGACCTTCGGGCTACCCCGAGTAGCACACTTGTCACATATCAGTCACTGTGACTTATATCCTACCAAATCTGGTCACATTGGAGTTGATGCAACCAAATCTATCTGAACTGTACTATTAGGGACGTTCCTTCTTCGGCAAAGTATTTCGGCATCTTCAGACTATATACTAACGTGTTGAGTCACGTGATTGACGATAAATTGAAGCCGCTAAGAGCAAAAATGTAGAAAAGTACGTTTTCTTATACTAATCTTCATATAAATTTATAACGAGGACGAAACCAATCGAGGCCACAATTTGCACAGTTGATTGGGGTCTCAAAACCATTCAGAAAAACCTTGATCTCACTTGATTGGATGAAGTTTGCTTTTTTTCATACAAATGCGCCCCACTCTAATAAAGGCCCGGTAGATTTTTTTAAATACTCAGGATATGAAACATAAGAAGCTATATTTTCACGTAGTTGAAGTTTTGGCGATGCTATTTTTTTGTGATAATATTGTTCTATCAAACACGCCGTGTTATATCCCACCCCGTTCATTAGCACCTCACCCTCTATCGTTTCATACTTGTTCGCGCCCTAGCAAATGATGATGATGATTTTCAATTATCTTTCGATTATCTATTCCCTCATACTTTGAGTAGAACTGACCAATAAAGCCGATAAACAAATCATTCGTTAATAACTCGCATAACGAGTTGAATCTCCAAGCTCAAGAGCGCTGATTAATTAGGAAAGAAGCGAATACGAATTTGGTGGATATGCTGATCCCCCTGACTGATTAGAGCTCTGTGTAAAGGTGAGATTCCGAAATGCCAAACGCAATGAAATCAGATCTCTGTGCTCATAAGAAGCAACAAAAATATGTTTGAACTTCAGTACCGATGCATGGCCAAAATCAGTGTTATCCCATTTTTTGTTGAAGCCGAAACTGATTAAGAGCGCGCCTTTGAGAGTTGGTTGGGTTATATCATCTCGAAGGTATAAATAGCGGTACCTCAATCTAAAAAGGCCTCACATTTTTGAAAAATATCTGAATAAAAAACGACTACTTAATTTCTTCTCAATAGAAATGGAGCAGAAAGATGACACGGGTATACTACAGAACTTCAATTAATTGGCTCATCCCAACAACACAAAAATAAGCATATACGAATACGAGATGCTTGAGGTTCTCCAAAACGTTCTCGAGTTCAGCTAAAAGTATCTACCAGAGCAGTCAGGACTATTGCATCGTCCCCATCATCGGTATTTTTTTTTGGTTCAGGATGTATCCATTTCATTGAACTTTTGTAGTATACCCGTGTCATTTGTTTAGTGCATGTCTTTCTGCTCCATTTCTATTGAGAAGAAATGAAGTACCTTGTCGTTTTTTTATTCAGATACTAGCAGACCCGACGAACTTCGTTTCGACTGAAATCGATAAAGTTATTTCGAAATTTCTGTTTCATTTGTATGGGAGCCCTCTTTCCAGAAGAGGGAGGATCACAGAAACATATCTTCCCTTCAAAAACCTCCACATGCCAGATTTGGCTCCATTATGAAGAAATTGGTGTATCATTTGTATGGGAGCCCCCCTTTCCAAAAAAAGGGAGGGGCCTCGAACCACCTTAAGAACCATCCCCGGCCCCAAAAACCTTTGGATGCAAATTTTCACGCCGATCGGTTCAGTAGTTTCCGAGTCTATAAGGTTCAGACAGACAGAAATTCATTTTTATGTATATAAGATTTCTCAAACTTAATGTGAGGCCTCTTTGGATTGAGGTACCGCTATTTATACCCTTCGAGAAAAGGCTTATACCAACACTCAAAGGCGCGCCCCTCAATCAGTTTCGGCTCCAACAATAAGTAAGATATTACTGATTTTAACCATGCATCGGTACATCGGCAAGTTCAAACATATGTTTGCTTGTTCTTATGAGTTCCGAATTCGGTTTTGTACAGAGACCTGATTTCATTGCGTTTGGCATTTTGGAATCTCACCTTTCATTGGGAAATTTTTCGAAAGGAGTAATCGGGAAAATATTTTTAGAATGGCTTAATTTGCTTCCATGAGTCGACATAGAAAGTCTACTGTAACTTGGAAAAGTAATGAGTGATATATGTTCAGCTCAATCAACCAGCTGTAGCCGCAATTCAAGTTCTAATTAAATCTAAAAAAGCCGGGCATGCTGTGTAAAAGTACATTTCATTTCCGGAAAGCACAGTTGAGGTCGAAATGTGTATCTGTAAAGTTACAATCAAGTGGGGAAAATAAATAAGGGATAGTACTAGTTTTATGAAAGCACTTCACCCCAATCTCTTCATGCAACATTGTTGCCTACTACCAATACGTCATTCCACAGAATGATTCAAGAGCGGGGGCGAGGTGCCATAAAACTATACTGTACCGGAAAACTGAGTACTCGAAAAGACATACCCTCGGATCAAGTGCGGGTTTCACTCTTTCTCGTCCACTTATTTCAATCGATGTGAATTGTATGTCTTACTCACGTGTTTGACATGATATCCCTGCCCTGCAATCAAATGATAGCTGGTCAGCAAGTACAACACCAACAGATGGTAGTAAGTCTTCCTCTTGATTTTGCTCAAATTTCGTCCATCCCTCACGTGTGAATGAAATGCATATAGATACTCGTGCCTAATGTAACATTAAATGTTTACAAGCTATTCTCAAATGCATTTTTATCGCTTGCGCGTGCATGAACATTGCTTGACTGAAACAAAAACGCTCCAATGAAAAATAATAAATTTTCCATAGAAAATTTATAAAAAATGTCATTAAAACAATCAGATATAATCAATTATCAAAAATATAGTATTAGAAAAAATGAAAATTTCCATCCACATAATAGGAATTATCCGTTCACCAAGAAAAAATTAACATTTCCTCAAATTGAAAAGTCTTTAAAAAAACATTGGTTCTCATGAATTTAAAGTTTTCCTAAACTTTTTTATCTTTATAATTATGTTTACTAACATTTTTGTATTTAGTCCGAAACAAAAAGTAGTTTCATCTTTTCCTCATCCTCCCCTAATCAAAATTTGATGGTCAAATTTAATTATTTGAGAGGGAAGTTCCGAATGTTATTGTTCTCGTTCATTTTTTTTAAATTTCCCACGCCCATCATTGGGCATATCACAAAAAGCAAAAGAATAAATTAATATTTAATCCGGCCTTATTAAATGACTAAATCAAACATTTTTGTATGAAAATATCACTTGGTCGATTGAGGGATAATCAACTCTGTAAAACGTTGTATTCGAAATTTAACGATTGACTGTTGATAATCCATGGGGACAGCAAACATTCATCGCCTAAACAGCGACCCAACGATGCAATATGGGACACATAGTCACTTCAATGGGGAAGTCTGCCAGCTAGATGCATTATTATCGCTAGGTTTATTACCTAGGGTGAATTGGAGCAAGTGAAAAGTTAGTGGAAGCCCGTAAATATTAAAAATGTAGAAATTTTGAAATAAATTTGTGCATTTTATCACGTAAAATTAATATAAACTTGGTTCTTATTCTGGTAATTTACTGTCGATAGTAATTACAGCTGGTGTAATTTATTCCTTAAGAAAAAGTAGCAACAATAGCCTCAGGATGCTGTTAGAAGCTGTCGACAGTAGACATCTCCTCGATTCGTCGAATCGATTGCTTTCCAAATTTACATTTTGGAACAATGCTTTATTATATTGTACGGGTCCATCAGGTGGACCACAGTGCCCGACCTTGCCCTATACATAAAACGACGATCAAAACACCGGCCGGCCGGCGGCGCACGGTGTATTTGAGAGTGCACTAGTGCACACATAGTTGCATATCAATAGCTAGTGCAATTCCCCGTCATAGGCAATGGAAGAGCCAGGCGTGCGCACATTCGCATTAGAAATGACGACCTTGAATCGGACCAACAGTTCAATGACTCGGCACGCTCGTGTTGATTCAGATTCACAGATTGTTTTCTGTAGTACATTGGTGATGCATGCAACAGGCGATGCGGTGACATTGGTGTAACTACGATTGGAAATAATTCTTGGTTGAACTCAGATAGTTGTGCATGTTATTACTCATATGAACGTTAATACTCAAACTCATCTGAATAATGCTTATTAGGAATTCTGCTTCCAATTGGTTATATAAATTGAAATACTTTTTTTTGAAGCAAGAACTTTCTGTGAAAGTCGCACGAGAAAGTTATTGGAATGGAATTAAAATAACAAACAGACAATTCATTGGAACGAATATACTTGGAGTGACATAAAATGAGTCTAGATCTCTTGCTAGGAAATAATGGTATCGGATTCAAAATGAATCATTCCGAACAGTTTGGATCAATGCTGATTTGACTCTAAACACCAAAAAATGAACCTTCAAGTAGGAAAATGCTACTTTCATAATACCAGGATAGGGAATGTGGGTTAAGAGGGTCGCCATGTTTTTTTTATACAAAACTGAATATAAACTAATATATCATGATGCAATATGCTAATACTTCATAAACCACCATAGTTCTATGCAAACAATATATGCAAGCATGCGTAGAAAATTTGTTTCCTTAAAACCCGCGATTTTCATTAACATTTGGCGTCAATTAGTTTAAGGCTCCACCCCAGGTGTGGCGCGATATGAAAATTCAAATGAAGTGGAGACCATTATTGCCATTTTACCACTAACGGTCATACATTGTTGATTAGATCCCCTCCTGATAAGAGTAGTTCAACGTGATCTTATCGGGCGATTAAAACCGTCGTGTATTAGGTGGAAATGATGAAATAAACCATTTAGATTTCGAGCTCAGCCATGGAGCTGGCGTCACTTCGCTGATAATAGCAATCCACCGTAACGATGGGCAGCACAACGTACGTGGGGCACACGTAGAATAAAGAGGTTTGCGAGGCAGCCCAAGATGTAATGAGTTGTGACTTTTTGATGTTTAATTTTTAGTTTCCATTAGTTATACATTGTAAGCCTCCGTCCGCATGGACTGTTCTGTTGCCGGGGCCATGATTTTCTTTGTCGTAACTAAAACAGAAGTCTGGCGGCAGATTCGCCGGGTGATGCCTATAGGTTCAACGATTATCAGGTTTACTCTGTATAAAATAAACTCGCATTGAAATTGTAACACTGTGTAGCTAATCTTCTTCATTATAGAACAACGAAAACGAAGCTTTCAAAGCTTTCATAACGCTATTCATCTGCTCATTTTAAATTTTGGCTGTCTGATGTATAACAGTTGTATTAATTCTGGGGATATGTAGGAGAATTTATGACTTTGGGAGTTTTTGTATATTTCGCAGGAAGTAATTCCAAAATAAGGTTGATGTAGAAGGTGGAAGCGATGTGTAGCACGTTTTCAGTAATTTTCTTGATTTTAAAAATAGTGAGAGGCGGTAATGAATATGGATTCTATGAACAAGGAATCGAAACAAAGTGTAAGAAAGCTCAATTGAGTTTGAAAATTTAATTTTTAATGAATCTTTTGCGTGACATTGTCGCGACTTTTGTGTTTTTAAGTAACGATCCGTACCGTTGAGCGAACGCATTTCTACTCACAATTCATTTCACCAAACAATAATATTTCATCAAATGAAATAAATTTTATAGCATACATTACTCATTAGATAGTATCTGTCAACCGATATAAACATACCGTACTCTTGCTGAAACAATCTTTTTGTAGCCTCGGCCTCGTCGGACTTCTCCACAACTAATTGGACCAAAATTTTAACCTAGTAAAGTAAGTGTGAAGTCATTTGTGAATGTAAAGTTAATGATGAAACAATAAACGTAATTAGGAACTGAAGTCAACAAAACTTTAGACGCAAATTTTTGCGTGCACAAACATAGTGGACCGCTTTTTTGAAGTTCACGTTTATATACGTCAAAATGTTGAGACGAATAAGACAAACATTACGATAACAAAACCGGATGCCCTTAACAAACCGAAACCAAGAACATGAAATTTAAAAACATGCTTAAAACACGAAGCGATCGAGAAGATTAGAATTTAAGGATATGATAAATTACCATATGACTGAATGTTGACAAACTAAGAGCTGAGCAAAATCATAATATCGTAAAGAAAAAAACATTACATTAGGAGAAACCCACGGGTCAACGAAGGAAGGGAGGAGGACGGTATAATTTGATAATTCGTTTAATTCGACTTTCTGTTATTGGTTTGATCAAGTGAGTTTAATCGATATATATAAACATTAACTAAAAAAGTGCAAATTACATTATAAGTGTTGATTTTATATACCCTAAGGTAAGTGTTTTTGAAGAAATGAAATTAGTGTTTAACTAGATTTTATTTCCCTTGTTCTAAACATGTCTATAAGCAGAAAGTTTTTTTTGTTCTCAAAATTAGTCATTGAAGATAACCCAGCATCTACAAGTGAGAATTTTGCCAAGCAGATTCGATTGTTTATATTTTTGTTATATATTTTTATTCGTGACTATTTGCAAGTTAAGTAGACACGTTAAGCCAAACATTGTGAGACACATTCGAAAATTGTGCAGAACGATTTCGCTAGAACACGAAACTGGTTGTTATCGGTATATACTCTTGTATTTGGTGTCTGAATGGATCACGATTTGTCGGTTGACCGGAATTATCGGAATACATTTGGTTTCCAAAGAAGACAGGATCGATAGGTTCGATAGTTTTTTTTTCAAAATTGACATAAGTATATATATATTCATATAAATGGATGTGCCTAATATCGTATGATAAAAGAATTCGATGAAAACATATGAAGTTGCGTTTGCTACCTCAAAACATCTCCGAAATTGTCCATTTATATTTTAGCTTTAAAATCATTTTATTAGTACAGTGTACGTTTGCTAATTGGGTTTCCTTTCGTTAGAGCGCCTTTTAGTTGAGAATTCCTTAAAAGGGGGTGGGGGGGAGACCCAAATAAAAAGCAGCTAATCGTCAACATGTGATATCAAAACTGCATTGCCGTTTTGCTCCCGTATTTAGCAGTATCAATATTTATTGACGCATACAATTTTCCTTTGTTCAATGCAAAAAGTAAACAATATTGATGCTTGTTCAAACCCCCCAATTAACGAACAGCATTCGATAGTTGAGGTGCACTCAAAATAATTTTCACTTAAGAGTTACATGAAAACATATGCGGATATTTTCCATCTAGTTTCGTTTGTAGAAGTTAAATGATTTATTAGTGATGGTACTCACTGCTCTCAATTCACTAAAAAATGTAATTAAATTTAAGTGAATTGAAATTTCAACAAACACATAGATTTTAAGTGAATTGGAATAATAGTTTGCGCAATACCCGTGTGAGTGATAATAATCCCCGTCCACTAGAGGCGGACGGGACCAAAAACAGAGTTATGAAATCATTATTTCATACTCAAGAATTATTTTTGTAAATTGCTCTCATGATGTTTCTGCACAATTTTTCATTAGCGATTGATGCAAAACATAGACTTCGGTCTGAGTACCCCACTCATATATTTTTCATACATTCGTGACAAGTAGTATTCACTAGAAAAGAATATAGATATCGTTTTCTACGTTTTCATTTAAATGTCACTACATTTTTTTTTGGTATGCATATGTCATGTGAGTAAGTTTTATTTGACACAAGTAAGGTCGTCATAAATGTAGATTTTTAAAGCCTACCTGATATTTTGCATATTTTTTGCATTGTAATTGCATCTTTTTCCTTGATGTCTGTACGATCTAACGACTCCGTAGCATTGGACTCCCAAATACATGGGAAAGTAGCTCGGAACTTCCAGCTCACTAATAATTCGAAAGGCGTTACGCCTAGGCGGGACAGTGAACGGACTTTGTTGTGCGTATGAACATAATTTTCCAAAGCACTCCTCCAGTTGACTTTGTCCAATTTGCATGTTTAATTCCAACATTCTGCCTTTCTACGGCTCCGTTTCATTGTGCGTTCAGCGGAATTGACTTCCGTATTCTTATGCCTAGTTTTTCCCACGTTTTGACAAAATTATCACTCTGAAATGGAGGGCCATTTGTCGCTCTGTATTGCCAGAAGATATCCCCATTAGGGTGGTTCAAAAAATCGATTTTGCTCCACAGTGCTCATCTGATTCTTTACTATGTTCTGAGTGTATACTCAACAGCTTTCACTCAGTGAAAACCGAATCTCAATTAATCGTTCCAATAATTAGTAATCATCCCTGGGCAAACATCCCTGGGCATAAAAGTATCATCGTGTTAGCCTCATGATATACCAATGCAAAAATGATAACTTGGTTAGAAACCTCGCAGTTGATAACTTTGAAAGTGCTTGATGAAAACTAAGGTGCGAGGCGGCTCTGTCCCAGTGAGGGATGTATGCCAATAAGAAGAAGATTACTTTTTTACTCTAGCTTAGTATAAACTTTGAAAATATGAAAAATGATTCGTTTATATGTTATTACATGTTTGGTCTATTAGTGCACACCATGGCTAAAGCTTCTTTTTGCGTATGTGGAGTGGATACTTCTATTCCGCTGATGATAATGCTTCAGAAGCACAAGCAATTACCCTTGGTTTTGATTGCTCGTTAAATTGGACCAAAACATCACCCAGCCCATGTGGTGACACATCAACATAGAGCTCAGTTTCATCCGTTTGGTTATACTATCCTAATGTCTTGATTTTAGTCCAAGTATAGCATTTTAGATAAATAAACTCTTGATTTAACACAGTTGACCAGTAACCAGTAAAACTGTTCGGATCTTGCCAGTTCTCCAATCTGCCCTATGAGGTATGAATCTTTCAATATAATTGATTAATCCTGATAAATCGAACCCTATGAATGTTACTTTTTGTTTGGTGAATAAGCATCTTCTTCCAGTTATCACAACATTGTGATACTCGAGTCGCTTCATAACTTCAGCCAGGTTTCTATCATGTTCTTCTTTGGTTGATCCAAACACTAATACATCATCCTGGTAGTTGACTGTACCTTTACATCCTGTAAGAATAACTGACTGTATAATCTCCTGAAATATGTCTGGAGCATTTCATTCATTTATTTAGTCTACATCTCAACAGATAACACTGAATCAACAATTCGACGCCATAATACACGGTTCGAGGCCGCATCTCTCCATCCTCGAATACGCCCCACGCTCCCCAAGTCGTTTTGCACCTGGTCTGCCCATCTCGCTCGCTGCGCTCCACGTCGTCTCGTACCTGCCGGATCGAAAGCGAACACCATCTTTGCAGGGTTGCTGTCCGGCATTCTTGCAACATGCCCTGCCCATCGTACCCTTCCGGCTTTAGCTACCTTCTGGATACTGGGTTCGCCGTAGAGCTGGGCGAGCTTCGCCGCCACACACCGTCTTCTTGCACACCGTCAAAGATGGTCCTAAGCACCCGTCTCTAAAATACTCCGAGTGCTTGCAAGTCCTCCTCGAGCATTGTCTATATTTCATGTCCGTAGAGGACAACCGGTCTTATTAGCGTCTTGTGCATGACACATTTGGTGCGGTGGCGAATCTTTTTTGACCGCAGTTTCTTCTGGAGCCCGTAGTAGGCCCGACTTCCACAGATGATGCGCCTTCGTATTTCACGACTAACATTGTTATCAGCCGTTAGCAAGGATCCGAGGTAGACGAATTACTCGACCACCTCGAAGGTATCCCCGTCTATCGTAACACTGCTTTCCAGGCGGGCCCTGTCGCGCACGGTTCCGCCCACAAGCATGTATTTTGCCTTTGACGTATTCACCACCAGTCCAACTTTTGTTGCTTCACGTTTCAGGCGGGTCTGCAGTTCTGCCACCTTTGCAAATGTTCGGCCGACAATGTCCATGTCATCCGCGAAACAAATAAATTGACTGGATCTATTGAAAATCGTACCCCGGCTGTTACACCCGTATGACACCTTCTAGCGCAATGTTGAACAACAGGCACGAAAGTCCATCACCTTGTCTTAGTCCCCAGCGCGATTCGAACGAACTGGAGTGTTCGCCCGAAATCTTCACACAGTATTGTTCGCCCAAAATCTTCACACACTTTGATTAGTATGGTAAGCTTCCCAGAGAAGCTGTTCTCGTCCATAATTTTCCATCGCTCTACGCGGTCTATACTGTCGTATGCCGCCTTGAAATCAACGAACAGATGGTGCGTTGGGACCTGATATTCACGGCATTTTGGAAGGACTTGCTGCACAGTAAAGATCTGGTCCGTTGTCGAGCGGTCGTCAACGAAGCCGGCTTGACAACTGTCCACAAACTCATTCACTAATGGTAACAGACGTCAGAAGATGATCTGGGATATCACTTTGTAGGCGGCATTAAGGATGGTGATCGCTCGAAAATTCTCACACTCCAGCTTGTCGCCTTTCTTGTAGATGGGGCATATAACCCCTTTCTTCCACTCCTCCGGTAGCTATTCAGTATCCCAGATTTTGACTATCAATTTGTGCAGGCAAGTGGCTAGCTTTTCCGGGCTCATCTTGATGAGCTCAGCACCGATACCATCCTTACCAGCTGCTTTATTGGTCTTTAGCTGTTGGATGGCATCCTTAACTTCCCTCAAGGTGGGGACTAGTTGGCTTCCATCGTCCGCTGAAATGACGTGGTCATCTCCTCCGCTGCCTTGACTTCCACTGCCTGCACTCTCAGCACCATTCAAATGTTCCTCGTAGTGCTGCTTCCACCTTATCCAGACACATCAGACACATTTCGGCTCGCGGCACGAAGCCTTTGCGGGATGCGTTGAGCTTCTGGTAGAACTTGCGTGTTTCTTGAGAACGGCACAGCTGTTCCATCTCCTCGCACTCCGCTTCTCCCAGGCGGCGTTTCTTCTCCTGAAAAAGGCGAATCTACTGTCTCCGCTGCCGTCTATAACGCTCCACGTTCTGCCGGGTACCTTGCTGCAGCGCGACCGCCAGCGCTGCGTCCTTCTCTTCCAGAATCTGTCTGCACTCTTCGTCGAACCATCCGTTCCGTCGACTTCGTCCCACATACCCGACGTTGTTCTCCGCTGCGTCGTTAATGGCTGCTTTAACTGTTTTCCAGCAGTCCTCAAAAGGGGCCCCATCGAGCTCACCCTCTTCCGGCACTGCCGTAATCTGAAAAAGTGACGTATACGCCATTTTCCAAAAATGGTGTTAGCGAGTACTACTCATCGAGATCTTTAACAGAAAAATTGAACGGATAGTTTTGGGCGCAGTTTAACCATCACCAGATAGTGGTCAGAGTCCATGTTAGCGCCACGATATGTCCTGACGTCGATAATGTCGGAGAAGTGCCGTCCATCAATCAGAACGTGGTCGATTTGTGATTCTGTCTGCAGTGGTGACCTCCAGGTGTACCGATACGGAAGGCTGTGTTGGAAGTAGGTGCTGCGAATGGCCATATTCTTGGAGGCATCGAAATCAATTAGTCGTAGGCCGTTTTCGTTCGTCAGCCGGTCAGCGCTGAACTTTCCAATAGTCGGTCTAAACTCCTCCTCTGGCCAACCTGAGCGTTCAAACCTCATATGATGATTTTGACGTCGTGGCTTGGGCAGCTGTCGTACTCACGTTCCAGCTGCGAGTAGAATGCGTCCTCCATCGGCGAGTATGCGTATGCTCCCGATGAAGTTGAGAGATTTGCAGTTCCACGAACCGAGTTTCCAGTCGCTAATCCCTTTTCGTCGCAGTGGTCTTCGCCGATGGTTCCGGTCCGTACTCTCTTGTTGATTGTTTGTTGCGTGAGTTTTTTTTGGCTGGCTTGCAGGGCCTGACACGAAACCCCCTAAATTTCCGGAGGACCATTCCTCCTTATTTCCGGTGGACCATGGTGCACAGTTTCACTTAGTCCCTCGCGGCACTCGGACGATGATCAGCCGCCCCTAACATGGAGAACAGACGCTGTTGTGAGCCGATCCTGACATGTAGAACAGACGCTCAATAAGATTTGCACCTCCGGAGAGGAGCAAACCCCCCTGTCAGCATACCACCATAGTTCCCACCGTGGTTGGTTACCTGATCTTCCCTAAGGTTGCTCGTATTAGGCCTGGTAGCGGGTCACTTTTTAGTGACTTGGTCACTTTTTTTTGGATTGGTCACTAAAGTCACTTTTCTCGGAAAAAGTCACTATTTTTAACTATTTTGAAATTTTTGATTATGTTCCGTGAGCATCGTCGTGAAATGAGAAAAAATGTTGAAAACAATGAAACTTTATTCGTCGAAAGATGCTTTATTCAAGACGGACTTGAAATGACGAATAATAAAAATGGGGGGTCCCGTAGCGTAGTTGGCTACACGTTCGCCTTACAAGCGGATGGTCATGGGTTCGATTCCCAGCCCCCCACCAAACCTTCGTCAGTCGCCGGATTCGCAGCCCATATGGTGGCGTTTTGGGGTACGCGCCTTACCGTCACGGCTGCCTGATGACGACTGACAACTTGTTCTTCTCGGAGGCATTCCTCCAACGTTACCCGGATAACTGGCAATCGAACAATGCAACGATCACTGGATACACGACATGGACAAACGGACACAATGGACTCACGATGAGATGGACTGGCAACGACAACGATAATGAATAATGGAAATCTATAAATAGATTATGTGTGGATTCTGTACAGCAAAATACCACAGTAGTTCTCGGCACAGTAGCGGTTGAGAAACACAGAGTGCCTAACAAATAAAGAAAGGAATAAAAAAAAATAAAAAAAAGTCCACTTAGTACTTTTTGACCCGAACGCTGTTCGGAACTTCTTCGTGACTCCAGATTCGCTCTGAATATCGGTGTTGTCATTAGATTTTCAGCAGCGATTAATTGAAGTGGTTTTGTGTTTATGATTGGGTATATAGTAATGAAAGCAGGATGGCCACAGCGGATTGAGGATCTTAAAACCTTTTTTCAAAACTGTTAAACTTTATACTTTATCAATTGATAAAATATAGAGTTTAACAGTTTTAAATATAGGTTTTAAACTGTTGAATATTCAGATTGATTTTTTTAAATTTTAGATACATTTTTACTGTTGTTTCGAGGAAATCATTAGTGAGCGAGGGCTTGCTCTAATGCTCATTAGTGCATTCTCAAAACAAACAAGCTTATCAGCTTTTATTTTTATAACAATCACTTATATATTTTGAAAAATAAAATAGAATATTCTTTTTTAAATCAAAATGGAGTAATTTGCCACTCTGATTGATTGATACTTGCTGAGATTTCTGTTGAAGTTGCTGAAAATCACATCATTTTTTCCGGGAAATCAGTACTTATTTTCTTGGGTTTACGGCAGCGCGGATTTTTTTCCGAGCTGCAGAAATAAAAAAATAGTGTGTAAGGGATCCCCGTAGAAAGATTAATGTTTCCGTAAGGAGCAAAATGATTGGTCTCTCGTAATCTGCTCAGATAAATATTTAAGAATTTTTCAAAATATATTCTGATTTAAACATTTGAAACTGCATAAACTTTGGATATTCTATCGAGGGAAATCGGTAATTTATTGGTTGGTAGTTCGAACTTCTTAGGCTGGTCGTGAAAAATTCTTTAGGTCTTGAAGTAAATCTTGGGTTTCAGATTTATAAACTATGTAAGTCGAATTAAATCTAAGTGTAAAAATCAATGATGTAAATTTCTGTCATAAAAAGTGCTATTTTTGAACACAAGCAAAGATTTTCTGCATAAGTCCGAATCCATAATAAACATTATTGCAGATTATTCTGTATGACTTGTCTCAAAGTTGTGCTTTTCCAGAGGTGAAGGGGGTGCAAAATTAAAAAAAAATATTATAAAGAATCAAGTAAAACTAAAATTCGATCTAGGCAGCGATGAGCAAAAGGATCTATGCATATCTTTTGTTACGGGTTCAATTATTCCGGTTGACAATAGTTATTTTTCAGTTGCGTCAATCTATTAAAGCCTTCCAGGATATGAGTGGGTTATACACATTTCTAGAAGGAGGCAAATCCATAGTATAATCGTATAATGTTATAAAACTAAATACTAAATCAGTTTTATCCGAATCAGCTCAAATTTTCGGAGGACACTCAAAACATGATACAGAATCAGATGAGCGTTGCGGAGCAAAATCTATTTCTTGAATCACCCTAATAGGTATGCTTACATAAAAGAGCAAAAAACTCACTAACCAATCTTCGATAAACTCTAGAGAAATTTTGTAGTGAAAATTAATTTCAGATTACCGTGGGGCATCGAAATCCGTACACTTAAGCACCTTAGTATATGAAAAAGTCATTAGAAAATAGAAATCGAATGTAAATACACTGAATTCTGTTTTTACACAATTTACACTTTCTCAATTTTACACCCATCCTAAATTTTTAACGCATATTAATTACCATGCGATTTTTCTTTGAATTATTTAGGATTTTTTGAAACATGTTGCAAAGATTTTGGTGGTAAATTGAAGTCACACGATCAAAAATACGAGCGAAAAGAAATCGTGTAAAAACAGAATCCTGTGTAAAGCATTTGTCATCAACACAGGAGCATGGAGGCTTCTACTTTTGAACTGTTTCACATTAACTTATTAAAAACTACGAAAAACATGATAAAATAATGAATTCAATCAACTACTCCTGACTCGAAATCCGTCCACCGTGGACGGATTTCGAATCAAAGGATCAAAATCCGTACAGCTATTTTTAACTAAATATTTGAATTGAAACAGTCTGATTGACATTTACCACTGTAAATAGTTCGATATGCACCATGAGAAGCGATCCCTTCGATTTGTATTCCGCTGATCTTATGTAATGATTCGCAATAAGCAATAAAAACACAGTTACTTTTGGTGCAATTATGCTCTACCCGAAAATAAAACGGCGGCACAAACTCCGCGTTTTGTGGGTGGAGATTTGTTTTTGATTTTTGTTGCTTTAATTTCAAAGCCTTCTTTCCAATTCTATGCCCTAAAAGCTTACTGCCAAGAATCTGAACAGGATAAGATTAATTATTTCTACATGAATTGCCTTAAACCCCCTTTAATTTATTGATATCTCATGAGGTGGATGGATTTCGGTGCTGTACGGATTTCGGTCGCGCACGGTATTCAAATCCAATTCAAATCAAGTCGTCCTTGATTACTGATCGGTTTTCACTAATCGAAAACACGTTGCACAAAAATGTCGTTGCTACTGAAATCGTCCAACAGTCTTCGAAAACTCAATCCAAAAATTTTCCAAGCCAGAAATTTTCTTACGAAGAAAAAGTGTCCTCCGAAAGCTGAAGCGGAACCCACGTGCGCAGGAGGAGGATCCGCGTCCGGCGGCAATGAAATTGCGATGGGATACAAACTACTCAAAAACAAACAAGCCAAGTTCCAAGTCAAGGACAACCTTCCGGTGTGGTTAAAAGGGGGACCAATGGATCGCATGCTGTACATTTCCACGGTGGGGCTATCCATTGTTGGCGTGGGCTATTCTCTGGCATGTATTACGATTTTGGCATTAAAATAATTGAAAATGTTTTTTTATTCGGATGATTTAATAAATTACTCCTCAAAATATAAATGCATTGATTAAACCAATCATCATGTTTTGAAAAAGATACTGCTAACAAAAATATGGTATAAATATGTAATGATAATATTATAATCACCCATCACACATATTTCTAACATTTTATTAGCACAAATTCTAATAAATAAGTATCGCTCAAAATCTGATGAGAGGACTAATCTACTTTCTTCAACCAATCGCCGAATCTAGTCGAACTCCAGTTGCTTCGCCAAACGCTTTATTTCATTATCCAGCGATTTGTTCTTTAGTTCGCAGATGTAATTGTTTCGGTTTGAGCAGTCCTGTCCAGAATATCCGTAAGTGTACAATGCTCCGTTGTAAGTTAGCTTCAAGCATCTACCCGTACCAACGATTTCCAGCGTTGGTTCTGTTTGCTTGGGTGGTTTGTTGACAATTTTGTTCCCATCCCTTTTAGTGTCCGGTTGTACAGTAGTTGTCGAAGTTGTGCTCGTTCCGACCTTAGCGCCAGTTGACATCGATGTTAGGTTTGTATTCGGATTGACCGGTTTGGCTGATTGAGTCCAAATCCACAGCAGACCCGGGTTCAACCCACCGAGCCAGAATTCTTTTCCACGTTTCAGTTGGTTGTTTAAAATGTACGCCACGACATCTTGGAACTCCGTACTGGTTTCAAATTCCGCTAGATGTCCACCATAGGACTTACACAACGTGCTAGCCGATTTCCAGTTTAAGCCACGATCAACACCAAAGTGGTAGCATATGTCTTGGACGCGGGTAAAGTTGTCCGGGCAGGTTTCTAAAAATACAAGATTTTTCATTAGACTAATATGAAACAGCCAACCATCTTATCTCACCAAGTTTTTGGTTGTTTCCTGCCATCAGATAGTAAATGATTTGCTCTGCCCTTCTTAGGCGATTTTCCATATAATCTACGCGATAGACCAGTTTCTCGATGGCTCCCAGTAGATATAAATCCGTTTCAGAGACCTCACGGGGCGACGAGAGCAATTCTGTTGGAGTTGCTCCACCAAAAGTTTGTCGCATTGGCGTAAATGTACTTTGCGCCGACGGAGGTGTCAGTTGGTTCTCAGCGTACCCCGAGGGACCAATTACTTTCCCTGCAGGGGCACCCATTTCAACGGCTTCCCCGATGCGCTTGTTGATGTAAAAGCTGGATGCCGGAATGTACTGGTGAGTCTGCCCTACTCCAACCTGTGTGGCTTGCATTACGCGCGATTGCCGCACTGAGGTGTTTTGTCTGGAATGAGATTAAAATGTTTTATATAAGATACATTTTTGGGATGAAGTAATCCTGTGAAGGATGATTTGTATTGCGATCATTCAAAGATAAGACAATATTTTCAAAGACTTTCGCAATATCTCATAAAACACCTTAAAATTGCAAACTTAGCTACCTACACGGACAGATAAATCAATCCAAAATTTGAGTTAAATATACGCACTGTTGAGAATATCGCAGAAAAAATTTACCCACATTTGGGTAGTTTTGCCTTTCCTTAATTGTTGTCAAAACTAGAGCAAGATGCAAGCACCTCACCGGGGTTGCTCAGCCCAATAACCCAAATTTGAGTAAATTCAATATTCTCAATTTTGGGTTGATTAAGGTCTACTTTGGATAAATTAAACTCAGCTTTGGGTAAATTGTTTACATGTGATTAAAGGCAAACTACCTAGTCCAAGAAAAATAATTTTACTCAAATTTGGGTTAGTGGCCCAAACTACGGTTTTGAGTGAAAACAACCCAGTTTTGGGTAGTTTTGGTTTTTGGTTTGCTGCCGTAATCTGGAAAAGTGACGTAACAGCCATTTTACAACATACATGTTTTCCATTTTTCTGTTAAAGAGCTCGATGAGTAGTACTCGTTAACACCAGGTGGGTGTCATCCATATCTCGCACAATGGGCTTGTTTTGCAGCCAACATTGCGCGACTGGCCCCCACTGACATTTCTGGATCCCAATGGGAATCAAATTAGATGTTGGTATACAATACAAATACTACCATACATTTTACTTGGAGATGTTGGCTGCAAAAACATGGTGCCGTGCCAGGTGGCTGGTTAACACCATTTTTGGAAAATGGCGTATACGTCACTTTTTCAGATTACGGCAGTATGTGTATCAATTTTTGTATGTGTGGTTTGTGCAGTTCACGGGGGCCATTCTAAATAAATATCGATTGGTTACTAACTAGTGCTAGTGGAAACGTTAAAGATTTCTCCAAAATTCTTTTCATCGATCTATGAAGGTTAACAACTATCGACAGCGATGGATGCCATTTTATGAAAAAAATCAAAATTTTAACACAAAAAATTTCTAACGATCTTTTCCAAAATTTCGTTACAAATTGATGCCGTTTGAAAAATATGCTTTTTTACAGTTTTCATTTATTTGCTTACCCGTAAATACCCAAGACGAACTTTTAATTTTGAAAACCATGACACTTTTGCTTGTAATCAGACGAGTTTGTACTATTCTACCGTAATCTGAAAAAGTGACGTATGCGCCATTTTACAACATACATGTTTTCCATTTTTCTGTTAAAGAGTACGATGAGTACTACTCGTTAACACCATTTTTGGAAAAGTGACGTATAACTTTGCCAGATTACGGCAGTATTGTATCATTTAATTCCACCCTTTTATTGTACTCGACCGTACCGGTAATACCGACTAAACTCCCTTGGGCTCCGCCATCGTTTTCCCCAGGAACTACTGCCTGTACTACTTCTGGGGGGTGTGAATGTGAGTGTGTGTGTGTGTGTGTATGTGAGTGTTTTTTTTACAAGCAGTAATGCATTATGCACTGACCCAACACACGCGTAGTAGTTGCCAAGCTACCACATGGCAGTGTACCGGAATGTGGGACTCTCGGCCACTAAACCCTCCTTGGGCACTCTCCGTGAACCACGTGTGCCTAACTGTGGGTGTGTGGATTCAACTCACTACCACCCTGCCGCCGAAGCAGCTTCTTCAAATGTCAATCGTACCATGTGAGTCTTATTTGGGTGCTCACCCCAACACTCCACTGGCATGCCTCGAGGTGTCAATAGCGGTATGTAGGGACGGTGTCAGGCCATTTAGCCGAATGTCGTTTGGTACCTTTTTCCATTTTCCTTCTTTCTTCTTCCTTGGTTTTTCTTTTTCTACCTTCTCCCTTCCTCCTATTTTCTTCTTCCTTCTGTCTTCTAACTTCTCCCTTTTTCTTTTATCTTTCTTCTTCCTTCATCTTTTTCTTCCTTCTTCCTTTATCTTTTTCTTCCTTCTTCCTTTTTCTATCTTCCTTCTTCCTTTTTTCCCTCTTCCTTCTTACTTCTTCCTACTCATTCTTTCTTCTTCTTCTGCCTTCTTCTTTTTTCTTTTTTCCTTCTTCTTCCTTCTTCCTTCTAGCTTCTTCCGTCTTGCTTCTTCCTTTTTCTTGCTTTTTCCTTCTTGCTTCTTCCTTCTTCCTTCATCTTTCTCTTCCTTCTTCATTTTTCCTTCTTCCTTCATCTTTTTATTCCTTCTTTCCTCCTTATTCCTTCTTCCTTCTTGCTTCTTGCTCCTTCCTTCTTGCTTCTTCTTTTTCCCTTCTTCCTCCTTCCTATTTCCTTCTTGCTTCTTCCTTCTTCCTTCTTCCTTCTTCCTTCTTCCTTCTTCCTTCTTCCTTCTTTCTTTTTCCTTCATGCTTCTTGCCTTATCCATCTTCCTTCTTCCTTCCTCATTCTTCCTTCTACATCCTTCCTCTTTCCTTATTTCTTTCAACTTTTTCCTTTTTCCTTCTTTCTTCTTCCTTCATATTTTTCTTCCTCCTTCCTTCATCCTTCTTCCTTCGTCCTTCTTCCATCTTCCTTCTTTTTTCACACACTTATTAAGAAAACGTATTTCAACTATTCGGACAAACGGCATTCGGCCATATGGCGTTCGGTCAAACGACCCTTTCGGCCAAATGCCATTCGGCCAAACGACAGTTGGCCAAACGGCATTCGGCCAAATGACCCTAAACCGTAGGGACGAATCAATAATACTACGCTACGACACGCCGCAGCATGCGCAGTCCACACTCACACTTCTGCCGTGCTTCGAGGTGACAATAGTGGTGACGCACTATGACACTCCTGCTTCAACACAAGCAGATCTCTCGCTCTCTGCTGGAAATCTGTGACATAAGGTCGAAAGGACAAAAGGTCGAAAGACAAAAGGCCGAAAATACAAAAGGTCGAAAGGACAAAAGGTCGAAAAGAGAAAACGTCGAAAGGAACAGAAGGACAAAAGGTCGAAAGGCACAAAAGGTCAAAAAGGATAAAAGGTCGAAAGGGACAAAAGGTCGATCAAGAACAAGTTGATAACAAGTTGGGTGTATTCCAAAAGAATTTGTGAAATGCATTTAAGCAGAAATATAACACTTATCACATCAATCAAAGTTGAAGAATGAGCAATTACTAGTAATTACTATAAAACAATATTATGAATATCTAGATAGTTCTGTTAGAGATTGTCGTAGCCAAGGAAATCCGTTAACCAACTTACTTTTTTTGTTGAAAATAAGCGTTGGATACTTGCAAACAAATGACGTGTTCACGCCTCAAGAAACGAACACTGAATGATCTTCATTTATTTTCTTTGTCCCTTTCCAACAATCTAGAATTCCATGTCAGCCTACTGAGATTCAATTTCAAATTTCTTCTCAGTATGCTGGCATTTCGAATGCCTACTACGATAGAATTTCAAAATCGTTATCATTTTGTTTTATTTAAATTCTATTTTATTTATCAATGTAACCAAAAACTGGAAATGCTTTTTTTCAAGCTCACTTTATTTCCCACAATATTCACCGTTTCTACTCTTTCACTGTTTATTCTGATAAGCAAATTATTTGAAGCTGTTTATACGAAAGTATAAATTTAATTGTATTATTATTTTACACCCGCGCATGTATTTCAATATCAATAACAGGTGTAAATTTATTGCTTTTAGCAATAAAGCATTGACGCTGTCCCAAAACTGCTGAGTTGAAAACAATTGGTCTACTAAACCATTAACTAAACCAATCAAATCCAATCCAAAATTAAATTCCATCCAAATCCAATCCAAATCCAATTCAAATACAATCTGAATCCAATCCCAATCCAGATCCAATCCAAATCAAATCCAAATCCAATCCAAAATTAAATTCCATCCAAATCCAATCCAAATCCAATTCAAATACAATCTGAATCCAATCCCAATCCAGATCCAATCCAAATCAAATCCAAACCCAATCCAAATCCATCCAAATCCAATCCAAATCCATCCAAATCCAATCCAAATCCAGTCCAAATCCAATCCAAATCTAATACAAATCCAATCCAATCCAAATCCAATAGAAATCCAATCCAAATCCAATCCAAATCCAATTCAAATCCAATCCAAATCCAATCCAAATCCAATCCAAATCCAATCCAAATCCAATCAAAATCCAATCCAAATCCAATCCAAATCCATTCCAAATCCAATCCAAATTCAATCCAAATCCAATCCAAATCCAATCCAAATCCAATCCAAATCCAATTCAAATCCAATTCAATCCAAATCCAATTCAAATCCAATCCAATCCAAATCCACTCCAAATCCACTCCAATTCCAATTCAAATCCAATCCAAATCAATCCAAATCAATCCAATCCAAATCAATCAATCCAAATCAATCCAAATCAAATCAATCAAATCAATTCAAATACAATCTGAATCAATCCCAATCCAGATCAATCCAAATCCACTCCAAATCCAATCCAAATCAACCCAAATCAATCCAAATCAATCCAAATCAATCCAAATCAATCAAATCAATCCAAATCAATCCAAATCAATCCAAATCAACCCAAATCCAACCCAAATCAATCCAAATCAATCAAATCAATCCAAATCAATCCAAATCCAAATCAATCCAAATCAATCCAAATCAATCCAAATCAATCCAAATCTAATCCAAATCAAATCAATCCAAATCAATCAAATCCAAACCAATCCAAATCCAATCCAAATCCAATCCAAATCCAATCCAAATCCAATCCAAATCCAATCCAAATCCAATCCAAATCCAATCCAAATCCAATCCAAATCCAATCCAAATCCAATCCAAATCCAATCCAAATCCAATCCAAATCCACTCCAAATCCAATCAATAGCCCGAATCCAATCCAAATCCAATCCAAACAAAATCCAATCCAAATTCAATGAAGGGGTAGAAGCAATTCTTCATGATTTGTTCAATCTAACGCATACTCATTTTCATCCAATTGCTAAGGATCAATGCATTTGGTACCTGGTAAGTCGCAAAATTATAGGATTCTGTCAGGTCTGTCAGGCTTATCCAAAAAGTTTGAGAACTTCTGATCTAAACAACGTTATAGGAAACGGCTACTTGCCGAATCTCACATCTCTGGGGGTCAAGCTTACGATCTTTAGATCAATAGCCCTTAACTCTTTATTCGTCCAGTTGGATTTCACTTTTCAAATTCCAGATGGCGGATAAACTTCAATATTAAATCCGCGATGTTTCATTTTGGTTTGCATTTTTCAATGAAGCTTTTTCCATAAAATTTGCTTCATGGCATTATTTTTTGCCATCTTCACTTCTTATATAAAAGGCTTACCATTTTTATTTGGACGATTTTTCCTTGTCTTCTAACTCAACTTGCATTCACTCACTAGCACACCATCGGCACCAAGTGCATGCATTACAAACCAAACTAATATCTCTCTTTAATGATTTTGTCTCCCTGGGCAATTTTGTAGAAGGCACTAGTTTTCCAAGCCCCACAGATTCCGAAATATTCAACCTAACTGCCAATATAATGAATTTCGAATTATGTTGAACACTCACTCGATGATTATAATATTCTAGATAACCTTGTAGAAGACGCAAATTTTGCAAATCATCTGATTTTTGCTTGTTTCATCCTCGATCGATTGCCTGCCAACTAAATTGGCATACTCTTCTTTTGCCGATTCATCTATGAACTTGTCTACATGGCTTACCATTATTTTTTGCCATATCGTTTTCTTTTCTCTGGCTTACCAATTTCTTTTGCCAGGCATGGCTTACCATAATTTTTTGCCATTTTTGTTGCCGGTTTGAGGCTTACCATTTTTTTTGCGCTCTACATATTATGGCTCACCATTATTTTTTGCCATTTTATTTTCCAGCTGAGGCTTACTTTTATTTTTTTTGCCTTTCAGACCTCATGGCTTATCATTATTTTTTTGCCAAATTTTCCTGCGTCTTAGGCTTACCATTATTTTTTGCCCAATTTCTTTCCTTTTTCAAACTCCTGCTAACTTATCTTACCATTCGTGGGAGCAACGACCACGTCATTGTCGTAGCCAAGCAAATCCGTTAACCAACTTACTTTTTTTTGTTGAAAATAAGCGTTGGACACTTGCAAACAAATGACGTGTTCACGCCTCAAGAAACGAACACTGAATGATCTTCATTTATTTTCTTTGTCCCTTTCCAACAATCTAGAATTCCATGTCAGCCTACTGAGATTCAATTTCAAATTTCTTCTCAGTATGCTGGCATTTCGAATGCCTACTACGATAGAATTTCAAAATCGTTATCATTTTGTTTTATTTAAATTCTATTTTATTTATCAATGTAACCAAAAACTGGAAATGCTTTTTTTCAGGCTCACTTTATTTCCCACAGAGATAAAAAAAAATGATTTAGGAAATGAATAAAACTTGTATTGCGTGTATTGCGCGAGACAGAGTTGTCCTATACAGTTGGCAAAAAAGTTGTTCTTTTATTCTAAACTATTTTTAGCAACTGAATAAAATTCATTCAATGAGTGCAAATAATAGATGAATATCTAGGTTTTCTGAATGTCACTTCGATCTGTCAAAATGGTGTACACCCGATTCTTTTTTTACACGGGGGATGCGTTCCGTGTAAAAAAAAGTTTTCAGTTCAAAATTCGAAAATCCGTGTAAAAAAAGTTTTATGATATCTCGACGAATCATGCAAAATGGAGCAACTTTGCAAAAATTTTGTTTGGGATATTTTTTACACGGCCGTGTAATAAAAAATCCGTGTAAAAACAGTATCGGGTGGATTCCGCAGCCACGCAGGCGCACGCATTGAAAATACACCGGCGTGTAATATACGCCGATGTATTTGATGTGCGGCGTGCACCATTTTGACAGATCGAAGTGACATTCAGAAAGCTTTGCATTCATCTATTAGTTGTACTCACTGAATCAATTTTATTTAATTGTTAAAATTGTGAAAAATAAAAGAGCAGAGTTTTTGCTAACTGTGTACACACTTAACACATTTCACCGTATTCGGTAAATTTTACCGAAATCTCAACAGCAGAACTGTTCGGTAATATATTTTACGGATTTTTTGTAATTTTTTCCATTGCTCAACTGTCAAAATCACCGAAAATCAGTTAAATTATTTACCGAACAGTTCTGCTGTTGAGATTTCGGTAAAATTTTACCGAATTCGGCGATTTATTTTAAGTGTGTAGGGCAACTCTGGTGCTAGATTGACTCTCTGCGTTTCAGTTCCTTGTCCATTTCGACCTTTTGTCCCTTTCGACCTTTTGATCTTATTGATCTTTAGTTTCTTTCGACCTTTTGTCCCGTTCGACGTTTTGTTCCGTTCGACGTTTTGTCCTTTCGACATTTTGTCCTTTTCGACCATTTGTCCCTTCGAACTTTTGTCTTTCGACCTTTTGTCCCTAACCCCTTTGCTGAAACAGCACACGCACTGCCCTACCGAAGTAGGGACACTGCCCATGCACTCCCTGGGCTCCTGTGCGCTTTGATAGGGCCTTCTTGCGGACACACGTAGCTTTTTGTAGAGGTTTAACAGAGCCCACTGCCAAATCCCACCACGTCCTAGGCAAGCCCCCTAACTCGCAGAGGCTGTGGGGAGGGGTCGTAAAGCTCTTGGACATAGTACCTGCTGCCTCGAATATGTATGTGAGTGTGTGTGTATGTGTACAAACTTTGTAGACACACTTTTTGGAATTCAGCATTATCCGATTTACTCGCAACAAGTTGCATTCGACGGGGAATGCGGTCCCATTGTTTGCTATTAAAAATTGTCTCGATCGGACATTGAATTTCGGAGTTATTGAAAATTATTGTTCTAAATACTCTTATGTGAATATGTACATTATGTGGCAGATATTTATTTGAAAAATGTATTGGAAGTAACCACTTTCCCTTCGATGGAACTCGAACCCACGACCCTCAGTACGCTAAACTGGTGCTGTAACCAAGCTACGAAGGACCTCCGTCGGCCTTCGCATCACATATGAGTTTTCGGTTCACATATGAGTTTTCGGTTCACATATGAGTTTTCAGAACATTGTAAATTAATGTCCAAGTCGGGTGGTTTAATACCCGGAATATAGGCAATTAACTTTGATTGAACTGAAAAATTATTGTTTTTCTTTCCAACGGTCTCGCGACGTGGTAAACTTGGAGCACCTACAATATTCTAATGAGTACAAGGCGTAAGTGTAAAAAATACGACTAAATTGATACTTTTGTTGTTAACATCATTGGCGCATGATTAATTTTGAGCAACCCTTAATTATGTCCGATTTAGCTCAAATTTTGCATAGGGGAATATTTTTGGCTATGAAAATGTTTGTGCATCGTCCGGTGTTGAAGTACCGTCGTGTGGGGCTTCTTTTGATAAATCAGGGGCTACTTCGGACATTTTAAAACAAGAATTATAACGAAAATTACTATTAAATTGTCATTATCACCAATCGGGTGTCTTGTTGATAGTTGGATGGTAACTTTCTGTTTCAAATTTGGTATTTTTTCCGTTTATTTTTTTCAAAAAATCAAAAATCCAAAGTAGCCCCCGGAATCAAAAGAAGCCCCGCACGACGGTACCACAAATGTTCTAAGAGAAAAAATCGATTTAAAAAAAAAATTAAGTAACATCAGATCTTGACGTTTAATGCATTTTTAAGTCATTTGGCATCAAAAACAAAAAAATCGACTTTCGACTTTTCTTTTGGTACCCTTTTGGAAAAAAAATCATCGGTAATAATTTCAAAACTTTGATGAATTTTAGGCACCCCTAAATCATGATTGAGCTCAAGTTTTGCATGGGGTTACACACTTAAAATAAATCGCCGAATTCGGTTAAATTTTACCGAAATCTCAACAGCAGAACTGTTCGGTAAATAATTTAACTGATTTTCGGTGATTTTGACAGTTGAGCAATGGAAAAAATTACAAAAAATCTGTAAAATAAATTACCGAACAGTTCTGCTGTTGAGATTTCGGTAAAATTTACCGAATACGGTGAAATGAGTTAAGTGTGTATATTTTGGGATAATAAAACTTGTGAGCAATGTCGTCTATTGAAATTCGAAAACGTCATTTTCATTAGCACCCTACTGGGGACATCACGGAAGTAATGGTTGATTCGGTGGATCATTAGATAATTTTCGGTATTCCATTTCATTCAAACTTCAGAACAATTTGGAGGTCTCAAAAGATCTCAAGTGACTACTGCAGCTTAGGACATTATGGAAGTCATGGTTGATTCCGTAGACCATTTGATTCAAACTGTAGGACAGTTTGGAGATTATACAACATCTAATATACTTGGGTTTGAAATGCAAATAAAAAAAAACCTGGAGGACATAATTGGGTTAATACCGCGACTGGGGTAGTTGTGGTTGATTCAGTAGACCATTTGATTCGAACTCTAGAACAAATCGGAATTCTTACAACATCTCATATGCTGGGATTTGTATTGCAAATAGAAGACAAATACTCGAAGGACGTAATTTATTTGACATCACGGCTAAGTACATCAAGGAAGTCGTCATTGATGCGGTAGACCATGTGATTCAAACTCCAGGACGATTTGGAGATCGTAAAATATCTCATATACACTAATTTGAGACAAAAATGCTTTAAAAAAAATCAAATACTCGGAGGACATAATTGGGTTGATACCTTGACCGGGGACATTATGGAAGTCTTCATTGATTCGGTAGGCTCTTTGGTTCAAATTCCAGGACAATTCGTCTAGATCCTAGAACGTCATAGTTTATTATCAAACAGGTTTTTTGAATAGTTCGCATTTAATTTAACAAGTTCGCAGAAGACAACATGCATCGACATATTTTCATACACCCTGTACCTAAGTTTCGACCATAATGATTCTCATTTCGGAATTCTGAGCTAAATCTTTCAGTTTTAAAATGTTTTTGCTTGTTTCTGGTCTTTGGTAAATGAAACATTGCGTTGAACCCACAGAAAATCCACAAAAATCGATAAAAATCCTGGTGGTATTTAGAAAAGGTTCCTTTCCTTACTACGGCGGGAATCGAACCCACACTCCACAACATGCAAATGCGTCCCGGTGACTGACGCCGCAAACCACACGGCCGAGAATAGCACTGTAAACTACTTGTTAAACTAGTGAATCTATTGACAGCATTTTATGATATTGTATAATGTTGATTACCACACTTATCCATAGAAACCTAAAAGTTAAATCTCACTACATTAGTAAAAAATAAATAGAAAAGCCTAATACCAAACAAAAAAAACTTTAAACAATAACAAAATAAGTAGAGCTTACCCAAGCGTATATTCCTCAAGTAAAGAAGACCACATGCCGTCTGACTCCGGTTCAGTCCATTGTGCCGGACTAAGCTTCACGAAGGATTTTCTACCACCTTTTTCTATCACATAGATCCCATTAACGCTTGCAAACAACTGCTGCAGCGTGACAATCCAAACCGCGATTAGCAGCACCAACCAACAGTTTAACCTCATTTTGCGCGCTTTGCTGCTACCGCCTTCACATGCACTCATATTTCCGCGTAAGATTCAACCGTTCGAAAAATTTCTCCTCGCAGATTGGTTCACACCTGAGGCTATACCTCGTTCAACTGCAGCTGCCTACGAAGAAAGCCCAATCGCCTTCAGAGCTTAGTCGGTCAGGTTTTTTTTTAAATACACTACCAACAAAAAAGTAATCACGGTGCTTTTTCGTCGTCGTTGTCACCGAGGTCCAACATTATTTCATCACACTAAATTTACAATGTTTTGTTAAAATCTCCTAATCATTATCTAACTCACGAATTAAATATCTCGAAACCTCTTCCACCGAAAGAAATTATAATAGTTTGAAAGGCAAATGACATGGTCTGATTTTAATTTCATAATCCACAAAATTAATCTATCATTTTTTTTTTAATATTGTGTCATTAGAGATTTTTATCATTTGCCCGTCCAAGTGTATCATATGCCATCATATAGCAATTAATAGTCTGTTATTGTAAGCTTCCGTAATGAATCTAAGGAAAACCAAAGGTACAAACACGTTCGATAGTAATCGTATTTCTGATACCGTGCAGACTGCTTTTTACTTCATGTCACTTTCATTTGGAATGAATCAACATGCTTTAGCGCCACCTTTACTTTTCACACACTCCGGCCTATGGCGCGCGATTGTCAGAGACACCACCCGCGACCACACTTGTCTAGTCACTCACGCTGCATTACTCAATACACGCAGCTGATCTAACCGGAATGTCCCACCTAGACGACTCCGGTTGGCGTGGATCAAAGACCTTGTTCAACGCGAATTACTTAATCTTGATGACACATTCAGGGTGACAGTACCGTTACTGATGGAACACTTGCACCGCCATGCCGCGATTGTCCGATAAGTTAAACGCGGGATATCATTGATGAAGATACATCCGCTTCAGGCACACAGCCTTTCTTTCATGAACGTTGAAGACTATAGCGAAAAATAAGCACACGACGCGTGTGCACCGTTCAATCGATCGAGCCCGTCTGCGAGAGAGAGATTTGGCGAAATGGTGGTGGGACCAGTTGATCCTTAGTCGTGGGGGGCCTGCTGGTTGGGTTCGATTTGGTTTAAACCCGGGCCGGTGATGTGGGCAGGACGTTTCGCAGAAAGTGTCAAGAAAATTTGATTGATGTCATTCGCCGGTGTATACGCCTCTGGATATCGCTTTCGTGTGGGATTGCATGCATATCGGAAATAAGTTGAGAGAGTGGAAGAAAGGTTCATAAAAGAGGCAATATTATTTGCATTCAATGTTTTGGTAAAAAATATCACTTTCTTTCGGCTTCAATAGGAACGAGTTTTGTTCGGTAGGACACTTAATCGGTTGCTGCATGATTTTCGGCAAATATGATTTTGAAGACAATCATCAAAAACAGTATGTATCATCAATAAAAACTTGTTTCGCAGCTAAATATAGCACCTAGTCACTTGTGGAAATAGTCAATGGATAGGGATTTTCCAATATATGAATAATATGTGCATAATTCGTTGAACTCTACTTCTCACTAAATATTCAACACTGTAGTAGATAGGGTGTTGAGTTGGATCGCATACTGCATACTATCAAAGTTCAAAATCCGATAGATTGTTTGAAAGAGCTGGTGTTTGTCAAGGTTGAATACTGAGGCCCATATTGTATAACATTTTTACTTCTGATTTACCTTCGGAGTGTCAAAAATCGTTGTTCGCAGATAACAAAGGTAATTTTTGTTGGACTGCAGAAAGTGTGGATACTTCCACTTATTTGCCAAAATGAAACCTTCCAGTAGACGTATTGTTACCTTGAATGACGTTCTAATAAATTAATCTGGCGAAGTAGAATATTAAGAACTTATGCTAGATAAAAAATTCACTTCCAAAAATCACATTGAAAGAATTCAAGTCATTAGAACAAACATAATAAAATTTTGAAGATGATTCTGACGTTGCCCTCCCCTCTTTCCACTTTAATTTTCCTAACGTGTTCGTCTCAGTATGATCCGAATCGCACTTTCGAATTGTTATAACTTTTGAACGCAACAATTTGAAGGTCTGAAACTTCTTGACTTTTATGTCCAAATCGGATGTTCAATTCATACTGGAGATCAGACGAATGGGTCTACCAAGACAACTGTTCTCGATATCAAGGCAACAACAATCCATGGGGTCCATATAGGCCTTTAGAGCACATCTACATGATTTAAGATTTAGAAATGTCCAAATCGGATGTTCTAAGTTCTCCGAATCATTCTGGAGTTCGAACCAATTGGTCTACCAAATCAACAAGGCCAATACCAGGTTTTGCAGAAATCGCTCTCAATAGATAACGAACAACGATAAAACAAGGCAAAAACAGTTCCGAATCATAACAAGCCATGATAACAAATTTATAAAACTTGTATACAAGTGCGAAAAAACAGTATCGGATAGGCAGCGCCCACAGAGAAGCGATGATGCTCGCTTTGTTCTCGACATTTATCATGAGGTACAGCCTCCCGTATCAGTTCTTTATCATGACAGCTTACGAATAAAGTCTCCCATGGTATACTACATATCGTATATGTATACAGAGATGATAAGTTTCATTCTTTTTTGGATTCAATCCCTGCTCAATGCAAAGCCAATAGCAACCCATAGTGTCTATACAGGCCCTTAAAGGTCATGTGCATGATTTACGATTTAGATATGCCGGATGTTCTAAGTTCTCCAAATCATTCTGGAGTTCAGACCTATTGATCTACCATATCAGCTGGGCTCAATTCAAAGACAATAGCAACCCATACAAGCCCTAGAGGCCATGTGCACTACTCTCTTGCAAGCGAAAAGTATAACACAGGTAGCTGACTTCATAAGAGGAATTGATGATTTTCTTCAAATCACAGAGGAATTAGCATCTTTGACCCAATGAGTGGAGCGACTACCATAAAAGACCCAAGGGAAACTTTTAAGACCTGTTTAAAGAAGCTTTCAAATCTGTTAAATATCCTGGTACAATCGAAACCCTTCACTAGGAATTTTTTCGCTGATTTTCGAGAACGCTAATGAAACTTCCGTTTTTAATCCTAAAAGTATTTTTAAAAAAATCTTGTTCACAAGCGTATAAAGATTGGATAGATGATTTGTTATGTCATAAATATGATTTCAATATTATGTTCAACTTTTATGACTTAAATAACATGAACTATGCGATTTCCTTTACCCACTGTACCTTAGTCAACCAAATAAAGATTCCTTGCTTATGACTGATGAACTTCGTTGGAAATTCTTCTTCTTCTTCTTATTGGCATTACATCCCCACACTGGGACAGAGCCGCCTCGCAGCTTAGTGTTCATTAAGCACTTCCACAGTTATAACCTGCGAGGTTTCTAAGCCAGGTTACCATTTCTGCATTCGTATATCATGAGGCTAGCACGATGATACTTTTATGCCCAGGGAAGTCGAGACAATTTCCAATCCGAAAATTGCCTAGACCGGCACCGGGAATCGAACCCAGCCACCCTCAGCATGGTCTTGCTTTGTAGCCGCGCGTCTTACCGCACGGCTAAGGAGGGTCCCACGTTGGAAATTAAAATAATATAATTTAACTAAGTTACAGGACCATCTTATGATTTATTCCCGGAACGGTTATTCTGGAAACAGATTCCCGTGGGGCCTAAACCGGAATTTAGAAAATAGAACGTTTCTTCAACGCATCGAAGCAGAGTGTGTCGGATTTGTTAACACTACTTTCCGTAACTAAATTTTTCGTGTCCAAGAGGAAGTTTAGTCGAACCCATCATCGTTTTGGCGGTTCATTAACAGCAGGAAAAACTCGCAGCAGGTTCCTTAGAATGTAATTTGGCGAGCACCTCTGGAGGAGCTGAACTTTTTGCCAGTTTCTTCAGGTCTGTGTATAACGCCGCATGTCCTCCGAACTCAGTGGGCGCTATAGACTCACTTCAATCGTACTACATCAATTTCCCACGCCCGATATACTCTACTGCAGAAATAGTAAGCGCATTGAGCTCTATTGATCCATCAAAGGCCCCTGGTCCGGATTAAATGCCGCCAAGCTTTATTCACTGCTCCGATGTGCTGGGACTTCCAGTTTGTCTTCTGTTCAACTTTTCTCTAACGCAGGACATCTTTCCAGATGCTTGGAAGCTTTTTCGAGGGTCGTGGGTTCGAGTCCCATCGAAGGGAAAGTGGTTACATCCAATACATTTTTTAAATTAATATCTTCCACATAATGTACATATTCACATATGAGCAGGGATTGAACTTATCATTTCATTATCATTTAGTATTCAGCCAATAACTCATTCCAGAGGTGGAATTCCGAAAAGTGTTGTATGGCGGACTTCTAGCGCTGATTCCCCTCTACAACTTTGTCTAAGGGTACATTGCTCTATGTCTAATATTCACCGCGGGAAACGCTAGTATCATTTTGTATACTAAATGATAATAACACTTATTATCATTTAGTATATTGAGTGTTCCTAGCGTTTCACGCTGTTAATATTATACATAGAGCAATGTACCCTTAGACAAAGTTGTAGAGGGGAATCAGCGCTAGAAGTCCGCCATACAACACTTTTCGGAATTCCACCTCTGAAATGAGTTATTGGCTGAATACTAAATGATAAGTTCAATCCCTGCATATGAGTGCTCATAACATTGTAAATTAATGTCCAAGTCGGGTGGTTCAATCCCTGGAATATAGGCAATTAACTTTGATTGAAGCTATTCGCATTTACTCCAATACACAAAACGGGTAGCATTCATAATGTTGAAAATTACCGTCCCATATCAATATTATGCTGTCTGGCGAAGATGTTGGAGCTCCTCATCCATGAAAATCTGTATTCGACTGCCGTCCCTATCATTTCTGAATATCAGCATGGATTCGTAAAAAAACATGTTTAATGTTTAACTCAAGCCTAGAAAAACGATGTCAAGTGGAAAGTATATACATAGATTTTTCGAAAGCATTCGATAGAGTACCGCACACTTTGTTGCTTAGGAAGCTCGACAGCCTTGGATTTCCTGATTGGATTATCGACTGGATCTGTTTATACTTCACTAGAAGATCCGCCTTTGTCAAGGTAGCCACCTACGTTGGTCCGCTGCTTTTCATAATTTTTGTCAACGGTATATCTGTTACCAAAGCTTTTGCTGTGCTCGGTTTCATTCGTCGCAACGGCGCGGAATTCGACGACGTGTCTGCTTTAAAAAGTTTGTACAGCTGTCTTGTTCGCAGCGTACTTGAATATGCCGTACCAGTTTGGGCGCCGTTCCATGAAGTGCAGTCAGCCCGTATCGAACGAGTTCAACGTAGTTTTGTCCGGTTTGCCCTCAGGAGGTTGCCCTGGACCAATCCTTTGCGATTACCACAGTACCAGGACTGTGGTCAGCTAATACACTTGGAATCGCTCCGCCAAAGACGTGCATATTTGCAGAGGATGTTCGCCGTTGACCTGCTAAGCAACCGGCTGAACTGCGATGAGCTACTACAGCGTGTCACCTTTTATATTCCGGCTCGCCGCTCCCGTCAGTGGCAACTATTTTGGGCCAGAAGACATACCTCCGCTCTTGGCCGCTGATCTGCTAGAAATATGGTTTAACCTCCACAATGACTGATTTTGATTTTAATGTTAACAGGACTTCCTTTAAAAATAGCATTAGGCGTCTACTAGATGTAAGTTAATTTTAGATGCAGCAGTCTGTACAACATAGCTGTACACTGTACACTGATGACAAAAAAATAAATAAAATAAAGTGGCCACAAACTCATTTAGAAGAAACCCTGGCAATATGGGTATCAAAATTCATGAAATTGTTCCGAAAGCATGGTCTTTTGAGTTATTAGGCCATAGGATGGTTTGACAACGGACAGGTCATCCTGAAACAGGTTTCCGTGGGGCCTAAAGAGGCCACAAACTCATTTTGAAGAAACCTTGGCAATATAGGTATCAAAATTCATGATTTTTTTCGAAAGCATGATCTGATAAGTAAGTGGACCGTAGGATGGTTTGACAACTGACTGGTCATACTGAAACAGGTTCCCGTGGATCCTAAAGTTGCCACAAACTCATTCTGAAGAAACCCTGGCAATATGTTGTACCTGGTTGGTAATTAGGTGAAAATATAACTCACCGCTGTTTTTTTTTTTCAATTATTTAGCGCCGTTGAAAGTTCAAAGTTGAACGTCGTAAATCGTAAGTTTGTGTAGCAAATTAAAAATAATTTCACCAAAATTGATCCCCTCTCCAATTACAGTATCTAATTAGGTATGGTTTCTCCACAAAAACTATAGAATAATAGATCATTGATACGCAAGAGTTTTATTTTTCAAAAACTGCTGATTCAGTTTTAAAAAATTGGCTTCCACAGATTTTCTATTACAAAAGCAAAATAAGAGGGAGCGCCTTCCTCAATTAAGGCCCCTGGATTGGCAGCGTTGAAGAATGACCCGGGATCAAAAATCTTTGTTATTAAATGTTTTAAAAAAGTGTTGCAATTTGCCCGCAGAAGGCACGGCTTGCATCACCCATCATTTTGATATAATTTTCATATTTTTATTAATATTGTTTAACTAATTGAACGTCTAATCTCTAGTATGAGGACACATTACAAGTATTGTATACACTCAACCCTCTTTTTACGGCAGTTTTTTTTACGTCACTTCGTTTTACGGCCTCCTTTTTACGGCACGTGACGTAAAAAGAATTTGAAACATTATTGACATCCAAAAGTAAGCCTATGAAAAGGCACTCCTAGAAACCCAAAGAACAAAGTAGATGCTTTGTATACAAATCATTTGCCTTCAACAATTATTCCGTTCCAGGTCATCCAAGAATTTCCTGGAGTCTACACGCGTAACCGAGGACCTAAGGTCTACAAGCGTGGCGAAGAAACTGTTATCTATTGTAAAAGATGGTTTATGCCCAATTTGATATATTGAACCAAATTCCGTTCCAGGTCATACAAGAATTCCCTGGATTATAGGTCTTAAGGTCTACCCGCGATACCGAAGGGCTGTTATCTCTTTTATTAAATGGTTCATGCTCTGTATGATCTATTAAACCAAACTCAATATGCCTTAAGCAGCCGTTCCTTTCCTGGTCATCCAAGAATTCCCTAGACTCCTCAGCCGCGGATTCATCCCAAATATGTCCTCCGAGTATTTGTCTTTAACTTGCGTCTCAAATGTAGGCATATGAGTTGTTCTAAGATCTCCAAATTGCCCTTGAGTTTGAATCAAATGGTCTGCCGAATCAACCAAGGCTTCCATGATGTCCATAGCTGCAGTAATAACCCAATTATGTCCTCCGAGTATTTTTCTTTCACTTGCTTCTCAAACTCAGACATATGAGATGTAGTAAGATCTCTAAATCCTTCTGGAGTTTGAATCAAATGACCTGAAGAATCAACCAAGGCTTCCATGATGTCCATAGCTCCGGCAATGACCCAATTATGTCCTCTGAGTATTTAACTTTCACTTGCGTCTCAAATCCAGACATATGAGATGTAGTAAGATCTACAAATCGTCCTGGAGTTTGAATCAAATGGTCTGCCGAATCAACCGAGGCTTCCATGATGTCCTCAGCCGCGGTATCGACCCAATTATGTCCTCCGATCATTTGTCTTTCACTTGGGTCTCAAATCCAGACATATGAGAAGTAGTAAGATCTCCAAATCGTCCTGGAGTTTGAATCAAATGGTCTGCCGAATCAACCGAGGCTTCCATGATGTCCTCAGCCACGGTATCAACCCAATAATGTCCTCCGAGTATTTGTCTTTCACTTGGGTGTCAAATCCAGACATATGAGATGTAGTAAGATCTCCAAATCGTCCTGGAGTTTGAATCAAATGGTCTGCCGAATCCACCGAGGCTTCCATGATGTCCCCAGCCGCAGTACCAACTCAATAATGTCCTCCGAGTATTTGTCTTTCACTTGCGTCTCAAATCCAGACATACAAGATGTAGTAAGATCTCCAAATCGTCCTGGAGTTTGAATCAAATGGTCTGCCGAATCCACCAAGGCTTCCATGATGTCCATAGCTGCGGTATCAACCCAATTATGTCCTCCTAGTAATTTTCTTTCACTTGCGTCTCAAATCCAGACATATGAGATGTAGTAAGATCTCCAAATCGTCCTGGAGTTTGAATCAAATGGTCTGCCGAATCAACCAAGGCTTTCATGATGTCCATAGCTGCGGTATCAACCCAATTATGTCCTCCGAGTAATTTTCTTTCACTTGCGTCTCAAATCCAGACATATGAGATGTGGTAAGATCTCCAAATCGTCCTGGAGTTTGAATCAAATGGTCTGCCGAATCAACCAAGGCTTTCATGATGTCCATAGCTGCGGTAGCAACCCAATTATATCCTCCGAGTAATTTTCTTTCACTTGCGTCTCAAATCCAGACATATGAGATGTGGTAAGATTCAAATCGTCCTGGAGTTTAAATCAAATGGTCTGCCGAATCAACCAAGGCTTCCATGATGTCCATAGCTGCGGTATCAACCCAATTATGTCCTCCGAATAATTTTCTTTCACTTGTGCTTAAATCCAGACATATGAGATGTAGTAAGATCTCCAAATCGCCCTGGAGTTTGAATCAAATGGTCTGCCGAATCAACCAAGGCTTCCATGATGTCCGTAGCTCCGGCAATGACCCAATTATTAGCAATTTGATTGTGACTAAATTCGGCAATTCATATATGAGACATATGAGATGTAGTAAGATCTCCAAATCCTCCTGGAGTTTGAATCAAATGTTCTGAAGAATCAACCAAGGCTTCCATGATGTCCATAGCTGCGGTAATAACCCAATTATGTCCTCCGAGTATTTTACTTTCACTTGCGTCTCAAAGCCAGACATATGAGATGTAGTAAGATCTCCAAATCGTCCTGGAGTTTGAATCAAATGGTGTGCCGAATCAACCGAGGCTTCCATGATGTCCTCAGCCGCGGTATCGACCCAATTATGTCCTCCGATCATTTGTCTTTCACTTGGGTCTCAAATCCAGACATATGAGATGTAGTAAGATCTCCAAATCGTCCTGGAGTTTGAATCAAATGGTCTGCCGAATCAACCAAGGCTTTCATGATGTTCATAGCTGCGGTATCAACCCAATAATGTCCTCCGAATAATTTTCTTTCACTTGCGTCTCAAATCCAGACATATGAGATGTAGTAAGATCTCCAAATCGTCCTGGAGTTTGAATCAAATGGTCTGCCGAATCAACCAAGGCTTCCATGATGTCCATAGCTGCGGTATCAACCCAATCATGTCCTCCGTATAATTTTCTTTCCTTTGCGTCTCAAATCCAGACATATGAGATGTAGTAAGATCTCCAAATCGTCCTGGAGTTTGAATCAAATGGTCTGCCGAATCAACCAAGGCTTCCATGATGTCCATAGCTGCGGTATCAACCCAATTATGTCCTCCGAATAATTTTCTTTCACTTGCGTCTCACATCCAGACATATGAGATGTAGTAAGATCTCCAAATTGTTCTGGAGTTTGAATCAAATGGTCTGCCGAATCAACCAAGGCTTCTATAATGTCCATAACTGCGGTATCAACCCAATTATGTCCTCCGAGTATTTTATTCCCAAGGAACATTTTTAGTTCTATAACGGTCATGAAAACCATTATTTGCTCTACATGATTTCGGTAAAATCAGCATAAAACTAAAATGTTTGTAGGGATGGTTCTAGCAATATGATTGTGGCTAAATTCGGCAATTCATATGGGCCATGCCCTTTTTGATTCATAGAACTAAAGTGAATACGGCTTCAACTATTGTTCCATTGCAGATTATCCATGAATATCATCCATCCCTGAAATATAAGCTTTACGGTCAACACGCGTAACCAAAAGGCTGTTATCTCTTTAAAAAAACTTGCTCATACCCGTTTTGATCCATAGGACTAAATTGGATACCTCTTTAACTATTGTTCCATTCCTGGTAATTTAAGAAAGTCATGGAGTACTGGTCTTTAGGTCTACAGGATTATTATTTTTAAATGGTTAATCCCGTTTTGATCCATAGATCCATATTAGATACGCATTTAACAATTATTCCACTCCAGGTCATCGAAGAAATATCTGAAGTCTAGGCTTCGTGGCCGGGGACATAATGGAAGCCTTGATTGATTCGGTAGACCATTTGATTGAATCTCTAGAACAATTGGGAGATCTTACAACATGTTACATGTTGGGGGCAGCAGGGACTTTGTCCAAGGGCTTGACGACCCCTCCCCATGGCCACTGCGAGTTAGACCGGGACCATCGTCCCTAACCCCTAATCCCAAGGCGCCAAGCGACCCGTGCCGAGGGGATGCATGGCCAGGGGGGTGAAATAATAAGCTAGGCCTTTAACGGAGCCTGTGGGGTACCTGGGCACCCTCCACAGTAATTGTCCTTTACCGCGTTATGCTGGGCTCTGGCGTGGTGGACCTCTTTTCCCGAGCAACTCGTGGGACCAAAATGGAAAACCAAGTCAATTCTTCAATTAGTGGTAGTAGTGTAGGCGACAACCCCTTCGCAAGAGGTGGGTTGTTCAGGTCTCCGCCTAGGAGGCCAGAGGCAATAGTCGGCAGCTCAGTGCGCAGCGCCAGCGTGGGTCACTCAACCTTCCTCTCGGCTATAAAAACGCCGGTAGGGGTTATTGACGGCCCATGGCTTGTGGAGGCGATGAACCGCAAACGCGATGGGCTCTCGGCCTTCGAGGTGGCGACGGAACAGCTGGACGCCATCATCGACTTTGCGTCATCGAAGCATTATATCAGCAAGGACCTCAAGAGGAGCTTGCAGAAACTTCGAAAGTCGATGCTGGACGCCAAGCTGGAGAGGGCGGTCGGGACGGCCAAGTGTAAACCCGTGAAATCGGTGGAGTCGAGGTCTACCCAGACTGAGGCCCAAGGATTCGCGGACTCGGGCAAGGTCGAATCGACCGAAGGCGTGCCAGCGAAGACGGTGGTGCCAAAGTCTACCCAGACTGAGGCTCAAGTATTTGCGGGTACGTCAGGGGTGACTGCTCCAACGGAGCAGACACAAAAACGGGGAGACAGTCTCAGGGGATGAGCTCCCTGGGGGCCGCTCCAAAACGCGGAGGGTTACTACCCCGAACAAGTGTAGTGGGGCTGGGAAGCTGAACCCCGGTCAGGTACCTCCAAAACCGGGGGAATAGGACCTGGAAAGGTCCGTCCACTCAGGAAAGACGGTGATAAGGGGTTACGGCAGGCTGAAAGTTCTCAGTCGCACCAGACCAGGGAAATAGAGGGGGGTGACGCCTCCTGGACCCTGGTCAAGAACAAGAGGAAACCGAAGACGTCAAGGGCCGAAAAGAAGGCCCAGGCGAATGAGGGTAGCAAGAAGTCTAGGGTAGGCGCCAATCGTTCCAGGGGCGATGCCCTAGTCATCACGGCGGACGAGGCTAAGTACTCGGATGTTTTGAAGGCGATGAAGAGTGACGTCAAGCTCGGTGAACTCGGCGCCGACGTACGTCGAATAAGACGTACCCGGATGGGCGAGATGATACTCGAGCTGAAGCGGGGCGTCTCGCAAAGGGCGCCGCCTACAAGAAGTTGGCGGAGGAGGTCCTAGGCGAGACGGTCAAGGTGAGGCACTCACGACGGGGGTGGATCTAAGGGTTAGAGACCTGGACGAGATCACTGAAGTCGAAGAGCTCGTCACGGCACTGCGGCGACAGTGTGAAGTGGAGACGACCACCGCAGCCGTTCGGCTACGGAAAGGTCCGGCAGGGACGCAGGTAGCATTGGTTCGGCTATCTGCAGCGGACGCCTCCAAGGTAGTCAAGTTAGGGAGCGTCAAGGTGGGATGGTCGGTATGCCCTGTGCGCATATACGAGCAACCCGAAGTTTGCTTCAAGTGCCTGGAACCGGGGCACAAGCAATGGGACTGCAAAGGCCCTGACAGAAGCAATCTCTGCCGACGCTGCGGATTGGAGGACATAAGGCACAATGCTGCACGAACCCTCCCAATTGTTTGATTTGTTCCAGCAAAGCTGTGAACAGCAAGCACCCCATGGGGGTTCGATGTGCCCGGCGTTTAAGCGTGCTGCAAAATCACAGTGCAGGTAACGCAGCTGGCTTGCTCGGCCTCGCCCGAGTGTTTGGTGTGCGCAGGTTTAGAGGAAACGGCGGAACACGTGTTGTTCGTGTGCTCACGTTTTCGCACAATGCGTGACCACATGCTTGCCACATGTGGTCTGGACACTACCCCGGACAACCTAGTTCGGAGGATGTGTAAAGATGAAGTTGGCTGGAACGCCGTTTTATCGGCTATCGCCCAAATCGTCTCGGAGCTACACAGAAGGTGGCGCGTGGACTCAAGGATGGCTAGTTCAGGCGCAAATAAGAGGTGGTCCAAGGGATCGGAGTCGGCTTCATGGGTCATACCGGTGGTCATGCTCTGTGGTCGAACTCGATCCTTTTATCGAACAAGTGGCCGCGCGAAGAACAACATGGTATCGTCGCTTTCGCGGCGTCGGTCAACCAGGCGGGTTCCGAGCCCGAGGACGGAAAGGGGTCCTCGTCAAGGCTGGGGCAGGCGTAGGCCTCGCGTCGGCAAGTCCCTCTGTGTGCTGGCGAATAGGCCCTATCGCAGAAAGGTCAATTTGGGGTGCACGCGGCATCATCATTCTTGATACCAGTCGTGCAGAGAGAAGCAGGCGCGAAGTCGACCCTTCCCACCTTCCGAGGACATAGGGCGTTGTAAGGCCACCTGGAAAGCCGGCAACGCGCTGGCACGATACCATGGTGTTCTTCTAGAAAAGCGAGTTACGATGTTCGGTGCTGCAAGGACACGCAGCTAACCTTGAGGGTGCGTTGTGCACTGGCCCCCCTTTGAAGCATTACTTTCTGGTTGTACCGAAGGGACTATGGGCTTGGCGGCAATGGAAACGGTTTAGCGGGTCGGGAATGTAGTCCTGCCTCCCTCGATGATCCCTAACCCCGCAATTCCTGGTCAACCCAGGTTGTCTGTTGAGCAGATTCCCCCTCCATTGTTTAGGAACACACTTAAAATTTTCCACCGATCTCGGCTGTGCAAATCTCGGTTTAAGTTCGTTTGCTGATATATCGGCTGAATGGACGTATGATTACGGTGGCTCCTTTGAGTGCCGCAGTAAACAAATGACTTTTTCAACTGAGATATCGGCAGAAATTCCCGAACCGAGCGCTCGGCTGTGCGAATCTCGGCAAAAGAATAAAAAAATGCCGAGCGGAACTGAGTGTGAAGAAAAAAAAAACAACATGTTACATGTCAGAATTCGAGACGCAATTCGCAAACTATCCAAATTCCAGGAAATCTTTGAGATCTTACAACACCTCATATGCCTTGATTTAAGACGAGTGAAAGACAAACACTTGGTTGATTTGGTAGACCATTTGATTCAAACTCCAGGACAATTTGAAGATCTTACAACATCTTACATGCTAAAATTTGTGACTCAAGTGAAAGACTAATACTCAGAAGACAAAATTGGGTTGACACTGCGGTTGGAGGAACCATGGTAGCCTTGGTTGATTCATTAGACCTTTCGATTCAAATTTCCGGACAATGTGGAGATCTTACAACACCTCATATGTCTTGTTCTGAGATACAAGTGAAATAAAAATATTTAGAGAACATATTGGAGTTGATGCCACGGCTTAGGATATCATGGAATCATTGGATGATTCGATAGATCATTTGATCTCCAGGACAATTTGGAGATCTTAGAACATCTCATATACCTGTATTTGAGACGTTAGTAAAAGACCAATGCTCAGAAGACAAAATTGGGTTGACACCGCGGCTGGGGACATCGTGAAAGCCTTGTTTGATTCGGCAGAACATTTGATTCAAACTCCAGAACAATTTGGAGATCTTAAAACGTATCATATGCTTGTATTTGAGACGTAAGTGAAAGACAAATAATCGGAGGACATAATTGGGTTGATATCGCGACTGGGAGCACCATGAAAGCCTTGGTTGATTCATTACACCATTTGATTCAAACTCCAGGACAATTTGGAGATCTTACAACACCTCATATGTCTTGTTTTGAGATGCAAGTGAAAGACAAATACTCAGAGAACATAATTGAGTTGATTCCACGGCTTAGGACATCGTGAAGGCTTTGGTTGATTCGATAGACCATTTGATTCAAACTCCAGGACAATTTGGAGATCTTACAATATCGAATATGCCTGTATTTGAGACGTTAGTAGAAGACCAATACTCAGAAGACAAAGCTGGGTTGACATCGAGGCAGCCTTGGTTGATTATGTAGACCATTTGATTCAAACTCCAGGACAATTTGGAGATCTTACAACATCTCATATACCTGGACTTGAGACGCAAGTGAATGACAAATACTCGGAGGGCATGATTGGGTTGATACCGCGGCTGGGGGCACTATGGAGTCCTTGGTTGATTCATTACAAAATTTGATTCAAACTCCAGGACAATTAGGAGATCTTACAACACCTCATATGTCTTGTTTTGAGACGCAAGTGAAAGACAAATACTCAGAGAACATTATTGAGTTAATACCACGGCTTAGGACATCATATAGGCTTTGGTTGATTTGATAGACCATTTGATTTAAATTCCAGGACAATTTGGAGATCTTACAATATCGAATATGCCTGTATTTAAAACGTTAGTAAAAGACCAACACTCAGAAGACACAATTGGGTTGACACCGAGGCTGAGGACATCGTGGAATCCTTGTTTGATTCGGTAGACCATTTTATTCAAACTCCAGGACAATTTGCAGATCTTAAAACATCTCATATACCTGGACTTGAGACGCAGGTGAAAGACTAATACTCGGAAGGCATGACTGAGATTATACCGCGACTGAGGACATCATGCAAGCCTCAGTAGATTCGGTAGACCGTTTGATTCAAACTCCAGGACGATTTGGAGATCTTACAACTTCATACATGCAAGAATGGAAGACGGATGTGAAAGACAAATAATCGGAGGACAAAATTGGGTTGACACCGAAACTGGAGACATCATGGAAGCCTTGGTTGATTCGGTGGACCATTTGATTCAAACTTCAGGACAATTTGGAGATCTTACAACACCTCATATGTCTTGTTTTGAGACGCAAGTGAAAGACAAATCCTCGGAGGACATAATTGAGTTGATACCACGACTTTGGATATCATGAAGGCTTTGGTTGATTCGGTAGACCATTTGATTCAAACTCCAGGACAATTTGGAGATCTTATAACATCTGCTGGATTCGGAGAGATCTTACAATACCTCATGTAAGACGCAAGTGAATGTATTTGAATGTATCCTCACTATCAATAAATTAAGTGAAGTACTAGAAATTTTAGCAAAAATTTTTTTTACGTCACATTCGATTTACGTCCCCCCAATAAGTGACGTAAAAAGAGGGTTGAGTGTACTAGTATAATGAATGAATCCTTTATTTGGGAATTATGGATAGAGAAACCTGAAAAGTGTTGCAAGTCACCCCTTTTGACGGTCACTCACGCATGGTGCCTCAATGATTGTGATTTGAGTATAATTCTACCAAACCTTGTTGAACAGTAGAACAGATACGATGCCGTAATACCAAGTGAGTGAAGTATGAACAACGATGGACGGAGAATTCACAAATAGAAATGCTGGCGTTACATTATTCTCGAGGTATTGTGATTGTTATTGATGTAGTTCTAAATAAGTTTTGGCTCACAGTAGTCTTTATTTTTTCTTAAATCTATCTAAATCTTTCAGTTCAATTTCCTAGAAAAATAGTTTATCATAATCAATAAAAATTAATCTCTTCCGAATTGGCCTCTACTGTGCTAATTTTCGGTTATAATTAGGCTTAAAATAGACATCACCGTGAACCCTAGAATCACTGCAATCAGTTGCAGTAATCCAAGGTGTCGAATCCGCATCATGGCTCGCTTTCCTCGTTCTCGGGGAAGAACCTCACTGACTGTTACATAAAGCAGAGTGCCACCGGCAACCCCTTGTAAAGTTGGTATCACCAGCTCATTAAACGTTTGTCCAATGTCGTCAAGTATCATACCTACGCCAATACCGGCCACCGAACCCACCGCAAAAGTAAGGATTTGCAAAATGTGCGACCACCTATGTCGGCTTCCGTGTGAACAAATTTCAACGCCCAAACAAAAGCCCACCACGTATTTGTGAGCGCTGACGGCTCCAAGCAAGAGTAGGACTCCTGGTGCCGTACTTTGCACCCCGATGGCAAGTCCCTCAAGCAACGAGTGGACTACTAGTGCCAGCAGTAAGCTAAAAACGCCTGTAACCGGCTCTGACATATCTCCGGTTATGATAACAGCCCTCGGGATGCTTTCTGTTGAATCAGAAGAACAGGACAAACCGAGAGTTTGACTGTTCCCAGGTGCATCATAGTCCGACGCTCGCTGTGCAATTTGAATTGTGCTGTCACTGTAATGAAATAACATTATTGTAAGATGCCAATTGAATATTGACGTCAGAAGACAAACCTTTTACTTAGCAATTTGGTTTCCTCACTAGTTCCGTATCCCCTATTGTCGAGGTCTCCATTATTAGAATCTCGACTGACACGCCTTCCAGAAGACACGGCTCCGTCGCTTTGCTGTCCATTGCAATTGTTGTGACTATGCCCATGACTATGGCCTGCACCACACATATGACTAAGTTCATCTACGGCGTAGATCAGGAAGAATCCAATGCAAAATATGATCTCTGCATACTCTTTCAGTGCAACCCGAACTTCTGGTAGCATGTGTACTAGAGCCGTTGCCAACAGAACTCCTGCTCCGAAGCATAGCAGAAATGATATCAACGCCGGAAATCTCTCTCGATTCCGCTGGGAGCAAAACAGCGGCAATATTCCGGATATAAAACTACCCAATCCAAGGGCTAAAATAGCTAGCAGCTTAGCTTCGTTTTTGCTCATGCCAGTTTCCTCTATGTGTGCGGTAATGTTCAATGTTTGTTCTCTCATAATTAGTGGATGTGCCGTATCCACGTCGAGACTGGTGGCAAGGTGCTCCATTGTGTGTTCTGAGAGGTGTTTCGAGATCAGTTACCGGGGCGAGACTGCTAATGGGAACTCAGCTATGTGTCTGGAGAGACACCCTCGCGCTTATCATTTGTTTACTGTTCGAGAGCAGATTTGCGATGGCAAGCAAAGATTAGAAGATACTTTAAGGTCGGTTAAAATCTGTGGAAGGAGAAAAAAAAACAAATGTGAGATTGGTGATACGCATTATGGGTGTCGGTTTGTTTAGCTATTGCTGGAGCTTATCTATACAACAGGTGAGATATTGTAGGTCAAGGTGCTGGCGGATAATAACTAGCGCTTCGTTATGCAAATTGCTTTGGATGTACATATAGGGTCAGAAAAGTATTTGCCTTGTTTGTAGTCTTCTTCTTTTCATTGGCATTACATCCCCCACTGAAACATTGCGGCCTCGTGTTCATTATTCACTTATACAGTTATTAACTGCGAGGTTTTTAATAATAGTTTCAATTTTTGCATTATTCGTATATCGTATGGGCTAATACGATGATACTATTATGCCCAGGAAAGTCGACACAATTTCAAACCCGAACATTTTCTTGATCAAAACCCATATTTGCCCATATTGCATATGTGACCCATCCGTCCTGAAAGGGTTAAATACGGCATCTACTCACTCACTCACTTATGGGTCCAGAGCACCCCTCAGGAGTCAACGAAAAAGATCTTCATCTTTTTTGTAAAGTACCTATGAATGGTTGACTCGCTTGCATTTACAATCTTAAATTTCTGTTGATATCGGTTTTTGATGGTTTTTGAGCTCAGCATTCGAGATCTTGTTACGAGGCCACCTGGCTCGAATTATAAAACGTAGACATCGCATCGGTTGATGAGAACTTGCAGCTTCGGCGTGATCTCTACTGATACACACCAACTAATCTGATTTAGCAAAGGCAGCCCCAGCTTTCTTGACCCGTGTTTCTATGTCCTATATCCCGGATCAATCTATATCTATATACATAAAAATGAATTTCTGTCTGTCTGACCCTTATAGACTCGGAAACTACTGAACCGATCGGCGTGAAAATTTACATGCAGAGGTTTTTGGGGTCGGGGAAGGTTCTTAAGATGGTTTGAGACCCCTCCCTCTTTTGTAAAGGGGAGCTCCCATACAAATGGAACACACATTTCTGCTTAACTCGAGAACTAATCAGAGAATAAATCAATTTTAGGCGAAACAAAGTTCGTCGGGTCTGCTAGTAATGCATAATTAAATTATTACAAGGGGAGTTATTTATTTCAGATATTGTAACAATATGTATTATAAATTTGGCTGGTTACTTGTTAAAATAACAAAAACTATATCAAAAATCCCTTTAGCCGTAACACAATTAAATCAGAAATTGATACCTTCATATCAACATTCTAACAAACGTTGATATACAGGGGTTAGACAAAAAGGTTGAGATAGGCAAAAATTTGTCGAAGTTCAAATTTGCATAACTTTGCGTAGAATGATCCGATTTTGATCAAACCGGGACCATCGGACGCGGAAACTCTTCTAGTATACTGGCCCTATGCGAAACCTCTGATTGACCCTTGGCCACCGGTGGTGTCCGGGTTTTCCAAGGGTATGTTAAAAATGCATTTTTTTCTGCTGCTTGTCATTTTATATGTCGTTTACTGCCATCATGTTTTATGCTTTCCCCAAAAACTAGAACTAATATGCTGACCAATGCTGGCTGCAGATCGAAAATCCGTTCGGTATACGCAGAGATATGGCCATTTTCGTGAAAACGATACGGGATTGGCCATACACCCTGAACAAATGTCACTTTCGCAGAACTTCCGGAACCTGTTACAAATTGGCCAAAGAGTCTTACAGTTCTCAAAATATATCTCTAATAAAGATCCTATATTCATCGTCTTGGGAAAACATGAATTTTGACACCCATATATGCATGGTTCCAGATGGTGCCAAAACCGACTCCTCCTGGAAGGCATATGGAACCTGCTATAAGGGTGGCAGTGGACACTATCATTTTGGAAATGTTTCTGTAATCATCGTCTCGCAAAGCCATGAAGTCAGATACTCATATTTGAATTATTCCGATTTGTTATCATTTCATCATGTTCCCGGAACCGTTTATACAGAAATGGCCATATCTCTGCGTAGTTTAGATGGATTCTCGATCTACAGCCACCATTGGACGGCTTATTAGTTCTAGTTTTCGGAGAAAGTATAAAACATGATGAATGTTAACGTCACATAAAATTACAAGCAGTGGAAAAAATGCATCTTGAACATACCCTCGGAAAACTCGGAACATCTCCGGTGGCCAAGAACTAATCTATGGTTTTGTAGGAGAACAGTATACTAGAAGAGTGTCCGCTTCTGATGGTCCTGGTTTTATCAAAATCGGATTATTATACGCAAAGTTATGCTGATTTGAATTTCGACTTATTTTTACCTATCTCAACCTTTTTGTCTAACCCCTCTATTTGTGCGGTGCAAAAATCTACTTCCAAGGTAATTACCTACATCACAGATAAAAATATGGTACGCTACAACGAAGGGTTCTTATCCATAATGTAGGTAATTAACTATGTTCCAGCTATTAATATCGTTCAATTTATACTGAAGGTGTCAACCTCTGATTTTTTTTTCTAATCTTTACAAAAAAATAGGCTTTTAGGCAATTATTTTATTAAAATATACATAGCTAATGTTGTTATAATTTTGATAAGAAATAAAACTGATCGAAGCCACATTTTTATCGAATTATACACGATGTTTTAAGTAACAACCATTGATAGAATTGAATTATAATTTTGTTATGCATTCTTTTACGAGAGGTGGCAAAACACAAATTTATTACTAATGGGCACTGCGTTTGGTTGCACCATATGATGGATCCATTTCAAAAGCAATGCTTAATGAGTTTCTAAGAAAACCAAAAGCCACAAGTAAAAAGATGAAACACTTTGGTCGGATTTGTCATTAACTCTCTTCGAAATATTTATAACACGTAGTTAGGCCAATTGGCCAATATTTGTGAAAACACCTTTATATGTTTCCTATTGTATTTCGAGTGAAGAGTAATAGCACGAATAAAATTAAAAAAAACTCATTTGATTATCTTGAAAATGAATGAATCTGCGATTTTAACATAGGGGAAGATTTCACAGCACCGGACACCTCCCAATACCGAACACTTCTCAAAACGACAATTGCAGAGGTTTCCCCAACTTATATAGTACAAAAGAAAGCTATTGAAAAGTCCTTTACCTGCATGGAATATTAGATTCTAATGTTGTACATTATGTACAAAATTTAAAATTTAAGTAAAATTGCCAGAAATTTCCATGTATCGCCTTCGTAATTGGAGACATTTTTCTGAACCGTGAATAATTCCACAAAAGTTAATCATCGAAATACATCGTCGAAGAAAATGTTCAAATGAACAAAATATTGTTTGTATGAACCATCAATGATCATATTTTGTGTATATGGTATACAAGTAAGTAGTGGGGATCTCCCACTACTTGTATCGACCCATCATTACCAAAATAAAACTATAAGTAACAATACAATGTTCGCTAGTTTTAATATTGAAACGGCTAACGCTAAATATGTATAATTATTCGTTCTTTGAATAAGGCTCCACCCTATTCTTTCTATAACCAGGCACTACACGTAGCGATTCAAAATGAATATTTTCTCTATGTATTGGATGGCATGTGCAAGTGTAATGCAATGTATGTATGCCATACTTACACCGAATGAACATCCCTATCCAGCGCACCAACACTGACTTGTATCTTCTCATATCAAGCCAAGACTCAAGACAGACTGAAAAGATTAACGATAGGTCTGTGTGATTTTGTTCCTATGGGTTTTCACATGGAAAATCAAAATTTAGGCCCCTTTCAAAATACATGGGGACCAAAATCCGGTCGTAAATTTTCCAGAAGTATGAGGCTACCTTCACCAGTACTGAGATTTTCATTTTCATTGGGGGCAGTCACGCGATATTTACGTTTAGCTCTCTCTCTCTCTCGCTCTCATAAAAAACATAAACAATGAAAAGAATTTCGCCAAATTTTCATGGTTTTTAATTTCATGAAAGAGCATTAAAGCAAATTAAAGTAATGTAAACAAGCGGTCTCTGCTTCAGTATTACTTCCAACACGAAAATCAGAGACAATATAATAATTTTATCGACTAGTCATTATTGTTGGCTCAATTCTATTAAAATGATTTAGAAATTCAGATTTCAAAACAATGCAAACATTCCCATCACGAGTGCTTGTAAAGTGATAGTTGACCGGGAGCTCGCTGCATTTTCTACATGGTCTCTTGAAAATGAAAATGCCCCTGTTTTCGCTTTCGCATGACAATCATGAAAACTATCAGTGCTGAGTCCTTTACTCAAATTATTTCTTATATTGTGATGCTTTCATTCTGAATATCCACGGTTTACTAGTCTTGCTATATGGAGTTTTTTCTCTCACACAAATACTTCTGCTAAAAAAAACTATGATTGTATACGAATGTTTTTAGTTTTCATGGTCACGTTTGACAGAACGTTTTTCCCATATTTGCACATTGTCATTCCTGTCATATGGGCCATGCAAATAATCGAGATGTTTGATGATTGAGCTCAACAAAACAAAGTACTGAAACGCATTTTTTCAGCAGCGGGAACATAAGCAAATGTATGAACCCGTGTAGTTTGTTTGCGAATACAACTAACATAAGAGTGTGTTATTGATAGCGGAACTGAAGCTTTAATTATTCTACTTCAATCGATTTTGTTTAGATTGAAGCGCGAATAAACAATTAGTCCATACAACTCTCATCCTTTAGTACATGTGCACTAATTGTATCTATATCACTTTCCAGGAAATTAGAAATATTCCACAGCCACGATCGTTATTTTCCAATTACCGCACAAACGATTATAACAATGTTCACGATCGACTAGCACGTACCCTTTGTTCACTGTTGTGACTGCATTTTCGCAACTCTGTTCGATCTGGTTCGATTCAGACCCTGATCTTTCGCCGTGGCAGAAGATGCATCGCGAGCAAGATGGTTACACAATTGCGGTCGAGCTTTATAGCGCAGGAGTTTGTTTTCGTTGACCTCAACTGCACCACACTTGTGAGTCACTTCGATTTCGACACAAAACAAAACTGTATGAGGTGTTGCTTTGTGATGGTCGATACGTCGTTGGAAACGGTTGAAAATGAACTAAAATTTAGTAGACGAAATAACGTACCCACAAGCGCGATGCATACAACGATATTTGTACAGAGGGAATGGTTTAAAATGCGCCATTGAACGCATTAGGTGCGGGTTGTCAGTTGTATCAAGGATTTTACTTATTTTTAATGTTCACAATAAACTAATCCAATTTCCGATCAACATTGTTAGAAATATTATATCGATAAAAAATCATCGATGTTTTAAGACATTGAAATTTCAAAAAGCTTTTAAACAGAATAAAAATATGCAGGGCTGAAAGCGTGTTCTATATGATAAGTTATGAAAAACTAAATATTGTTCTATGTTTAATAACCCAATTTTCACCCTTAACAAGATTTTTTTTTGTAGAAAACTCATTTAATTAACCTAATAGTGATACTGCCTTTCTCTCATTTAGCAATGACACCAACCTTTTCTGAGTCAATTAGTAGGGGAACTGTCCAGATCTCCATCTCACTGAACATATATTCATCTCATTGCGAAACAAAGAAATACAGCACCAATTTTGTTGCTTCTTTCTGTCAACATGTGTCAGTAGATATCACACTACAGAACCAAATGAATATGAAATAAAATGTGGATATGTGTAAGCAACAAACAGTAATATGATTTTTTTTTTTGCGGATTTGAATTTCCGAGTAATTTTTTTCAGAAACTGCTTCCTTCATTATTTTTCTCAGTAATAGTTTTTACTTACAAGAAATTTAGTTTAGCTCGATTTAATCAGAATCGCTGTGTTTCAGTGAATTTCATTGAACTACTCGTATGATAAAAATTTTGCTACTTAGCTTAACATGTTTTGTGACGAACGAAACCTCATTTTTACTGAAATTTCGATTAAAAGTATGTTTGCTTAAATTTAGCTATGCTCACTGGGGTAAGTAAAGAATCAGTCAGCCATTATGATATGTTTGCTTATCACTTGTTCACAAGCAATTATCGTCCACTGGAACACCTTCTCTACTCCCATCGTACTAAAACCACAAAACAATTACACCATCTAGATAACAAAGATAAGACTCAAATACACAAGAGCCTAGTATGGTATAGCACGAGCCCTAGTACAATTCTTAAATGGCGGGATAATCATACCCACTACTAGAGCACAGACAAACAGTCACAACACTTGTTAAATTCTCATCGCACACTGATTTACTCGTCAATTTAAATAATCATTAGTTGACCAAGCACCCACTCATGGAGCGCGCATTGAATTAGACCGCCATCGGATTTGATTTGATTTCAGACCGCCATCGGGTTCGTCATTCGACTAATTTAGTGAAAACAAGTTGTCGAAAGAGTTTGTACGACGATGAATCTGGTGACTGAATATTCAATGTGTTATGTCTGTGACCAGAGTAAGTTTCACCAAAATCTATATTGTCAACGTTGATTCACGCACATGAACATTTTGCGATGAAACAGTCTACAGTCGACTCTCTAAATCTCGATGTTCTATATCTCGATATCTCTCCCTACCATCGACAGTTTAGTTTTCTACATCTCTATAACCTGCCTATCTCGATGTGTTCTGATCATATTTTGTTCAGGATTCACCCTGCTTATGTCGATATGTTCATATTTTTAGGCTACTAGACCATATTTGGACAATAACAAACACATCGACAAAAAGAAACGACATTTGTTTTCTTGTCGTTTTTAGTAGCAACGAGCTTTTTTGAATCTAGTGTCCATTTCAATTTTCCTTACATTCTTCGATCTCTCTTTATCTCGATGGTCCCTTCAATATCAGGATGTAGAGAGGCGACTGTATAATCAATTAAAAATGATCAACAAATATCTTATTTTTTATAAAGAAATTGAGGCCTAGCCGAGCAGGAGCGACGACCCCTATAACAGAAGTTGGTATGAACTTGCCTTGCATAAGAGGTAAAGTGCCAAAAAAAAACCTTAAAAATCAAACGAGTGAACTTCCCACAAAGCTGCTGCATAAATTGTTATCAAAAAAAAAAAAGGTCTAAGTGGACCTTTGGTTTACCCAACCACCCCCCAGAGTCTACGTGGTTTATGGACAGCCCCTTATTTGAGTAAGGTTATTTTCTCCTGCTCGGGAAAAGCAAAATATTCGCAAAAAGCATTAAATTTCATATCGGAAAACTGCAAAAAATCAAGACAAAATTTTCAAAACGACTTATCTGCTTTTGTTGGATTGCGTCGAAGTGCTATCAGATTCGTCAAATCGACGATTGAATCTTTGTTTACAAAAGCAGATAAGTCGTTTTGAAAATTTTGTCTTGAAATGTTCCAGACTGTTCCAGAAACTACAAGCACACAAACAATTAGTCGTAAAATTGAACTACGGCTCCCAAACAGTATAAATCATTAGTTTTCTGTACAATGCCCCGGCCATGTGCCCAAGTAGTGATTTACCGGATTTACCCTATACGAAGGCAAATTATCCAACTTCGGAAATAGTGCGTTCACCAAAAGATGCGCTAAATAACACAAAGTTTGACAGATAAAACTTCAGTAGAATGTTCGGTTCGGAAGTCCCTACTTCCGAATTATATTTAATGTATGCTAAGCCGACTATATTAATTTGTTCGTATTACAGTGACTATAATAACAGTGTCGTCAAGTGTCAGAATTGGAACAGAATCATCTGTCAGTGCCATACAAATGCACGTTCCAAACGAGCAGGAGACTGTGGCACATGACGTTACAGATATGTTCCGATTTTATCACGTTCCGATTTTGTCACGCTCCGATTTCGTCAACAAAATTATTCCGTTTTTATCAACAAGAAAATTCAATCATTTTTTTAGAGATTTAGCTTTTAAAATTAAATGACTTGGGTTAGTGTTTGGCCAAATGTTGTATTTATAGTATTTCAAGCACTAGCGGTAAAAAAGCCGTAACTAACAAGACAAGGTTTCTCTTTACCGACTTCTCCCCATCGGAATAAAAGATACAAGATGCGGGTTTGTTTGCACTTTATTACTTCAGTACGAAGGATTACATTGTTATCTGGCGGAGATCGTAGTAGTCAAGGCTCGCGAACTGACGCGTTTTTCCTGTCACCATATTTTTTTGCTCCCGAAAATTGTATTAATAGAAATTATGTTATAGTGGATTTCTTGGAACTGCGTGATTGAGCAGACAAATGCTGATCAAAATGTTGCGATCTTTTTGCGCCATCCATAGTAGAGAAGTTCAAAGGTAATGAAGGTCATTGTCATGGAACGGCTGGAAAACACCAACGGCCGGCGTCTTATCATCACCATGAACGCCGGAGCCTTCATTCTGACACACACCTTCCCGACAACCCCCTTGTTGGATGTTCTTTGGTAAGGTAAAAATGCTGGACGCAGACTGCATTCGTGTGGTAAGTTATCTAATGAATCCTTAAATTGAATTTTAAACTGAATTTTGCAATTTTGCTTGCCGTTGTGGTACGTTGTTAGTCCAGCAAATGTTTGAGTTTTTTTGTTTGTGCTTTATTAGAATGATTTTTTACACATAGTGCTAGCATAACTGGGCGTTCCCATAAAGGTAACAAATTCAACATTTTATCTATATTGATGGCATCAGGAATATAGCGGTAGGTTATTTCATTCTCATCTCCTCTTTGAACGTTCAACGCCAAAACATGAATTTAAATCGTCCATAAGGCATAATGTTTTTGTTCTAGTTCGTTATGTTTTGGAAAAATGTCTCTCCAAATCGATATCTTCTCTATCTATTCTAGTTGTTTGACTCTTCTTTAACTCGTCTGATTAGTAAATTTTTTTGGATGAATTATAAAAGCTTGAGTTTTATTAATCAAATGGAAATTAGCAACGCACTCTTAAATTATTAGTTAATAATCATCCTAACACGAAATTCGACAAAAAAATTATAAAACAAAATGCGAGATAGTTTAGTTTTATGGTGTGAAGGAATGCATAGAAGCAATAATTAGGCTATAGTTTCAAGGCTAGTCTACGTAATGGATATTCTATTTGCTGCTGTTTCGCATGTTGCTTTCATTGAAGATTAGGTTAATGAAAAATGTTTGATCTTTCTCGTAAATTGATGCATACTGAATAATTTATAACAAATCAAGAAAGTGGTTAATTTGCTCAAAACTTCACGTGTCGTGTGATGTTTTCTCCTGTGCGGTACGTCATTTCCTGAGTGGGACCACGTAATATTACAATTACAGAAACACCCAGCATACATTTTGCAGGGGCAGATCATGTTAAAATTATCACAAACCAATTTGCATTCCAATACAGTACATAGTTAGCTTTCTGGTACACCAACGTACATAGAGATATAACAAAATTTGCAATTTTATCTGTACGTGAAAAAAGCTATGTTTTATATTAATTATTTTCCCTCGCGTTAGCTGAATATGAAAAAATCACACTTTCTGATTATTGCGGACAGTTTAAAGATAAATTAACAATAGCTCTACCGGAGCGATTAATTGTCTGCCCTATACGTTGGGTGAATAATGTCACAACAAAATACGTCGTAACTGATCTTTACTTTGTTCTCGCATCAACATTAACATGCTAGTTACTTGGATTACATCACTTACCAAGGTGAATCCTGATCTAAGTAATGACACTTCCTCTCCCTATTTACAATATCCTTCCCGTAACAACCGTAGAGATGCAGACGATTCGTCGGTCTCTAAAACAACGGTTGTTACAATAACATTCCTTCCCTTCCCTCGATGATCGTAAGGACGTGGCCGGCGCCGTTATTGACCCATTAAAAGTTGAGCTTTCGGAACGTGCACATTGAGGATGGAAAGCTAATCCCAAGTCCCATCTGTTGGTTCCCTGTGCAATTCCGCTAGTTCCGGTCAATCACGGAGTAGCAACTACGAATTGTACGATCATCTCATGCTCATGCTCATGCATGCTCAGTACGAAGGATTACATTGTTATCTGGCGTTCTGATATAACCGAAAAATCGTTGAGAAACTTTTTCGGATGTTCTAGGCCGTCCAAACTGTTCTGGAGTACATATCCTCGAATGCATTAGGAAATATGTCCACACAAAAAATCTCCTAAGCTGGGATTTATGTCCAAAAATATCTATGTGATCATAAGACATAAATTGATCGAGTTTTGGATAAACGTAAACTATTTCAGGGTCTCCAAAACGCCCTGGAGTTCAGAACATGTGATATACCCGATCAACCAAGCCTTGAACGACGTATTCGTGCATCGTTGAACATCTTAGCAGGTACATTGTGCCGATAAGATTTCACTCATTACTTTTACACGCAACTATACGCCTTTTAGTTTCTCCAAAACATTCTTGAGTTCAAATCAGTTCAGAACATGTGATCTACCCGATCAACCAAGCCCTGGACGATGTATCCATGCATCGTTGAACATCCCAGCAGATCCATTTAGCCGATAGTATTTCACTCATTATTTTTACAAGCTACTACAGGCCTTTTCGGTTGTTCAAAACGTCCTTGAGTTCAGAACATGTGATCTAGCTGCTCAACCAAGTCCTGAAAGATGTACCTGTGTATCGCTAATCATCCCAGCAGGTCCGTCGAGCCGATAGAATGGTACTTATTACTTTTACAAGCTACTACAAGTCTTTTCTGTTCTCTAAAATGTCCTGGACATGTGATCTACCCGTTCAACCAAGTCCCAAATGATATATCCGTGCATAACATCATAAACATTCCAGCAGTTCCATCGAGCTGGTAGGATATCACTTAATTATTTTACAAGCTCCATGAGTTGATGTTCTAAGACTCGATATCGAATCGTTGGAACAAATACCTTACAAATACCAATACCTTTTCCGAACTAAATCTATCACATGTTGTACATATGCATAATCAAGTTTCAGACATAGTAATTAATTTCCACTCCGGGTGGCTTAATACCCGGCATATAGGCAATTAATCTTTGAATGTACTGAAATGATGTCATACAAAAATATTTTCACGGTTACTTTGATAATCTTTTCGAACAATTTTCCAAGTTCTGTTCCACATCTCAATACCGACTTTATTACATCTCTTCAAAACGTCTTGGATCTCAGTTCATTTCACTACCGAATTTTCAACACGGCTTTAACCTATCCAATGATCCAACTTATAAATGATGTTAGATATGATACCCTAGTGAAGCCATTTAGCTTATATGACTTCAATCATCACTTGTTCTACCCATTGGCCTTTACGGTTGGCTAAAATATTCTGGAAGTCGTATTGTTTTATGTAACCATCCAAGTCCGTTATACGCCTCAACAAAAAAGTCCGCAGCTAAATTGCTCGACACAAACACCTCCTTAGTTATTGTGCATCTAATAGATATCTTGATCTTAACTCAAGATCATTTTGGAGGACCTTGGACATCTTCTTCTTTTGCTATGGATCTACATTCCAACTGGAACTTGGCCGGCTTTTCAACTTAGTATTCTATTAGAATTTCCTCAGTTATTAATTAAAAGCTTTTCTATGCCCACCATTGCATGAGTATGTATCTTGTGAGACTAGTACAAAGGAAACGCTATGCCCAGGACATCTAGAATGTTCCCCAAATGAAAATATTCTTGACCGGACCGGATCTAAGTGAACACCTCGTATTCCAGAAAATTTTGTTTACATTATTCCTATTGGATATATTAAGTTTATGCCAAAGACATTGCAAAAACTTTGATTGATTGACCTTGAGCTGAACTCGAGAATGTTTTGGAGTACCTTGAACATCTCAAATTTACGAGAATTGAGTTTGCATGGTGCGCACATGCTTATTGAACCATGTTGGGTACATATCGATGTTGAGGACATTGCACGAAGCCTTGGTTGTCCGGTAGATACTTTAGGTTGAACTTGGCAACGTTTTGGAATACCTTGACCATCATTGAGAAAACTGGATTTAAATTATGCGCATGTGCCTATTGGACTGGATTGGGTATATGACGATGATGATGACTTTGCATAAGCCAGCAATAAATCATTTTTACTAAAATTTTAGCTTGAAAAAATCGTCTAAGAAAATTATTCCGGTTTTGTCACTGTTCCGATTTTATCAACTGAAACTCTTCTAAATGTGGAGTCAATCTGGGGTAGCATCAAATGATGATACTAAATAATAATGGTTCTACATTTCTTTCATAACAACAAAATATGTGAGAGTTTTCAAATGCTAGAAGCGATTGATCCTGTGCACCCGAATGGTGAAAAGAATCGATTTGAAAGATCTCTATTATGAGCAATATCAAGTTAGATTTCGGACGACTTACGAGCGTTTAAAATTTTGTTTTGTAAATACTTTCCATTTAAATTGTTTGTTTTCTTTTATTTGGTTAAGTTGTACAAGAAAAGGTTGTAATAATAGATTAAATGCACTACTTTCATTCGAAAACCCCTCAGCTCGATGTATTTTTTTAGCAGGCTGGTAGAACAGGTGTACCAAAAGTCCACGAGACGCCCCTGCATTTTAATCATTATAATATTGTGGCTTCTGTAAAGTTCGACTATTCCCTATCTGTTAAACTTTGTATGTTCTATATCTTGAAGCATGGAATGTTCGATGTGATAAGTAAGAAATGAGAAGTAAGTAGTGAAAAGTTTTAAGAGTGATTCGTAGCGAGTAGCGAGTAGTAGTGAGTAGCGAGTATAGATAGTGGAATATATAGAGGAGCGAAGATAAATCCTCTGTCTCCAAACGAACTGTCAAACGTGTCTCCAAACGAGCATGACGTCACGATTTCAATGGAAACGTTAAGGGCTGTGACGTCATATGCGCGTGTGCACGGGCAAAAAAATCGACTCAGTCATGCTTTCGCTCATCTATAGATTCTACTAGTAGCGAGATGTGAGATTTTTTCAACTGGGTATTCGGTCAAACCGCATTCAGGCAAATGGACACTGTCTCGACTTCCCGGGGCATGAAGGTATCGTCGTTCTAGCCTCATGATATACGAATGTAAAAATAGTTACTTGGCTTTAGTTAAGAAACATGGCATTTAATAACTGTGAAAGTTCTTAGCCATTTATAAGGCAGACGAATCTAAACAATAAATTTACAAAAACAACTATAAGAAACACTGTCTACATGGTATTAAACTCAAATGTATATTTGTTATACATTAAACAGTTTAGAAGCACTTCAAACTTAAAAATCACTCTAATAAAGCCCAAAAAAAAAGTAGAAGCATTGAAAAATTGGTGGCAATATACATAGTTGCCACTGCCTTGCAAGTGGGAAAACATTGGTGGCAATATATTTGCCACAGCCTTGCTAGCGCGATTTCGGCAACAACAAAGATTTTTTAAAATTAGGTTTCACATAAAACAAATCAAAGCAAGGCACGTTACGTTTTCAAGTGAAGAGTCCTAGTCGGAAAACGCATTACCGACGGATTTTTTTTGTACTTTTGAGCCCTTGAAAAAAAAAACGCAATTTCGACAGAAAGCCAAAAACCAAATACTCACAATAAGGCAAAGCATTTTTCACGCAAATCACGCCATCATCTAACACAGGAAATTCAAAATAATTGAAACCAATGGAGAAAAATATATGTTCTCGTTTTTTTAAAGAATAACATACGATCTGTTCGTCATAGAACTGTTCTCAAAATGACATTTCAAATTTTTTATGGCTCAAATTCATCTGGAGTGTTACTAGGTAGCAAATATAGCCACTACATGGGAAATAATAAGTGGAGCTTTTGTTAATAAACAGAAAAACATAATTCGTTGGTGGCAATATAGTTGCCACTGCCTAAAGGGTTTATGAACACTGATTTGCGAGACGGCAGTGTTCCAGTGGAACATATGATTGCGTATCGCAATGTAACTTTCTTTACTTCAATCTATGTTCCAATGTTTTACAATTACAATATTCATAATATCCTAAATATTATTAAGATCAACATGTTAGTTTCGACGTGCCTTAATGTTGGAACAGCGGAAACATCAAAGTTTAATATTGGTGGATACGATTTTTGTTAACTATAGGTATTTCCATTATTCTGCCATCAGCTGCCATGTGCAGTTGAACAACGTGAATGTTGATTGATGAATGCTCGATGTGTTATCGCTACGTAACCTTTATCTGTTCACATGTCGTTATTAACTCTAGCTATCATGTCAATTATGCTTGAATAAATGCATCATAATTATTTATTGGAATTTGAATAAATTTTCCTGTAAAGTCTACTATAATAGCACGGAAATCTGTTTGATAGGTTTACCGATCAGCAGTGCATAACAAAATTATAACTCAATTCTATCAATGGTTGTTATTTAAAACAACGTGTGTTATAATTAGATAATTCGATGAAAATGTGTCTTCGGCCAGTTTTATCTCAAATCAAAATTATAACAACATTAGTTATGTATATTTACACCAAACCATTGCCTACTTTTTTTGCAGATATTGAAAAAAAAGCGGAGGTAATCACCTCCAGTATAACTTGAATCTATGTTCGATATTAATAGCTAGTACAAAGTTAATTCCCTACATTATGGTTGGAATTCCTCGTTATAGCATACTTTAACACATTATTTTTACAATATTTTTCTTAAATAAATAACTCCCCTTGTTATAATTGTATTATGCATTGTTGATCGGGTTACTACTAAATAAGTACTGTATGCCGGTTGTCTAATTCTCCTGATATAATCAAACATATTAGTCACTCCTGTATTGGAAAGTATATGGAACGAGATGGGGATTTTTTCTACGATTCACAGAACATGATTTATTTTAAGACTTTTAATGTTTGCTCGAAACAATGTGGAACCAATTAGCGCTTGTCTCAAACACTTAACCAAATGAACTTTCGTTTGACATAAATATATCTTATCATGACTGAACCACCTGAAACGTACTACTGAAGGCAGTTGAAAGCAGCCCAATTAACATCTGACAGCATTACGTCTCCCAAGGTGCTAAGTGGCTAGTTCCCTTCTATCCAATATTCTCTTCACGGTTTTACATGTCTCGTATACTAAGTGTACTTAAAAGCTATAGAATTACTCCGGTTTTTCTATTCTAAACATCGTGTCACAAATATCGTTCACGATGTGCTACTAACGTTTTGCGTTTTAAACAATAATATGAAAATGGCATACCTGTCTGTCTAGTCAGTGCGTCTTATCATAGCACGTTGTGTTATTCCTCCAAAAACAAAACTCACTACCGCACCGCCACCGATAAGCGATAAGTCAGGTTCTACGGTCGCCAAAAAACTGACCTCAACGTTCCTCGAGGAGCGAGGTTTGGATTGGAGCGTTAGCAACACAACGGATGCCGAATGAATAGCATTCACCTACACAGACTGAATGTTATCAAATGAAAAGAAGTGAGTACATATATTCATTCACTAATCACTTTGATGCGGGTGGGTTAGAAGCAACAGATGAGAATGAACATACGGCAGCCGTAGGTAAATATGAATTTGGTATTTGGTATCGAGTTGGTATTGGTAAAATGGCTACCTGATAGCAATACAGTAGGGTTCATCAAAAATGCACCAAGCTGTTTTAGACACGTTAGACAAAATTTGTATTTAGGAACTATTTCAAGACAATTTTAATGTCCGCTACTGTTTTATGTCTGTCTTAACAACCAAACACCAGGTAAATATGATGCCGGCAGTTTATTGCTAGGTTACTGAAGCTTAACGATAAAGCTATACGCTGCTAGTAAAAGAACAGGTCATGTTAAAATTAATCAAATTAGTAAGTAGGGGAACTGTTCCGTTTTCTATCCTACTGAATTCTCATTGCGAATGCGAAACAAAAAAATACAGCACCAATTTCGTCGTTTCTTTTTGCTAACATGCGTGCTCATAGCTGAAAAAAAAACAAATAAAAAATAAAACGAATCAAATTTCTTTTCATTGCTTTGATTTCGTGGGATGAATATCGGAGCCAAGATTTTTTTATGTACAGGTTATCCGACTTCGTCAGTAGATGGGAATAACCAGCGCGGGGGGGGGGGACATAAATTTTCAGTGCAAAACGTAAATAAACGAGCATAAATTCCATACAAAAAGATGGCTGAGTTGGAGATATTGACAAGTCGGATAACCTGTATGCATAAAAAAATCTTGATCGGAGCTATGAGATGAAGTCCAGGAGCAGTAACCCTACCTATAGCTTCTTATTGGACAGAGCCGCCTCGCAGCTTAGTGTTCATTAAGCACTTCCACAATTATTAACTGCGATGTTTCTAAGCCAACTTACCATGTTTGCATCCGTATATCATGAGGCTAATACGATGGTACTTTTATGCCCAGATAATGCCCGAGACAATTTCCAATCCGAAAATTGCCTAGACCGGGACCGGGAATCGAACCCAGCCACCCTCAGCATGGTCTTGCTTTGTAGCCGCGCGTCTTACCGCACGGCTAAGGAGGCCGCGTTGGAATAGTATAGACATAGACTTATATTAAAATAATTTTTTAGTTGTATGTTTATATATAATATGTCGTGCCGAATTAAATAAATACTACGAATGCTGAACAAATCGAGTTTTGCATCGAGTTGCACACACTATTTTTGCAATAACGAAAAATCAGCTGCAATAAATCGGGACCAAAATGGTCCAGTCTGATTTAGTTCACATGATCGTTCTTGCCAAACAATGAAGTTGGTACATAAAATTTCGGTGTGTTACCACGATTTGTAGTGTTCCGTAATAATGTACCAACAGTTCAGACAGTTATAGTTAGACGAAACGAAATACGTGAAACGACACAAATAATTACCCCCTGAGGAAGACACAATCCCCGTGTCGAAACGTTGGGCAACGAATAAACTCGTTTCTACAAATAAAGACTGTGTAGCCGTAAAAATAAATATATCGGTTTCAATGATATCAAACGGCATTGCACAGCTCGACAAACCATGAAACGATAGCTGAATCTGCCTATGAACAATTTTGAAGTCATGTCATTGATGGGCTATTCCATTTATTACGCGTCACAGGCAATACAATATTTCAACACTCACCCATTTGCTCAATCAGGCAAAATGTACCCATGTAAGGCCGGACCGAGAATGGAAATCGCCATCTCCGGAATGGCAATCCTACGCCTCTGCTCGATAGACTAACTATGGATCCCTTTACCTTACAAATTAATAACAAAGGAAAGGTTCATTCAAAATTAATTGCCTATACTCGGGTATTGAGCCACCCGGAGTGGTTACTATGTCTAAAACATGATTCATGCATATGCACAACATGTGACAGATATAGTTCGAAAAATGGATTGGAGAGTAACGACTTCCTTCAGTAGGGCTTGATCCCACGAAACCAGTACGCTAGACAGGTGTTTTCCCTACTAATCTACGAAGGACCTCCGTCGTCCTGCGCAGCATAGCGGGCACTGATGAAACTCTCAGCACCAGGTACGTATCCAAACTCTCGCAATCTATTTCCAGAACTAACTCTCTCTCATGTATTATGTGTACAATGCCAACCAAGTAGCATGAGAAAAAAAGAAGGTATTAACGTTATTTATTTACATAAGCATTATTTTAGCTTTTAGTGGAACGTATTTACTTGTCATAAGACGACTTATTCCATTTAATTCCACTACTTTACGATGTATTCATTTATGACAGTAATCATTTGTACCTTGAAAGCATTACAAACGCTCTAGGAACTCAGACTTGAATGGATCAAATACAATTGGCAATTCAATACCCGCAAAAATATCTTTTAAAAATCAGGACAGGACTCAAGAAACCCTCCGTTGAGAAATAACTCGATCCAACAAAGAATAGATGTACAGTGAACGTTCGCTAATTGGGTTTTCTTTAGTTGAGGCGCTTGTTAGTCGGAGTTTGCTAATTGGGGCGAAACCCAATTAAATTCCGTGTATGGCAGAATCGATATTTCTCGGGTACTTTTTCAAAAGGGCGTATGTAATTTTGTAAATAAAGATTCATTCGTCGATTTGTCCAATCTGATGGCACTCCCACGCAAAACAACACCATGAACAAGTAGCCGAAGGCTTTCCTTTTCAAGTTTGGTAAATAACCAGCCAATCAACGCAAGGATTTGCATGCTGAAGATGCTGGGTCATTATAGGCCGAACGCCGAATCATAAGGCCGCATCAGCAGTGGGGTGTGAGAAGTGGAGAAGGAATAAGGAAATAGAAACGAGGAAGAAGAAAGAAACAAGGAATAAAAAGAAGGAGAAAGGAAGATGGAAGAAAAAAGACGAAAGAAGGAAGAAAAAAAGGCAGTAGAAAACCGTGATGAACTTTATAATTTAAAAAATCACGTTAATAAAGATAAAAAAAAGGCAGTAAAAAAGGAAGTAGAAAAAAGGAAAAAGGAAGACGGTAGAAGGAAAAATAAAGAAAGAAGAAGGAAGGGATAATGATGAAAAAAGAATGAAAAAGGAAAAAGGAAGAGGCAAGAAAAGAAAGAAGAAAAAAAAGGAAGATGGAATAAGAAAGAAAGAAGAAGGAAAAGAAGAAGAAGGAAGAAGAGAGATAGAAGGAAGAAAGAAGAATAAAAAAAAATAATTAAGAAAGAAGAATGAAAAAAGGAGAATAAAGAAGGAAGAAGGAAAAATAAAGAAGAAAAAAGTAAGAAGAAGCAAAAAGTCAGAAAGAAGTAGACACAAGAAAGAAGGAAAAATAAAGAAGATAAAAGTAAGAAGACGGAAGTAAAAATAAGAAGGTAGAGCGAAGAAGAAAGAAGAAACAACGAACAAAGAAAAAAAGAGAAATAAGGAAAATGAATGAAGGAAGAACCAAGAAGGAAGAAAGAATAAAAAGAAGAAAAATCTTTTCATTTCTCACGTTTTGCTTTTTACTTCTCCTTCGGCCAAATGACCTTAGGCCAAATGGCCTGTCACCAAACTGAGGATAAAAGGCCGTTTAGGAGTGGTACGATTTTCACGAAGTCCGTTCACCTTATTTGGTTTTGCCGACGCCATCGATATTACGGCACGTCTTAAAAAGAAAAAACCTACATCAGACTGAAGAGGCAAGCAAAACGGATCGGGCAAGTCATCAATACGTCGAAGACGAAGTACATGATAGGAAGAGTCTCAAGAGAGGACAATGTTAGCCATCCACCACGAGTTTAAATCGGTGGTGCCGAAATTCGTTTGAAAATTCGTGTACTTGTGCTCACTGGGGATCTCCGATAACGATCCCAACAAACATTGGAGGTCGGTGAAGCGCTTATATGACCAGAAATAGGCCTTCCCAACTAACAATTTTGGTGCTAAAAGCTTCAACTTCTAGCCTTTGGCTGTATAATATTTTAATAAAAGCAGCCAATTCTGAATAAAAGAAAAGCCTCCGCAAATAATCCCTTGAACTTCAACTCAACTATTACCCAAATATCTATCAGCTAGTCAGTTTGTGTCGAATATATTTAATCTCTTATCGTTTATGCAGCTTTTATATAGTCATAAAACAGCTCTGTCTGAATTAGCAATCCAGCTTATCGGCTAAGAGCTCATGTATCCAATTGTGTTGCTTGTAAGCAACTTCCCATATTACGGTGAGTAGCATTCACAATGAAAACGTTTTCGCTGTTGTTATTGCACTTACAATATAGCGTAATGGCGATATAAATGAACCAACGAAGCTATTAGGCAACTTCTGCATCTTTGAAGATTACACAACGTTTAAGTAAACCTTATACGGCTTCTTTTAATAGCTTATCAGTATGGAACGTCAAAACCGCAATGTTTACATTTGATTTTTGTTGCCGGAGCTGTGTATGAGCTATTGATTTCTGTAATTCAGCTACAAAGGTATTCACCTGCTCTTATAGCAACTGACAAAGCGCTGTCATTAATGTTAGCGGTAGTGTAAGAAAACAAGCCATTTAGAAACGATATTTCTGTTGACGGCTACTGTTAAACGATTAGCACCAGAGTAGCATCTATACAGATCGAGAAAATGTTGCCTAAAAACAATTTCAGCGATTAATGATGCATAAAAGTTAGCCAACTGAATATGCTGATAGATGTTTGAATAATGGTTGAAATAATGCTGAAAGCATAATTTTGAAGCTTATGTGCTAAAAGCAGCATGTAGGCCTCTTTCTAACGTTTATACAGCATGAATCCGAAAATAGCGTTAGCAAAATAACCTATAGGGTATGCGAAGAATCACATCCATAATTTTCTTTGTTATTTACATATGTCAAAGTGACGGTGATAACAGACCAGCGGCCATTGAATCAGGAGATCAGGAGTTCGAATCTAGGTAGCAACAAAATTGATATTTGAGTTTTCATAAAAAAAAACATTAAATAAACTCCGAAATTTACTCTCCTCTCAAATAATATTTAATAAAATTGAATTCAGTGGCTGTATAAAACTTATTTAACAGATTCAAAAAATCTGAATAAGCGCCATTGAAGCAAATTATATTACTAAATGGTTTAGTAAAGATTAGTAAAGGAAAAAATGTGTAACATGCTGTAAAGTAGTTGTGCAGGCACGTCAAAAACAGCTGAATAGATTCGCCAGATTTGCTGGTAAAAGCATTGAATAGAAGTTCTTGATCATATGTATAGCACACATATTCAGCTTGAAGCCGTATAGACGAGTTGAAATAACATTTACATTGACATTAAATGTTAGTTGGGTTATCAGCTAAAAAACTAGTTTATTCAGCTGAAATTGTTTGTTGGGATACCAGCAGAGAAATTCGGGGACACATCGTGGCAGGAAATCGTACGTACTTTGGACTTCGCCACTGTACCAAACTGATTATCTACAAAACGCTCATTAGACCGGCATTTCTCTGTGGACACGAAACCTGGACGATGCTCGTGGAGGACCAATGCACACTTGGAGTTTTCGAAAGGGTACGTCAAGCAAAAAATGGCAATATCCAACCTCCCCTCTTTCCTCTTCGGACATCTTGGAAACCACGTGCTTTTCCAGAATTTAATCAAGAGCACAAGCTGAGAGAACCATAACGCTGAAAAGAGTAAAACAATGATAGATAATTTGCTGTAAGTAAGCGACTTTAATTTCAGCACTGCACAAAGATTTTTACGTCAGATTTGGGCTTTTGGAAACGGCAGTAGAAAAGCATTACCCTCGAGTTAGCTCCATGATGAACGAATGCAAAAATGGAAACTTGGGGTAGAAATCTTTGTAGTTAATAATTGTGAAAGTCTCAATGAACACTGAGCTGTGAGGCAACAACATCCTTGTGCAAAAAAAAAGAAATAGGGGAATGGTTTGGCACTTCATTCCATAGCTCCTATTTCCATCCCATCAAATCCCACAAAGCAATGAAAAGGAATTTGTTTTTTTCTTATTTTTGTGATTTTTTCACCAGTGAGCACGCGTGTTATCAAAAAGAAGCGACGAGATTGGTGCTGTATTTCTTTGTTTTGCGATGGGATGAATATATGTTCAGTGAGATTGAAAACGAAACAGTTCCCCTGGGTGTTTATTAAAATAGCACTACTATTAATTTTTACTTCTCAACGAGCATACCATCAGCTATGTTACCATAACAATTTCCAGCTTTACATACCTATAGTAATTAAAAGGAATAAACAAAATGACTGCTGTATTTCTGTTATTCTATCAAAAATCGTCGCTACTAGTGAAGGCATGTCCAAACCGATAAAGTTGTATAGTTCCATGTTCGTACGTTATTTTTCATAATCGATAAAGTTATATCCAGTGGCGTAACAAGCCCACTACCAAAACCCGAACGAACTTTTTCTGAAGATTCTTCTTTTGAACAACACATTCAAATAAGCATAGGGTAACCGTACCCTTAGTGGAGGTAGCACCAATAGTGGAGGTAGTGGGGTTTTAATTGGATTTATCATATTTATACACTTTACGATGGTTTCAGTTGATTCGCCGTGCTTTAAATATCCTGTTAAATGCAACTTATCTTAAGATTTTGCTTGAAAAACTTTTGAAAACAATGATTTTCCTTAACAAAATTGACTCCCTAGCACCTATAGTGGTGCAACTGTACCAATAGTGGCGAGTCTCATAAAAAACCAATGGATAGCACCACTATGGGAACCAAAATTAATTTTTAGCGACACTAAAGGAACAGTGTACCCATAGTGGTGCAAGCAATATTTGGTAATTGGTGATGTTAAATGACATCTATCTCATTTTTGTTAGCAAATTTATTAGTTTATCTATTGACTAAGATATTAAAGCTGTAAATTTCCCATAATTATCAATTTTTAAAAAATATTTTCTTTTGTGGATCTACTAATACCTCCACTATTGGTACCGTTACCCTATGACATCATTTCCTTAATTAAGAATCGTTAGTTTGAATTTTCCACACGCAGATGAAATTTGGAAAATGTATTGTCGAGATGTGGTGCAAAGATTGAGAAAAGTTCTTGGTTCTTTCAACATAGCCGTAAGATTTTAGGTCAATCAAACAAGGTTTAGAAACAACCATGCGTTCACCTTTTTGCCATTCTGGTACAACAAAATTATACCGAAAGGCTGTCATTCCACGACTCAGCTCGACGAACTGAGCAAATGTCTGTCCGTGTGTATGTGTGTGTATGCGCACGAAAACCTAAAAACTTAACTTTGCATATAATAATCCTTATCCGATTTCCGCAACAATCTGCATTCGACGGGAGATAAACTCTAGTTGATCCCTATTGAGTTGGATAACGATCGGTCATTGCATTCAAAAGTTACAAGTAAAATTGTGTTCAGCCATATTTACAAGATTGGTACATTGTGTTTGCGAAATGATTGCATCGCAAAAGGCATTCACACCGCTGCACCACCCATTGTGCGTTTTGTCTCAATATCATTTTTTAAACAATTTGTAAATGCTTTAGAAATTAAAAAAAGCTAGTTAGTTTGAGTAAGAGATCATTATAAGTACTAGGTTTTTAAGCTTGGTGTCAGTACGTTGAAATAATTAGAAATTTAGGTTTATATCGATTAAAACCTCGTGAGCTTGAGGGGTCTATTTTTGACCATCATCTTCTATATAACAATATAGATCTCTGTGCTGTCTATAAAAAGGTTATCGAAATTATAAAACAGCTTGCTATTTTCTTGAAGGGAGACTAATTAGCTTTCCTCCCTAGTAACGCCAATGCTAATTTCGCATGCAGCACAATTTTTCCCTAACTGACAAGAAAACTTTTCCTATTCGTTACGCTGGGGTCGAAACGTAAAATGTGTTGGTTCGTTGTCTACGTTGTCTAGACAGTGTACACCTTTGCCCACGATTTCAACTGAAACAGTTTGCCGAATAAAAGTCATTGCATTCCCTTCATGCGGATGTTAAATGTTTTCAATGAAAAAAAGCATTTTGCTCCACTGAAAGGTCAATTGCCGAGGTTATTTTAAGCAAACGTGATACATTTTCGTGCATGAATCGAGATCATTTGTATTATTTTCGATGCATGACATCAACCTTTTTTTAATTATACAAGCATCATATGCTAAATAAAGAATTATTTTTATCTTGCCATAAGATGAATTAAAACTATTCCATCTAATTCCATCACTTTGTATAATGCATTTGCCAAAAAAAGCATTACTGTTGGTAATTAAGCTAGGAAAGCTCCTGAATATGAATGCGTTAAAAAATAAAGAAAACTTTGATTTTTTCAAGATTTTTATATGTTTGTAAAGACTAACAAAGACGAATGAATAGAACACGAACAAATTGCGAAAGGATGAAAGTCGTAACTGCCGAAGGCTCAATAGTTGCTTCTTTTAGTTTACATACGATTACCACGATATCCTTCCATTGGTGAAAGGTGGGCGTTGACTAAGCTCCACGACATCATGTGGCAACGTACAAAACACATTGAACATGAAGGCTGAAATACATTACTTTTACAGGGATAGGATTGAGCCACAAGACCGCCAGCAACTAGTATGACCTTTGGCACACACACACATACCTGTGACGTGATTGTTCAATAAATATGATGATTTTCAATTTACGCTGTCCGTGGATCCTGTGAAACGAGGAACAAAGTTATGAAAGTTATGACATGGCATGAAAAACGCGACCTAATTTTAGCTATACTTGGTAGTTCACAATTTGCGAAACGGAACCAATGTTTGACATACATAACCCGTTACTGCAGCGTGCAGCTATATTTGATTACTCCAGAAATTTGTGACCGATTACTTCACCTAGTGGAGACAGAGTTGATTCCGTCAAACACAATTCGGGATTGTTTTGCGATTTGGGCGTAACTTATTTTGAAAACAAATATTGTAAGGCAAATTCCTACTAAAACAAGCATTTTCAAAAAAAACACGGTAGGTATCCAGCAGAAAAAGCTTTCCTCTTTCAGGTAAGGGAATAAGAAAAACGCTTGTACTATTCGGAATTCATAAAACAAAGTTTGTTTCAACCGTCTAAGACGAGTTTAGTACTTTCCATTTTATTCCAAGTTTTGTTATCTTTGCAGATAAGTATTCCGATCTCACAGTTGAGGTCAAGTATTCAATTATAACTTCAAAGTATGCTTTTTCATGGGAGAATGACACTACACACAAAAAGGAATAAATATTATGCACAATTATGACTATCTTTGCTTCACGAAATGATTAACTTTTATGCATAAAAACAAGAAAAATGTGTAAAACTTATGCTTTTTATGCATATGTTTTGCCTTTCGCGTATACTAAGTATACGTAAAGGCTATAGGATCACTCCAAAACCGAACTTTTGATATGTATGTATGTGTGTGTGTACAAAAAAAATGTTAGATACACTTTTTTGTACTTAGCCTTATCCGATTTACTTGCAACAACAGGTTGCATTCGACGCAGAATTTTTCCTAATTTTTTGCTATTGAAAATTGGCCCAATCGGCCATTGCGTTCTGGAGTTATTGAAAAATCATTGATTTTTTCCCCATTTTTCCCAAGGGTCCCCCTTGGAAAAAAAATTTAAAATCGAAAATGTTTTGAATACACGCATCTAATTAATTATAATAAACGATGTTCGCTTTTGAGAGTAAATGTTTTTTTTGGGGGTTCCTTCACTTTCTGTATGAAACTTGAGCTTTTCAGTATCGAGTACACGATGAAATCAATAATAAATATAATTTAATTTATGTTTGTCGTTCCGCAATTAGGCCTAATGATCCCAAGACACGAATATGGCCGTTGACTGCTGAAAATACTTTGCTCGTCGTTCTATCAATTGAAAATGGGTAAACTTGTTTCTAGATTGAGGTATGTTTGTATATTTTTAGTTATTTGTATCGTGTATTATTTTGAATCCACGTTGCTATATATATATAAGTTTATGATTCATTAATATGCTAGGTTGTAGTAAAATTGTGCTTTTGTATATATGATTTGATTTGCACGATTGATGATGAGGATACTACATTATGTAGACACAGTTGAATTAGTGTAAAGTAATTTGATTTACCCAAAATAGCTCAGTGTTATATTTGTACGAGCGGCGCATGCAGCTGTAAAAAGTTCGTAATGACGTTAAAAAAAACTTTGTCTTCCGGTGGCTGTTCTAATTCGACCGCAATCCACCCCTAACAGAAACTGCCAATAGCGTGTTCCAATAGCACTTTAATAGCAACTCATTTGCAAAAACCTTTCCCGGCTGTGCTATTTTTTTTATCGTAGTTGAAAGTTGACAAACTTTTACCGTATCGTTTAATACGATTCCTATTTTTGGTTTGGTTTGGTATTCGGGTGTCTTCCATAGCTCAGCGGTTTGTATTCTCAATATTCATGTTAAGTCATATGATTAGATGATTGCATAATGGTGACATGGTTTAGAAAACTAACAGTTAATTACTGCGAAAATATTCAATTAATGGGGAAGACTGAGGAGAGTTTCCCATTGCTAGCCTTGCTAGCAAAAGCGTAGGATTGCCAATCCGGAGATGGTGAGTTAGATTCTCGTCGGTCTAGGATGTTTTCAGGTTGGAAACTTTCTCGGCACCTGGGCATTAAAAACTGAAGAAATAGAATACTAAGTTGAAAAGCAGGCCAAGTTCCAGTTGAACTCAAGAAGAAGAAGGAAAGACTGGGGTTATTCGACTAAATTGACGTTATAATATGTTTACGCTTTCAAAGTATTTGCTTAGATAATAATAATTGTTAGATCGAATTGATTTGTAACTGGGCTTACATTCAATATATTCTCGTACAAATTCAAAGAATTCAATACAATAGTTTTGTCCAATAGATAAAACAATATCATTTCACGTCGAGCATCCGAGCGAGACGGTTGTAAGTCCGCGTACGGTCTGCTTCTCTTTTGGTTTTTTTTTCCTGAAGCACAGGTAGAGGTTTTTTTTTCGAAAGTGTTTTGAAGCATAGTGCTTGAGTGGAAGTGATGCTTAGCTGAAGCAGTTAAGTAGCCATTTCGTTGCTTTTGCGAGACAACGCAAAGTTTTGCAGTTTCTTCGGCGTCCATCGCAGACGCAGGTATCATCGCCCCACGCCGACAGTCATCATCCATCGTGCGTCTCCACCAACACAGACGCTGCCGTCCTGCCACCATCATCCATCCACCCAGTTGCAGTGTTGTCTGCGGCGAGAACAACAACAACAGCGTGGTTCGCTTCGACCGCACCACCGGCGAGTGTCCATCCAGCCAGTGTGTGCTGTAAGAAACGTTAGCCGGCGACACAGCAGTGTGAACGCAAGTATTTACTTGAGCTCCCACTCATTGTTCCCCTCTCTTCTCCATCTTATTGAAATAGTTTTTTTTCTCCTTTTTTCTTTAACTCGTCTTCCTGTGTGTGTGTGTGTGTGTGTGTGTGTGTGTGTGTGTGTGTGTGTGTGTGTGTGTGTGTGTGTGTGTGTGTGTGTGTGTGTGTGTGTGTGTGTGTGTGTGTGTGTGTGTGTGTGTGTGTGTGTGTGTGTGTGTGTGTGTGTTTTTCTGTTCTTGTGGTAATTTGTTTAGTTTTAAAATAGATTGTGCCTCGCTGCAGCGGCGCATTTCGTGTCCGCAATGCGCGAAGGCGAAGTTGGCGGGGGTACTTCGTATTCCATGTCAGATGTTTCGTTGCATTCGGGTGTTCCAAACCAAAACGAAATGGACACCAGCAACGCTAAAATTTCCTCTACGAGCCCCCGTCCCAAGGTCTACCCTCACGACTCTAGTGGACCGTATGTTGTTTTCTTTCGACCCAAAGGCAAACGTTTGAATATCAGACAGATCAGCAAAGATCTGGAAAAGCGATTTTCGTCTGTCACGACCATTGACCTGGTTGGGTCCAGTAAGCTTCGCGTCACGGTCAGTGATCGCAAACAGACCAACGAGATTACCACCTGCGAGCTTTTCACTCTCGAATATAAGGTATATTTACCGTCAGCAGTGTGTGAGATCGCGGGGGTGGTGATGGAGGGAAGTATGACATGCGACAATTTGAAACAAGGTTTCGGTCGTTTCAAGAACGTTTCTTTGCCTCCTGTTGCGATACTGGATTGCAAACAAATGTATTCGGTGTCGCAGGAGGGAGAGAAGCGGATTTATTCCCCGTCTGACTCTTTCTGCGTCACCTTTTCCGGGTCCGCACTGCCTGACTACGTAGTGATTGGCAAACTTCGTCTACCTCTTCGGCTGTATGGCCGAAGGTGATGAACTGTGTTAATTGCAAGCAGCTGGGCCACACCGCGCAGTACTGCTGCAATAAACCACGCTGTGCATCAAGCGGAGAGAAGCATGTGGAGGGAGCGTGCAAGACGGCACCGAAATGTGTCTATTGTAACGAAAGCCCTCCACATGCTCCACATACAGCAGTGAATCCACCAGAAACGGTCTCTTCAGCAGCGTTCTCGGCGAAGTTACGCCGAGATGTTGAGGAAGGCCGCTTCTCTAGTCGTTTCTGACACCATCTACTCGTCTCTTCCTTTGGACGATCAAGGTAGCTCTGACGCCGAGGTTGGGAATGGGGTTCCCTTTGTTTTCAATGGCTCAACGAGGAAGAGAATAAAACATAGCCAGCGACCCTCGAAAAAGCCTAGAAAACAGCCTCAAAGTGAGCCCCAATCCAACATGGTCAATTTCAAAGCGGGTGGAAATACTCAAAAATGTTTTGTGGTTTCACATCGGGATGATCGAGAGTTTCCACCGCTTCCGGGAACATCTACAATCCCAGATGCCCCAATTTTTGCAATTTCTCAGTCGGAAAGAGAACATAGAGAACGAGCAGAAGAACTCCCGAGCGTCCAATGTTCACACTTTCTGACATCGTGGAACTCATCCTCAACTTCTTTGATGCTTCCGACCCCGTGAAGAACATGGTCAAAACTGTTCTTCCTATTCTGACTCCTCTCCTGAAGCAGCTGGCTTCAAAAATGCCCCTCCTCGAGTAATTTGTATCCTTCGATGGCTAACTTAGTCAATAAGGGTATCATGAATTCGATTTTACAGTGTAACTGTCGAAGTATTCTTCCAAAATTAGATATTTTCAATTTTTTAGTTAACAAATTACAATGCGATGGTTTTGCTTTATGTGAAACTTGGCTAACACCAGATGTGAACCTTCATTTTCCTGATTTCAACATAATCAATTCTATAGTGTATAGAGTCGAACTTGCGCCGATGTCTGGCACCGAACCTGTCGTATGTCAGGTGACTATTCGAGGAAAAGACCTCAGTATCGCTTCGATATATCTTCCTCCAAACACCGCGATATCTCGTAGAGATCTCTCGCACACCTGCTTGGTTATGCCCGAGCCACGGTTACTCTTGGGAGATTTTAACTCCCACGGAACAGGCTGGGGGGAACTGTACGACGACAACCGTTCAACAATGATATACGACCTCTGCGACGACTTTAATATGTCAATTTTGAATACAGGGGACACGAGTACACGAGTGGCTCCTCCAGCAAGAGATAGTCGTCTAGATCTTTCCATTTGTTCGAGCTCATTATCGTTGGACTGTACTTGGAAGGTGGTCCAAGATCCTCATGGTAGTGATCATTTGCCGATCGAAGTCTCGATTTCCAATGGACGTAATCAATCTGTTTCTATCGACCTCTCATATGACCTCACAAAGCACATAGATTGGGGCACATATGCGGAGGCCATCATTGATGGCGTAATGTTGATAGAAGCAATTCCACCGCGAGAAGAGTACGAGTTTCTATCCCAGTTGATCCTTGATAGTGCTCTTCAGGCGCAAAGTCGGCAGTGCCAGGAGCTTCGGTTCGTAGGAAACCACCCAGTCCGTGGTGGGATGTCGAGTGTACACAACTTTATCGCAAGAAATCAGCCGCGTTCAAAGAATTTCGGAAACACGGTTCGATCGTTCTTCACGAACGGTACATCGCGCTCGAGATCCAGTTCAAGAAACTGGTCAAGGAGAAGAAACGTGGATATTGGCGCACTTTTGTTGAAGGTTTATCGCGCGAGACTTCAATGAAAACTCTGTGGACCGTCGGGAGAAGAATGCGCAACGCGTCGTCCGTAAATGAAGATCCTAAAGCTCGTCGCGGTGGATACTTGACTTCGCAAAGAAAGTTTGTCCGGATTCGGTGCCGGTGAAACAAGAGCTACGTGATGCTTTTGCTGACAGGCATGGCATGGATCGCCCCTTTTCGATGATTGAATTCTCGCTGGCTCTTCTTTCATGTAACAATTCCGCTCCAGGGATGGATAGAATCAGGTTCAATTTGCTTAAAAACCTCCAAGACGTCGTGAAGAGGCGCTTATTGAGCCTGTTCAACCAGTTACTGGAGTGCAACATTGTTCCGGATGATTGGAGGCAAGTGAGGGTGATAGCCATCCAGAAGCCCGGAAAACCCGCGTCGGATTATAATTCGTATCGCCCCATCGCGATGCTGTCCTGTCTTCGGAAGTTTTGACGTAGGACTTACGTCTCTCTTTACTATACCGGATGTCATTTCGAAATATTCAAATCGACCGCGTTACGCTGTGTTGAAAGATTTTAAACGTTAATAGCGTTCGTCTCAGTGGACGAATTTCTGCGGTGAGCCCCTCAATCGACAGATTTCAAGTATGCCTTTCATGTCCATGCTTGATAAGACCCGAAAAACTTGTTTCAATAGGCATGAAACTGTTTTCAATGAAAAACATTGAGATCAAGGGAACCTATAAATATGGGTACCGCATAATTCTTGCATCATTCCATTACCACGTTCTGATTGGTGCAGACACCAGCGAATGAGCAGCCGCTGGGTCTGCCGAGAAGCCATAAAATAGCGCAACGCGATTTTTTCCTTTTATTCTGACCGGGACAAGCGAAGCAACCGCATCATTGATTGAACAGCACTCACACCTTTTAGCAGGGAATGAAGTCATCGAAGCCACCATCATCAGCCGAAACCTAGCCAGTACATCAGCAGTCCACCCTACAGACCCGACAAAGCAGCAATGCTGTGCAGATACCGGCAGCAGCAGCAGAGTCGAGCCGAGACCGGCCGGCATCGGTGCTGAGCCGAGACAGGCTGAAGAAAAGCCACATGATGCAGCATGTATGTCCAAAAACAAACGGTTCTTCACAGAACCAATAATAGAGATCAATATCAATGCTTTCAATACCCTTCGGGATAGAAATTGTACTTGGGTGCCAAATCCAATATTCTAGAGATAAAATTTTATGCGTGATTTTCATAAATAGCGTCAAAACTAACAGTGGATAATTTTTCTGATTTAACCGCGATGTGGACGAAGGACTTCGCTTGACCATGCCTTTAAAGATTCATAAGATGTCCAAATCTCTCACATAATCTTATTTGGATAAAAAAAACACCGATAACAGCTCAAACATTAATAAACTATCAATCGATTTTTCATCAAATGTTGGATTTTTTGGCATTGATAAAAAAGTATTTAGATAAACATTGTTTGATACTGACCGCACACAAAGCGAACGTGACTGAATGATCGTCCCATGTTACCAATTCTAAATCTTATCACCCGAAATCCCATGTCCTGGTGTTTCCTTCCATCTACTACTAACAATGTTGTCTCAGAAAAGAACACGTACTTCCCACCTGAACTGCAATTCTAAGCTCGCTTACCCGGCTTATTGACCTGTATCTAGCGAAAAGTCCCGTTAGGAAATAGACGCCAGCAGCGAGCTACAAGCGTAAAAAAGAAGAAGCCCTTCTCGAACGCGTTGATGATGATGACGCTTTGGCTGACAAAGAAGCGGGATACAAGACACTAGCTGATTGGCCCATCAATTGGGAAGCAAGAAGATTCAAAAATAAGGTATAAAAGAAAAGTGCATTCGCTCGCAGAGCATTCAGTCTTTTTTATACCATCACTAGAAATTCGCGGTTATTTGAAAAGATCGTTTCCTTACTTTTTGCACTTAGCCGAAGCAAACAGCCTTTTTCAAGGCTCTAAGAGTTAAAAATAATGTTCTCCTTCAGTCGCTATCGCACGGATTAGAAGGCCCTTCAGTGGAAGGGCTGAGATATAGTCTACATCCCCTGCTGAGCCAACTTGGGGTTTATTTCAGGCAGTCCTTCAGTGGGAAGGTTGCCACTGTCGAGGCTAATATTTCATGACCGGACAGATACTTCCTGAATTTTTTTTGATGATTCTTGTTCGAGGTAGATTTGATTTCTGTGTCGGTTTGATGAGAAGATTTTGCCAAGGAATGGTATGCAACGCCGATTATTTATCCAAAATAGTTGATGTGAGAAATTTGGACATATTATGTATCTTAAAGGCATGGTCAAGTCAAGTCCTACGTCCACTTAGCGGTTATGTCACAGACATTACCCACTGTTCGTTTTTTTTTGTCTTTATTATCGAGACTTTCAGCCCAAGGCTGGCTCGTCTCATATCTTCGGAAGTTGTTCGAGAAGATGATTCCTTTCCGGCTAGACAAATGGGTTGAATCGAATAGTTTTTTGACAGATACACAATTTTTTGGACATTAAGGGGGCTTTTGATTCAGTTTGCGTTGATGTCTTACCCGACAAACTCTACTTAATAATATGATTATTATTACAATTATTATTATTTGCATAATTATTATTATTATTATTTATTATTATATGTACAATTTTGTACAAATTATTTGTACAATTTGTTTGTACAATTTGTTATTTATAAATATTTAAACAATTATTTGTACAATTTTTTGTCAGAGAAGCGTATGAGTTTTTCTCATGGTTACTCGGCAACTTCACGAATTAGCTACATGGGTCTCCCCCAGCCCCAGGGCTCATGTTTAAGTCCCCTTCTTTACAATTTTTACGTCAGAGACATTGATGAATGTCTCATGCTAAATTGCTCGTTAAGGCAGCTTGCAGATGATTGCGTTGTATCCGTTTCGAGGCCAACCGCAGTTGATCTGCAAGGATCGTTGCAAGGTACACTGGACAATTTGTCAACTTGGGCTAAAAATGCCAGAAACGGATCAACTTCATGCGATCAATAACCGGAACATGGTGGGGAGCGCATCCCGCAGATCTTATAATGTTGTATCGAACAACCATTTTGTCGGTCCTCGAATACGGTAGTTTCTGCTTCCAGAAGTAACTAGTAAAAAAGCGTGGCTAGGAATATCAAGATTGCTTAGAGGTACGTAGATTACACCCCCTCTCAATCAGATAACCCAATCATCATTCGCAGGGTCTTGAATCGGTTATCCTCCAGAGCATTCGTGAAAATATCTGCCAATTGATTTTGCGTTTTGATGGGTTAAATTTTTAATACTCCAGATGCCACATAATCCCGCACGAAATGATGTTTGATATCAATATATTACGAACGTTTTTTTTTCCATCGAAGCCCATCTCGAGAACTATTTCGTTGAATCGTTCATTTCAACATCTAGACGTAGGGCAGTGATCCCCAAAGCGCGGCCTGCGTTCGTATGCCGCCCCTTAAGCCTTTTCCTGCGGCCCGCAGAGAATTTCTTAGAATACACTACATGTGGCCCATTCATAAGCATTATATGATGACAGGAAAGCTTTTCAACATTCCCAATATTGCGTTGTACTTGGGAGCCTATCAAACTCTCATCATTATGACGTTGCAGCATTATATGGATGTTATGTAGGTCGACAGCAAATATATTTCGATGTTATGATAGGGTAACCGTACCCTTAGTGGAGGTAGCACCAATAGTGGAGGTAGTGGAGTTTTAATGAGATTTATCATATCTATACACTTTACGATGGTTTCAGTTGATGCGTCTTGCTTCAAATATCCTGTTAAATGCAACTTATCTTAAGATTTCACTTGAAAAACTATTGGAAACAATGATTTTCCTTAACAAATTTGACTCCCTTGCACCTATAGTGGTGCAACTGTACCAATAGTGGCGAGTCTCATAAGAAACCAATGGATAGCACCACTATGGGAACCAAAATTAATTTTTACCGCCACTAAAGGAACAGTGTACCCATAGTGGTGCAAGCAATATTTAGTAATTGTTGATGCTAAATGACATCTATCTCATTTTTGTTAGTAAATTTATTAGTTTATCTATTGACTAAGATGATAAAGCTGTAAATTTTCAATAATTATCAATTTTTAAAAAATATTTTCATTTGTGGATCTACTAATACCTCCACTATTGGTACCGTTACCCTAGTAGTAAATTTGTATTCAAACGCAGATTTGAAGAATCTAAAGGTTGAACTACAGGTAAAAATAATGTGAAATATTGCTCCGTAATTAAAATGCTTTTATTTCTCAAAATAGGTTAGGCTTTAGCGAAATTGCTGGATTTTTACTTTCTGTAAATACGTTGACTATCAACTATGGATTCTATTTAAAATACCATTCGAATTCTTTTCAGCATAGAAAACAGCTTCTGTTCAGTACCTTTAAACCAGTGGTCCCAGCATACTTACTTGCGAAGGCCGCACAGACATTTCGAGCTGTTGAAGCGGGCCGCAGTATATTTGCAACATTTGTTTTTCAGTTCATATTGCATATGATTGAAAATTCTATTTTTGCATTGAATATTTTATTCCTGTGTTTTTTTTTTCAAATATATGTATATGTATGTGTAAGGACATTTCGACACAGTTGTTTCAAAAGGGCGAATGTCGCAAACGTAAACAATGCCTTTTCCTGCAAATTTCTCAACAACGGTCCTACCGCTTCCAGGCAACAATCACTTGGAACTGGTGGCGCTCCGCGTCTTCTATCGAACGGAAGTGGAAAATATCGCCAGTAGTCTCTAATATTCCTGAAATCATCAGAAGAAGTCAATGTTTACGTTTGCGACTTTCGCCCTTATGAAACAACAATGTCGATTTGTTTCTACAGGGTTTATCGCATTAGCTGACTTCGTACTTTTCGTTTCGATGAGACAAAATCAAGCGATTCCCGGGTCGGAGGAGAATCTTTTTTCTGTGCTTCCAGTGAAAAACATCTTTCTCTTACCTTTTTTCTCTAGAGCGAACCTAAGCGAAAATCGTGCCTACTTGATGAATTTCTTTTTTCGTTTCATCACTTTTACACCTCACTCACCTTTCGCGAAAATTTTCGGTAAGCAATTACAAAAAAATTATGACCGCAACGGAATTCGAACCTAGAACATCAACAAAAATGACTATGGGATGCGGTCACTATAGCCATACCACCACATCGTCTGCATGTAGGGATTAGGTTGTTTGTTCCATAAGGCCACTCTTTTTGCAATTGGTGATGGCACGAAAATGAAGAAGTGAGTTAGAAAACGAGCAAATCAACTTTTCGCGGCACTGGTAGTGAGGGAGAAATGGTTATCTCTCATCACACCTTTTTTCTTTTCCCGAAAACCGATTTCTCGGCGAAAATCAGCGTGAGGGAGCATTCTCTGCTGAGAATGAGTGAGAATTACGATCCCTGCTGTTAGTCTTTAGTACCCTTTTTTGGGGATCACTGCTGTAGTCAATGTGGACTAAAAACGGCCTAATATCGTCGGGCCAAAAATGACTTAATATCGTCAAAATGTCCACACTAACTTTTTCTATTTCGAGCTCGGCAAAATTGGGCACTGCTGTATTTCAAATCTGAACTGCGGTAGAAAATTTCGTTTATTACTGATTCTCAGCCAAATATTTGCTGTACCTCGGCAACTGAAACGTCACTTTTACTGAGATCTCGGCAAAAATCAAGTTTGTTGAAACTCGGCGATGCCCACCTCGGGAAAATAAATAAAAAGTGCTAAGATCTCGGCGAAAAAATTAAGGAGTTCAAGTTTTGTGGTAAAAATTTGGTGAGATATTGTGGTAACAATATTTTGAGATATTTCAATTTTTACATAAATTATCGATATTTTAAGTGTAATTTTTTTCTACCGGTGCAATATTTTCTTTATAAAGGCTCCCCCAGTGCTTAACAAATTAATCGCCGTGAAAAGTTTCAATCGCTGATTCTATCATCAAGTTTGGTCGATGTATGATTCAGCGTGGAATCCGTCACACTCTTCCAAAACACCATCTACAGCTCTAAAATGCCGAATCTGCGGTCCTTCAGCACATTGGTGGGTATACGTGGGCTCCAGATGAAGTTGAGAGATTTACAGTTCCACGAATCGTGCTTCCAATTTCTGATTGTTCCGAGCTATATTGCCATATATCGTTGGTTATCTGTTGCATAGTTTTTTGACGTAAACTACGTCTAAGGGGAAGACTCAGATACAGGGTGTAAAACGGAAATTTCCAAATTCGAGACCGTCACGAAATTAGGATAGATTTCAAACGCTAATATCGTCTTTATCTTTCGATGGATTTTTGACATTTGCTTATCAATCGATTCGGAAACTCTCCAGCAATTTGCCAATTCTATTGATACTATTGATTATTAACGTTAAACTATTGAAAATGTTATTTCTTTCCAAACCGGGTGAAAAATTCAATCCCGTTCATAAATCCCCAACACGGACATCAGATTGCAGTAACGTACGGGCCTTTTGATCCACTGCTTCGTTTTCCCTGTGTATAAAAAGCCCCGTGTTTCGCGTGCGCGCGTCATTTTCATTCTGGATGTCACGGAGAACGGACCAGGGCGGTTCCAGCGATAACGCCTGTGGTTTGGTCTGTGGTGGTAAAAAATCAAAATCTCAAAACTCATGGACGATTCTAATCAAGCGTGAGTTGAAACGCATCCAACTCAACACCTTAAAACTCATGGATCAGTTGAATCACCGTATGTTTTCTTTTGTTTTCCTTTGTTAAAAACAGTGAATTGACGTTTCTCGCATAAAATATTAGACACTGTTTAATGTATAAGCAATAAATTGCCCCCGAATTAATTTGGAATGCGTTTTAAACCAAAATGATGATTTGGCAAATGAGTGGAATGATGCGTTTGAGCATTAAAAATTCAAGCGTGATGCATTCGTTCACACGGGAGGGTTCGTTGGTTGAGATTTATGAGTGATGATGCACATGAAATTTTTCGTTCGTGGTGGCGGTCGTGGCAACAGCAGTACATCTTTAAATCCGTGTTCCCAACAGCATCTTTGAATCTGGCAATCAACGCCGTGCTGTTGATGAGGCACATAAGTGGAAATTAATCGGTTCTTTTCAGGACCACCATTATGTTTGGGAGGAAGGTTAAGTTGAAATAATTTTTTGACGTAAACTACGTCTAAGGGGAAGACTCAGATACAGGGTGTAAACGGAAATTTCGAAATTCGAGACCGTCACGAAATTAGGATAGATTTCAAACGCTAATAGCGTCTTTATCTTTCGATGGATTTTTAATCACTAACTCTGCAGAAGTCAAATGATGGATTGAATCTTATGAATTTTTGCGTTATTGCTGCCGATTTAACGCAACAATCTCATGAATATACTCTCAGTCAAACCAAATTCTTCCAATGAAAAATGTAATGCCCTGAAAAGGACAGATTTCAGATCATGCGGATTCCTAATCACCAACACAACAGCAACCATTCGATAGTCAGAATATCACAAGAGTATTTCACTTAAATGCAGATGTTGGCTCTATCATAGATTTCATGATTTTACCGCTACACTGCAACATATTGTTATCGTTGGATTCTCTGTCGCAACGATCCTGTTACGAGCGCTAACTACGCCATCGGTGGGAACGAAGAGCGTGCGTCAGAAGGAGAGGCTGCAAAAATGTATTCGCATGGATAGAAATTAAACCTGAAACAAGTAGCAGTCTATCTACTAAAATTATAATCTTGAGGGGAAATTTCACTGGTATTGATGCTATCCATGCGAATAAATTTTTGTAGCGACCCTGACGCACGGTCGTGATTCCGCCACCGACGGAAACTATCAGTCATCACCAAGCGATTAATAGGAACTTTGTTAAAAAATCGTCTCGCCTCAAATTATGGCTGAAGAGCTGCTTTCACTGATGACAGATAATCAATGGTACTTCAGACGCAACCGTTGCAGAAATATACACCACCATAGCCATCGTAGAGCAACACGCAAGAAAATTCCATCTGAGTGCTGTTGATGCTGACGACGACGACCGCGCGACCCACACCATCGCCGGGAATTAAATTTCCGGTAGGAGCTCCGCCGATGCCGAAGGTGGTACCATGGTCTGGTCTCCGCGACATCTCGAATGAAATGGCTAGCGCGCGCGGAAGAGCTGCTTTATTGTAATCATTAAAGTTGAATCTGTAGCCACGCCCCTTTGGTGAGTGTTTGACGGTTCCACAATATTTGCTGTCATACCGGACAACAAAGAGACGGGACTAATAAGCCATCTTTATTGATTATAAGAAAACTGCTCTTCCCCGCGCGCGTGGCATTTCATTTGAAATGTCGCGGAGAGCGGTCCCAGCATCGGCGGAGTTGCTGAGCAAATTAATCGGTTCTTCTCAGGGCCACCATTCTATACAAAGGAAGAAACAAGGCGAATATTATGCAAAGTGCAAATTAACCACTTGGTGACGCCATTATGTTGCCGTCCGTAGCAGAAGCACGAGTGCGCCTTGATAAATTTTCGAGATTTTATTATCAATAGATTCGGAAACTTTCTACCAATTCGTTAATTGTTTTAAAACTATTAATTATCAACGAAAAACTATTGAAAATAAATTTTAGTTCTTTCACGTCTGGTAAAAGATTCAGAACTGACCAACTCCGTTCATGCATCCCCTACTGGGACATCAGATTGCTGTAACGCACGCACCTTTTGTCCCACCGCTTCATTTTTCCTGTGCATTTCTTGCGGCCGTCGACGGGTAGTTGTTGCAGAAAATTATTCACAAAGATGACGTATGTAGCAATGTCGTCGGTGACAGCAGAATTGTGGAAATGAAATTTTCTCCTCATTTTAACTCGCTGTCGACAAACCTGTTCTACTAAAAAAATTTAAACAAATTCTATTGAACGCTGCCGTTGCTGATGACAACCGTAAGATGATTTCAAGCAAACGCGCGCGTGAGAGAAGCTTTTTGAATTGACTTGAGACGATGGCTGCGCCAGTAGGGGTCCAAGTAACATCTGTATGGTCGTCGGAGGTGATTGAGAAAAATGTTTGTTCTGAAAACAGTTTAAGATAATTTTTGGTTGAAACTCGCTATTGTATCATGTATACAACCTAATGTTCATATGATATTACGATTCTCATTGCACTAAGAAGTTTTACGTAGTTTACGTCGAGCGGTCGTGTCTTGTACACAACCCTCCTGATTTTTTTATGGTGATTTGCAGGGTCTGATACCAAACGCCCTAATTGTCCAGTGGACCATGGTGCACAGTTTTGCGTAGAATACCTTGCTGGCAATCGGACGATGATAAGCCAAACAGGGAACTGACGCTGTTGGGAGTCGTACCTTCTTGGTCAACTGGCGCTCGGTGGGTTGGGCTAGTGCGCTGCGCTGTGAGTGGCACACGGTTTCGAAATAAAGATTTACCCGAGAATTACATTTCTAGGAAAAAAATAAAAAAAATTTAAAAATGACATTCCACTGCGCACTGCAGTGTATACGTATACGAGAAAGAGAAAAATACTTTAGAGCAAATCTACTTTAGTTCTCGGTATCAAGTCCATCCACCTTTCCCTAATCAGCTACAAGGTGGTAATGTCCCACTTGCGGGATGCCGATGCGATCCTAATAGAAGAAAACGAATTGCCACTCTGGATGAAAGTTTCAATTCAGTCAATGAATCCTTTGAAAGCAAAACTAAGTTCTACTAAAAAGGCTTATTACATTATTTGAAACACCTGCATGCTTCTTCTAGTTCCCTTTATGCTTTGTTGATACGTGGTTGACTCGCGTTGCCAAAATAAACTTCCTTCGCTATGAGTAGCAACTTATTCTTGCTGCTCAAATTGAAGAAATTGAGTATTTCTATTGGATTGGTATTCAGTATACATACATATATAGGAAGATTGTAAATATAGTGGATTTTGTATACACTACACAGAAGGTTTAATTTATAAGTTGCTGTGTCCTATTGTGGATTACAAATCAACAGTCAAATTTAAAACGATCACGTTAGTGTAGGTTGACGATATTCATCTAAAAAAATAGCTCTTTGCCACAAACCAGTACAAGTCTTATAGAAGGAAGGCATACATATTTATCGACATATTTTTTTCAAATGAATACTTTGCTTTTTTTTGGTAGACATTTCAGAGATAATGAAGTAAATGTTTATTAAAAAAAATAACTGTGAAGACTTAAAATACTGGCGGAAAGAGATCACTCCAAGCAGCCACTGTTCCTGCTCGTCCAGTCCGTTTGACATTCCAAAACTGATTGTGGCGAGGTAGCATCGTGGCTACTTGGATGATTGGGATGAGACTCTTTAGGTTAGTGTTTGCATGCAGGTTTGTCATGCTTTATTCACCGTTCGTCACAATGCAATGTTTACTAGTATCTCGGCTAGTACCACACAATAACAATGCCGAATCTGAAATGCAAGCTATTGATCAATGAAAACCTCGAAAACCTTGCTATAAAATAGCTCTATTCTCTATTCTCTATACTCTATTCTCGCTACCGATAAATGAATTCATGGCGATATACTTAGCAAGTCTAATGTGCACTTTTTTGGAACTTCATTTCTCAGCAGTAATATAACAATGTTCTGAAGTAGTTCGAAATAATTCATGGGGGTACATCTATACCATTTTCAATCGCATTCAAGTTTGCACGCTATCACCTCGTATCTAAGGTGCTTCTAATAGGTGAAGCTATTTTTGCTTGTTCTCGCATACTGATAGGTGTCCCTTGAATACATAGAATGTTCAGAACTTTGGGGTTGATCACACTGTATATAGTGACAGACATATCAACTAACCCCTACAGTGTGCCAAGGAGCATGCTTCCGTTGAGAGTTTGCCGAAGAGGCCAAATTACGAAACATGACCGTGCGGTGCAGGGGCAATGAAACTGGGAATCATAATTTCAAAACCATTCAATTGAACTCTACACATGTCGCGTGGTTGTTTGCCAAAGCATGACTTGCTCGGTTGTTTATTTCAACACCGGAAGAGAGACAATATTTCCCGGCCTCAATAGCTTTCACCATTCCCTAGTAGAAACATCATTCCATGGTAAAAATATTGTCTACCGTTTAAATTTCCAACTCCAGTTTTGCAATAAATAAATAACCGTCTCCATGCGTACTGGCTTGTTGGTAGCGATGGCCGACAGAACAAACAGTGGAAAAAATGTTATCCGAACTCGGCAGAACTTAATAATTCAGCGATAGTGCAGCTAACAATTTTTCGAGAAAGTTGACATTTTACAGTGACAATACCAAAAGAATATAATGAATGAATGCCTTTTGGCAGTCAGTTTGGCAATTCAATTGAAATGTTAGGTCTGTGATGGTTGAAAATTTTGAACAGGGAAATGATCTTCCAAAGGGAGTTCACTTTTACAAAACAAACCTATTTTTAATTATTTCCCACTATGCAACGGGTAAAGTAGGAAGGCTCCTTCGTATTTTTAGCTATGAAGCAACTGAAGTTCAGTCACTTCTAGGATGCGGTCCGGATCGGTTCAGATTTAGCTTCGCTCTCGAAAACAATAATGTTGGTACTTCCACGGAAAAAGTAGTTCCAATGCATTGCGGTGCATCCGGATGATGTGATTCAGAAATTGTGTTCAATACCGTGCATAGCCTGCTTTTCAAATCGAGGTCTGACCGAATCGATCGGAAGTGGTTTGGTCGTGTCAATGTCAGACCAAAATGTTGCGTTCAACAAACTGTCAATTTTTTGAAGGAAGTATTTAGGCCACATTGACGAGTTCCTTGACCGTAGTGCTTCGGAAACTGATCGAATAATTCCAAGTTATCGATTACGTAGTTACTAGTGACTGTAAACTGAAGTAACTAAACAATGTTACCTCGTCGGGATAATCTGATCAATAAATCGGCCAAACTAGCGCATCGTAAAAAATCCTCTAGTGAAGATGAATCCAGCGAAGAGGGATCTTCTAGTTCTGGATCAACGGATGGGTCCGACTCGAGTTCGGACTCCAACTCGGAAATGGATACCACCGAAACGTCGTTCTCGTCTAAAAGTGCCACCGAGTGCGTTGGTAGTAGCAAGCAGCAGGGATTACTTAAGGTTAACCATCGATCCTACACGGTGTACTGTGATACGGCGAAGAATTCCAAAAACTTCTGCCATAGCAGCGTTGCTGAACCCTTGGAGGATACGAAGAAAGATCCTAAGTGAGTAACGTATGCTTTCGCTTCTGTGTTCAGTTTTATTGCGTGCAGTTGAAATTGAGTGAAAGTGGTAAAACGTAGATGATAAAAGTAGTCTTCTGTGATACGTCGTTTTGTAAAATTTGATAAATTAATTAATTTATAACGAGGATCAACAAAAAATTTTGGAAAGGAAATTATTATTGTGCTTCGTCAATGCATGTTTTTACCTCAAGACATGTTCTTAGAAATTCATCTAATTCCAATACTCAAGCAGTTGAGGGAATTGCAATATGGATGTGGAGAGTAGCCTAACCCACTTTCTTTATTCAGCAGTGTACAAATATAGGGAATTGGGTCACATCTAATAAATTATATTAGGTTCCATTAGTGAGGCGAAAACCAAAACCTTTTAAACACGTGTTCCTGAACTTTTGTAAAGAAACTTCAGAAATTATGTCATCTTCACCTTCACCTTCATTCTTGTCGCGGATCCATATACGGTGTTTTTGCTGAGGTACTGAGGTACTTTTGTATTACATAATGGAAATACCAGCAAAATTCAAAAAATTAAAGTTTTGGTGTAACTTTCAATGTTTGGTTGGTCAACAATATGGAGCGATGCTACTATAGAGGAGACTGGATAGACTTGATCCCCTTTTCTGATTTCCGATGTATCACAGCCAAAAATAAATAAACATACGCGATTTCCACACAGACTCTCTAAGAAATATAGTATTTAACTTTACTGATGTATGACAGTCCTTAAATTATTGTTGTTATTGATACACAATCGATTTTTTAAAGTGCTGTCAAAAATCTACTTTTAAAATATTCGGGGGAAATAGATCCCTCTCCAAGAACTTGCTTTGATAGAATTAGAAAGGTGCACCCAGATTTTTAAAATATTTTTCCTTCAAAATACGCGCAATTTTCGAATTGCTGTGCGTATACATGAACGAATTTTGTTATTGAATTCGACAGCACATGCAATTTTAAAATTTGGGTAGACTTGATCCCCTTTCTATGATATCTACGCAATCAATATTTTTTCCTGCCAACCCTTCATCAAATCTGTCAAATCTACAAAAAATTAGAAGCCTGAGAACAGATTTATATTTTTTTGAATTTTTTCGTCAAATTTTTGTATGGGTGACGAAATGGGGGATCAAATGTCCCCATATTGAGGCAATAACTTCAAATCCTAATATCCTAAAACTTTGATGGAATGTTGACATTTTCATCAGTAAAAATCATTAAGCTCATTTATGGCTTTGTGCTGTGAAAAAACGAAAGCATTTGTTCATTGTTATGAAAAGTTATTCAAATTTTGCGTGGCCAATAAAAAAATCTTTAGGAAGGTCAAAACATACAAACCGCCCTGCAGAATAAATATGGCTGTCAATCCAAAAATAACTCACCACATAAAGGTCATTTATCTAGAAGATCTATACTAAAAATACGCTAGAACGCAACTACTTTAGCTCTCGATAAAACAGGGGGTGATTAAGTCTCCCCGGGGATTAAGTCTGCCCATCTTCTCCTACTGTCCGCAAAACGTGTACTAGAACACACATTTGGGCAACAAAATAACTTTCCACGGTGTGTTTGTCCGAAGAGGCTTATTTTCAAAAAATCAGTATCTCTAAAACACTCACTACACGAAAGTATAGGTTTTCCTCTTTCACGTAGGTGCATTTTTTAAATGTTCTATCGGGGGTAATTTTTCCATACATTTTTGGAGGGGTTTAATCGGCTATCATTTGAGATCTCCATGGAATTTGCACCAAAAACAGTAAAAAAAATAAAAATTGTTCCAGATCCCCCGATAGAACATTTTAGTTTACCCACTATATGAAAGAAGAGAGCATTTACTTTCACGTGGTGGGTGTTTCAGAGATACTAATTTTTGAAAAATAATGTTTCCCCATAGACACACCGTGTTCCTCAATGTTAAAAAATTATTTTGATCTTTTTAGTGGAATGTCTTCACTTGTCATAAGACGAGTTTGTACAATCTCATTTAATTCCACCACTTAATTGTACCTTGACAGATACGTATTTCGACCTCAACAGTAAGGTCGACTTAGTCGAGTCAAGTACGAGACACTGAAGACGACCTTACTATTGAGGTCGAAATACGTATCTGTCAAGGTACAATTAAGTGGTGGAATTAAATGGGATTTTACAAGCTCGTCTTATGACAAGTGGTTTCCTCAGTGGTAAATATTTGATAAAGCTGCTTCCATCTTCAAAAATACTGCGTTTTATTTTTAATGTTTCACTGGTCAAATCGCTTCCATCTAGGCAGGACGATATGCCCTTACCTACTGGATGAAATGCAAGCACGGCGTACCTAGCAGCAGTTGCTTCCAAACTATAATCGATATGTAATTCAAGCCTGATTAAATGGACTTACGCTGGTTTTTTAATGTCAAGCACATTGGGGCTTGTAACCTTTTTATTATGAGGTAGATAAAATACTAATGAAACGTATTTGTACTGGTATACATTAAGGTGGGCCGTTTTGCCCAGGCATATGTTAAAATCCATTTTTTTCATGAGTTTCCAAAAAAGCTTTATTACGTGTTCTTTGTATTATTTTCAACGCACAGGCAATGCATTTACGGCTTGTTGGACTACCAAATAACACAAAGTTTGTATAATGTGTTGAAAAGTGATAATTTTTTTAAGGGGGAATATTATACCGTTTACCCTACCTATTGGATTTGTACGATATTCAAGTTTAACAGATGACTAGAAAGTTACTTCAACAAAGCCTTTTCGTGGTCTTATCGTAGACATGGTTAATTGAGAATAAGTTACGAAATTGGATGCTAAATTCTTATCTGCTAAATCAGTTACAATACACCGTGACCACATTACGCGATAAATATATGCAGATTTGTTAAAGAGATATGATTGCATAGTATAGGGTGGCTAAAAATAGTGTGGAAAAAATTAACTTCATTTTGTTTGACGCCCTGATGCTATGAACAGTATTTCAGACAAATCGGTCAACGTTTGGGCGGGGCTGAACTGGTTGGAAGTTTATATGGAAAAATGTATGGAGAAACACCGAAAAACAGTAATTTTGAGTTACTATATTAGATCTATGATACTCAATCAGCTCTTGCAAAATATAATACAGAATGTTATGCGGGAAACCACGAGAAAATTAGAGTTTACTGGATGAAGTTATTAGCATTTCTTTAAAGGTAAGAAAATAAATAAATAGAAAAGGTATAAGGGGCCCTCCTTAGCCGTGCGGTAAGACGCGCGGTTACAAAGCAAGACCATGCTGAGGGTGGCTGGGTTTGATTCCCGATAACTGAATGAGTATTATAGTCCTCCATTGTAAGCTGTGCCATCTAGCTCCTCTTTCGGTAATTTCCTGAGCAATTTTCCATATAAACTTCTAATGAGTTTAGCACCGCCCAAACGTTGACCGATTTTGTCCATAGCATCAGAGCGTCAAACGGAATAGCGAGCGGTTCAACAAGAAAAAAATTAAAAGGTGTTTCTTGAGCCGCCTTATTGCATAGTATATATGTACATTAGGGTGGCTCAAAAAACACTTTTTCAAATTTTTTGATGGGCCGCCCTCTTATTCGGTTCTATGTGATGCCCTGATGCTCTGGACAAAATTTCAGCCAAATCGGTCAACCTTTGGGCAGTGCTAAACTCGTTGGAAGTTTATATGGAAAAATGTATGCAGAAACATCCAAAAACAATGATTTGCAGTTGGACGGCCAATTTACGATCAAGAACCATGATACTCATTCAGTTCTTGTAAAATAAAATACAGAATGTTATGCTGAAAACCGCGAGAATATTAGAGTTTATTACGCAAAGATATTAGCATTTTACTGGAGTGTTGTAGGGGTGAATTTATTTCTTTTCAAAGGTAAAAGAAACGAAATTTGCTCAAACCCCACTGCAGAGAAATGCTAATAACTCAGCCGTATAAACTCGAATCTTCTCACGGATTTCTGCATAACATTCGGTATTAAATTCTCCAAGATCTGAATGAGTATCATAGTTCTTCATAGTAAGTTGTGTAGTCCAGCTGCAATTTACTGTTTTTGGATGTTTCTGCATACATTTTTCCATATAAACTTCCAACGAGTTTTGGGCGGTGCCAAACGATGACCGATTTGGCTGAAATTTTGTCCAGAGCATCAGGGCATCAAATAGAACCGAATAAAAGGGCGGCCCATCAAAAAAATTGAACAAAGTTTTTCCCATACTAATTTGAGCCACCCTAATGTACATACATATTCATTCAGGATACAAGTTCAATGGAAAGTAGAAGGGTGCCTATGATGAAGAATCGCGGATGAACATAGATAACAATCTGGTGATACTTTTGATGAGCAGATTAACCGGATATGGTGTTAGTAGTAGCGGAATTTAGAGCAAGTGCATCTTAAGCGATTTGTTCTGTAACTTTAAAAAAAATCCTTGTTGAAACTCGGATATGCTTTTATTACCAATTTACACTTAAATGTTTCCTAACGGTTGGGTCCCAGAAAAAACGTATGCAAAAAAGCTATTTCTGAAGCGTTTTAAAAATGGTTATAAATAACAATGTCTAAGGGCAAGAGTGCCATTCATATGAGACAGACAGTCTCATGTATAAAATTGTTTTCCACTGATTGACAATTCTTGCATGATTTTTGAAAACGTCGTATGTCCAAATGAGAGACTATCTTTTATTACGCTTTTTCAAAAATATCGAAGCTAGTTTTGCATTTATGTATTACAATATACCTATTCACTTCCCAGCAAAAACAAGATCGTATATCATAGCGAATAAGTGTACAAAGTGGAGGCCATATACGTGCACTTTTCATGCAGTCAAATGGATGAATGCGCCTATATCGCCTCCATCGTGTACACTTATTTGCTAGCATATGCGACTTTGTGTTGATTGGGTTCAGCACGCTAGACAAAGCTAGACAATTTCTGTTAAAAAATCCGATGTAGGAGAGATCGGACCTCACGGTGTGACCGAATTATTGTTCGCAACTTGAAAGACTTTCCTTAGCGTCCCACGCACTCCACTTTGATTTTTCACTACCCGATTCAACCACTGACTTGTGAGGAACTTTTTCAAAAATACGTCTTGTTCGCTTTCTATACCGGACTTAAGTGTCTCGAGACCAAGCGCGCTTCTCTCCACCTCTTGCAATCCGAAGTCTCCAAATCCCTCCACATCTCTCCCATCTCCTTAAACCTCATGATGCTCTTTTTTCGAATTCCTCATTCCTCCAAATCTGGTGTTGTTGTAGCGTGATCTGTTCCCTATTTGCTCAATTTTTAACACAACCAGGGGTTCACAATTTGTTTAAATTATAATGAAATATAAATATTCTACATTGGTTCTCAACTACCTTTTTAAATTTATTTTTATTTAGTTTTAGTATTTTAATAGCACGTTTTAACAATATTATTTATTAATTTATTTTACTAATTTTAAGGCCGTTTATTGTTACCGAACCCGTCGGTAACAAGCTAACGTGCCGTTGCATTTAAATAGATTTGAGGGCAAATAATTTCTCGTACAAAATTTTTCCATAGCGGTCTATAACGTCGTACGCCGCCTTGAAATCGATAAACAGTTGGGACAGTTTAGGGTAATTTGTCCGAACGCCATTTGGCCGAATAGTTGAAATTTGTGAGAAGTGAGTAGTGGAGAGTGAGAAGTAAGATGTGATACGCGAGTAGTAGGAGGGAGCAGTAAGAAAAACATAAGCAAAAGGTGAGAAATAAAAGATGATAGTTGGGAGGGGAGAAGCGCGATGTTGAGAAGTAAGAAATGAATTATAGGACAAAAAGAAAAAGGAAGAGGAAAGCAGGGAAAGGAAAAAAAATAAGGAAGAAGGGAAAAGAAAGTATAAGGATGGAGGAGGAAAACCGAAGAAAAAAGGAAGAAGAAAAATATAAGATGAAGGAGAAAGGAAAAAGAAAGAAGAGAGAAAAGAGATAAGGCAGAAGAAATTAGAAGGAGGAATAAAGAATAGGGGAGCATGAAGCTACTATTTGGAAGTTTAGATCTACACTTGTACAATGCATCACAACTGCAAGGCAGATGTTCCGAGGTTTCACGTTCTATATTACAGATACGACAAATATAATTCTGAACTTTTCCAATATTTTTCAAATGATATTTACACGGGCAATGTCCGATTATTGGGCCAGTAAAAGTGCAAAGAGCTTTCTTACTGAGCTCCAAGAGCTTTTTTGCTACTGAAACATTGGGAATTACGGTATCTGTTCCATTATTAATAATATGCTCCCATATCAAACAGGCTATTTAGGCTCAATTTGTGTCGTGTTTTGTTGTTATCCGGCCTGCACACTGCTGAAAAAATTGAAAAATGAGAAATAAAACAATTTGCGCACCAATTCTTTGTTTTCGAATGGTATTGATTTGGGTACATGGTCTGAATTTAAGGAGCAGTACCCCTGTGTTTTAACCTTGTTGAACTTTGAAATAGTCGGTCTAAACTCCTCCTCCTAGCCGACCTGAACGTTTAAATCTCCTCTCACGCGCCTCTGTATATCACTATGGAAGCTGGTCAAAACAGGTCAAAACACGTGTGTTGTCGTAGCTCTAGCAGATGGAATGATTACTTCTACATAAACGAATCACCATTGATCCCTTCTAAACGCATCGACTGCACCACCAAGAAATGAAAATACTCGAGTGGCTAACGAGATAGACTCTCACTCTGCGGATCAGACCTCGATTCCCCATGTTGACACTATTTTTGGGACAGCAGGGACTATGTCTAAGAGCTTTACGACCACTCCCCAAGTGACTGCGAGTAAGGGAGTCTGCCTAGGAGGCGGGGGGAATTCGACAGTGAGCTCGGCTAAGCCACAAATATGCGCAAGCAGACCCTATCAAAGCGACCATGTCCCGCTTCAAGCGCACGAACCTGGCGTGAGTGCCAATTGGCACATCAGAATCAGGATGCCAGTTTATGGGATACTGGCTGCGTGTTACTGGGTTATGTTTTGAATATTGTAGTACTGCGAAGCGAGGGCTGGTAGTCTGAACATTCTTTTATCTTAGTAAGGCCGGAAGGCACCGACCTAAAACGGCGAATGGACTAATGGTCAGGCTGTCTTCCGTCCCATAAAACCGTGGCGGGCCTTGTAGCACGCGGTACAATCCTGTCACATAGTTGTCAAACTGCGTAGGGGGTAGACTCAGATGCTCTTTCCTGACTAGCGCTGATCTGTCTCTGAACACGAAACCCTCGCATGCCCCATGGTATGCATAGATAATCATGGTATCAAAAAGGTGACTACGCCAACAGCCGCAAGGTTTCTTCCACTTTCTTCACCCGAATTGGAGGCGGAAGGGGAAGCGGCTGGCGGAGATCCATACTGCGGAACTCCAAAAGCGGATGGTCATCAACGGTGCAACTTCGAAGCTAAGTAAGGTCACGCAGGTGGCGGACCTGAATGTAGCTGTAGGGTTACAGTGCCGCCCAAGAGGAGAGATGCGGAAACTCGCCCGGAGAGGATTGAGTGGACAGTTGGCCCCAAGGAAAACAGTGCCTCCACCTCCAAAGACGGTAACTGAGGATCGCCGGAAGGAGGACCTACCGTGGACGTAGGTCGTGAATCCCAAAAAGGCTATGTGGAGTAGTCAACAAGCCGCAAGGAGTGCGGCAAATAGAGCGGAGCAGGCCACTGCTAAGAAGGGTAGAGCCCGTGAGAAAAAGGGTGCGCCTTAAAATGGCAGTGGCAAGCGAAAAGACAGATGTGATGCGATTATCTTCAAGACTGATAAAAGCTACGCCGACGTCTTGAAGACTATGAGAACGAAAAGCTCTCTAGTCTAGGAGGAGAAGCTAACTGCATCCGTCGAACGCAAAAAGGGGAGATGATTCTCGTCTTGAAGCGAGATGCTGCTCAGAGTGAGTGTAAAAAGTTGACAGAGGAGATCCTGAGAAATGGGGTTCAAGTTAGAGCACTATGGCCACTTTCGAACATCCAGTGCAAAGGCCTGGATGAGATAACTGAGTCCGGAGACCTGGTAGACGTACTGAGAGTGCAATGCAGTGCAATGTCGAGATCCAGATCCACGATTCGGTTACCCAAAGGCTATGCGGGAATGCAGGTTGCCTTGCAGGTTGAAAGTGGACTGGTCGCCGCACAATGGTCGGATTTGTCAAATTTCGCGACATAAATCGATAACTCGAAAACCATCAGTGTTAGCGTTTTGACGTCTTCAGAAGAAATGATCTACAAGAAAAGATCTATTTTTGGTGTAAGCTGTCATTAGGGTGGCCCTTCGGTGAAATTTTTTGGAAATATTTTTTTTTACTCTTTTGTGTTAGGAGTTCATATAATTCTACAAAGTTGTAGAGAATTTAATTCTAAGCATTTTTGCTTAATAAACATTTATTTTATCTCATATAGGTGATGTTTCATGACAAAATTACTAAATTTAAATAGGGTGGTCCCGAAAAAATAGTTTTTAGCTTTCACTTTCATCAATTCAGAATATTTTTAAAAACTGTCTTAGCATCGCTTCACGGTCTTTGGATGGCGCATCTTTTGGTTACATAAGACGGCTGATAGCTTCATTTTCAAGCATATTATAAGCGTTTTTTCATGAAAAAGTGATATTTTTCTTAGCATTCTACTGCAGCTAGTAGCAAACATTAGCAAAAATTTCAATCCTAATCTGAAAGTATACATGCAGGCCCATCAAATCCATGGTATTTCATTTGTCCATCTTTGTCCACTTTTGTTTGACGATAGTATTATTTTTGTACGAAAAATTAGGGTGAAACACATATATCATCTTTTGGATTTTCACAATGTTTGGTACAATAAAAGACAAGAACACCGTCTTCGACCAGAGGTCGTACAGACTGAATACTTAACACCTAGACAACTGACAGAACACATAATACCCAGTGGGGTGGAAAATTTTTCGATCATGAAAAGTTGCCTTCTTACCGAGGCGGGAATCGAGCCCACGCTCTATAGTTCATGCCTCTAAACGATTGACGGCGCTAACCGCACGCCCAAAAAGCCCACAAAGAATCGTTCTTTATCTAAAATATTTAAATCAACTCGTGTTGAAAAGAAGTCGAAAAAATCTTGTTGACATTTTAACTACTAGAACGATTTTCAAGGTGTTTTCATGAAATAATAATTGTGGCGAAATTCATAGTTGCCCCAAAATTCAAGTTGGTTTTTCATAGCTAATTCGCAAAATAATTTCATTTTCACATTTTCTAAGTGAGGGTCGCCAATGACTACATGTGATTCTATGAACATTGATAATTGGTCCAGTAATTTAAAAATTATGTTTTAAAAAAATATTTTTTTACAAAATGTTGATTTTTTCGACCACCCTGGATCAAAATCGGACAAAATTAAAAAGTGAGTTTATTTATTTTCGAAAAAGAATTAGTCTACCAAATATTGCGAAAATCAGAGATATGGTATATGTGTTTCCCATGGAATAGCTGATTTTTCATACAAAAACTAATATGATTATCAAACAAAAGTGGACAAACATGGACAAATGAAATACCATGGATTTGATGGGCCTGCATGTATACTTTCAGATTAGGATTGAAATTTTTGCTAATATTTGCTACTAGCTGCAGTAGAATGCTCAGAAAAATATCACTTTTTCATGAAAAAACGCTTATAATAGGCTTGAAAATGAAGCTATCAGCCGTCTTATGTAACCAAAAGATGCGCCATCCAAAGACCGTGAAGCGATGCTAAGACAGTTTTTGAAAATATTCTGAATTGATGAAAGTGTACGCTAAAAACTATTTTTTCGGGACCATCCTATCTAAATTTAATAATTTTGTCATAAAACATTACCTATATGAGATAAAATAAATGTTTATTAAGCAAAAATGCTTAGAATTAAATTCTCTACAACTTTGTAGAACTATATGAACTCCTAACTCGAAAGAATAAAAAAATACATTTCCAAAAAAATTTCACCGAGGGGCCACCCTAATGACAACCTATACCAAAAATTGATCTCTTCTTGTAGATCATTTCTTCTGAAGACGTCAAAACTCTAGCACTGATGGTTTTCGAGTTATCGATTTATGTCGTGAAATTTGACGAATCCGACCATTATTGTGCGCCGGTCGGAATACTCGTTGAGTACAAGCCATCCAATTCAAGCCTGTTTAAAACCGGTAGTTGTAGCAGGTGATTTCAATGCGTGGGTAGTGGACTGGGGTTCCCGGTTTACTAACGCTAGGTCATAACCTGCTTTGAGTCTCTAGCGGTATTAAACGTAGTCCTGCTGAACAAACGCCAAGTCCCAACGTTCAGAGGGCAGAAGGTGATTTATGTATCGATGTGACCTTCTACATTGCGGGATGGTCGGCGGAGCCATACTGGAAGGTTCATGAGGGACATACTTCCAGTTACTTTGTCTGAAACTCGGTTATGCATATGCACAACATGTGATAGATTTAGTTCGGAAAAGATATTGGAGGGTAACCGCCCCTTTGGTGGGCTTGATCCCACGACCCCAGTACGCTAGACAGGTGCTTTCCCTACTAAGCTACGAAGGACCTCCGTCGTCCTCCGCAGTTTAGCGGATACTGATGAAACCAAATTCCCAGCCCCGGGTCACCAGCCAAACTCTCGCAATACATTTTCAGAACTAACTCTTTCATATGTATTTTTGTACACATGCCAACCAAAATACATATGAGAGAGTTAGTTCTGAAAATGTATGAGTTTCCGAAACATGAATCATTGAACTGGTCCGCTATACCGTACGTCGACGTGGTAGCGCAAGTGGCACCAGGCCCGGATGGTATTCCAAACCTGGTTATTAAACACGCCATTCTTGCTGATCCAGATATGTTTAGGAACTGCCTCCAATGATGTCTGGATGAAACTTCCCAAACCGTTGGAAACGGCAGAAATTGGTGCTATTGCCGAAGCCCGGCAAACCGCCGGGAGATCCTTCGGCATACAGACCAATTTGCCTACTCGACACAGCTGGGAAGTTGCTAGAGAGGGTGATCCTGAATAGATTGTCGGACTATACGGAGTGTGCTGGTGGCTTATCTAGCAACCAGTATGGTTTCCGTAAAGACCGTTCTATCATCGAAGCAATTCGGTCGGTAACGGATACGGCAAAGGTAGCGCGTGGTTTAAATAGGCGAGGTATTAGGTACTATATTGATTACACTTGATTACACTAACAATGCTTGCTGGGCAGCTATAGCTGACTTCCTGCATCGCTTGAGGGTCCGGATTATCTGTGCAGGATACTGAAAAGTTATTTTCAGAATAGGGTGTTGATATATGACACCTACGTTGGTCAGCAGTCGATAGAAGTGTCAGCGGGTGTTCCACAGGGATCGATCCTCGGACCGGTTCTACACTGCCATTTGAAAATTTGAAATTTTTGAATTTTTGAAATTTGAAACAACCATTTGAAATTTCTGCAAATTTGACTTACCACACATTTACTTAGGTAATTCAATCGCTGGAACATCGCCACGTTGCATGTTCCACGTCTCATTTAACTGTATACGGGTTTAACCTTCTGTCTGTGCTCAAAAAAACTTACGTTGTCTGTGCTCTGGGGTCAAATTGACCCCAAATTGAAATTGCTATAACTTTTTTATTGTTTGGCCGATTTTGGATTTTTGGGGCTGTTTCGAAAGATAATTGGTGGGCGGGTACATCGCGGGGAGGGGTTTTAGTGAACAAGGGTACAAAAACAGTGATTTTTCATGATTATTTTACTTATATCCGAAAATCCTACCCATTTTGAACTGCACCTTATTTTAAAAAGATTATGCAGGAAGGCGTGTGCTTCGGCATGAGGCGTTGATAAGTTTAGAACTTGGTCGCCAGGTGGTGTTATATTTTAATTCATTATTTTAGACTACTCAAGATATTCCGATATATAGAATTTTCCTCAGTGTAAATATTCTTATCGCACAAATTTAAAATTTGTTAAAATGGCGTCTTGAACAAAGGTCTTCCAGTGGGAATGGACTGTCTTGTGACGGAAGTAATAATTGGGAATTTTACAAATAGGCGGCAAATTGGCTGATCTTTGGTTACACATGTGGACCTAAAAGCCTTAATTCCAGGGTTTTCTTCGACGACCTAAAACATATTCTGTAAACACATTCTATTATTTGCAGCATCACTGGAGCAGGGTGAATACAAAGAAAACTTTTGATGAACTCTACCACAACATTCATGTTTGCCAAAAATGCTACAAACCAAAATACATCAGATCTCACATGGAACAATATACTCACTAGCTCACTAGCGCCGCATCTTGGAAAAAGTGCTCATTATATTGAGCACCGCTTTGTAGTCCTGGACATCCTGAACAATGTTGCCGAATACAACTTGGGTGTACGTATGAGGGATCTCAAGCTAAAGTAATATTTCATACATGCAAGAATATTGCAAGTACACTACCGCCGCCTAATTGAAAATTTCCTAATTATTTATTCCGTCACATGACAGTCCATTCCCACCAGACAAACTTTGTTAAAGACGTCATCTTTACAAATTTCAAATTTGTGCGATAAGAATATTTACAATGAGGAAAATTCCATATATCGGAATTACTATAGTAGTCTAAAATAATGAATTCAAATATACCGCCACCTAGCGACCAAGCTCTAAACTAATCAATGCCTCATGTGAAAGCACACGCCTTCCTGCATAACCTTTTTGAAAAGGTGTAGTTCAAAATGGGTAGGATTTTCAGATATAAGTAAAATAAGCATGAAAAATCACTGTTTTTGTACTCTTTTTTATGAAAATCCCTCCCCGCGATGTACCCGCCCACCTATAGTCAATTGGTAACGATTTGAAACGATTTGAAAGATGATTAAATTATCTTTCGAAACAGTCCCGAAAATCCAAAATCGGCCAAACATTAAAAAAGTTATAGCAATTTCAATTTGGGGTCAATTTGACCCCAGAGCACAGACAACGTAAGTTTTTTGAAAAAAGTACACTGTAGCAAATATTTTCAAGATTTTTCAAGATTTTTCAATTTGCATCTAGGAGACAGATCTCGGCGAGTTTTACCAAACTGCCAAAAATTAGGAGAATCGGTTGAAAACTAAAAAAAATGGCAGCCACTCAAAGTGGCCTGGGATCATATTGACCCCAGAGCACAGACAAAAGGTTAAATGTATTAAATTTGCGATGTTTGTTCTTAAATCATTCCACATACACGTGAAAGTGCAATGGTTGTTACGTCAACTATGTAATCATGGGCAGTACAGAATATCATGTACGACGGAGTATTTTAAGCGTCCCGGCCGGTGTACAAATAGAAGGCTTCGTGGATGACGTAATGCTAGAGATGACGGGTGACACTCTCGTTTAAGTCGAACTGAAGGCTTCGTATGCGATTGGCAGAATCGAGGAATGGCTCAACTCGAGAAGGTTATTTCTTGCACATCACAAAACGGTGGTCGTTGTAAGGATAAAAGTAAGGACCTAGAGTAAACTCCGTGAAGTCATTAAAGCATCAGGGTATGATGATCGACGATAAGCTCAATTTCACGAGCTACGTCGATTATGCATGCCAACGGGCATCATTGGCGATAAAATCTTCATTATGAATGATGACCAACAGATCGGCGATGCATAGTCAAGTGCGTAGGTTGATGACGGGTGTAGCATTGTCTATCATTTGCTACGGCACACCAGCATGGGCCGTTACACTAAATGCCAAGTACAACGTGAAGAAACTTATAAGAGTACACCGGCTGATGTATGCACGAGTATAGTACCATATCATATAACGCGGTGTGCGTTGTAGATGGGATAATGTCGATTGACATACTCCTAGAGGACGATGTGGAGTGCTTTAACGAAAAAGACTCGGTGCAAGTGCGATGTGTCAAGAGAGCAGCCTAGTTGCTCAAATGGCAGAGAGCATTTGACACCACAGTCAAATATCGTTGGACACACAGGCTAATTCCGGATGTGTCGAATTGGGTTAGTAGGAAGCATGGTCAGGTCAACTACCACAATTAATTGCATATTATTCGGAAACTCGGCCGTACGAAAACCATTTTTTTGTTAAATATCTTGGCTGTGCATATGCAAATATCAATTTGTCCATTTCGAAACATGTGCTGTGCATATGCGCAGCCAAGATATTAAAAAAAAGACCTATCACAAGTTTTGTCTGAACTTGGCTGCTTTAAAAAGTTCCTGCATAGGTTCGGGTTCGCAGATTCTGCGGAGTGCTCGGAATGTGTAGGTGAGGTAGAATCGACAGAGCATGTGATGTTTGCATGCCCGCGATTCGATGTTGAACGCAATGCCATGCTGCTTGTCGGCATGGACAACCTCGTTGAGAGAATGTGTCAGGAAGATGGAATATGGAATGCGGTAAACACAGCGTCGCAACAGATTATGTCAGAACTACTGGTGGCGTCTTGAGCAAAACCAGCAGCTGCAGGCAGTTGAAACTACTGTGATGCAGTGAACACCATGCAACCCCGACAACAAAAATGTCGCAGGTGGACTGCGGAGCCCTCCGTATGTAGATATAGAGGTCACTGCGGTTCATGCGCGGTGGTTGTTGTCGGAGTGCCTGTCTCCTACTTAAAGTCGATGTGTAATAACGTCGAGTGCGTTAGCATAGGCGAGAGCATTCTCAATAGCAACCCACTCCCCCCCCCCCCTGATGTATTGCTTGCGGACCGGGGGATATGGATTGGCGAAAGGGTTTTGGTTCTAGTGGGTTGGGTGAGCCCATCTCCACATTACCTGAGTTAACTTCTTCAGGTGTTTGCCGATTTCCGTTCACCCTTACTCAAGAAAAAAAAACACACCGACTGCAGCGCCACGACGCCGAATCCAGGATCGTTAGTTGTAGTCCCACGTTCCGAGCCTAAAATCGCTAGTTTTTTTTTCGTCGCTTTGATCTTCATTGATTGCTTCATTCCGTATTTTCTGGTTGATGTTGCGTCAAAGTATCTGAATTTCTTGAGGACAATAGTGTAACAGTAGGATTTGGTATCTGTCTGTAAACGTTTTTCAATTCAAGACCAGAAAATAATTACACCATTGAAATGAATTTTTTGTCACCGAACTTTTCGAAAAGTTTTGAATGTTGAATTATAAACTAAGTATTTTGGAGTCTAGAAGATTGAAATTCAAATGCGAAATGTGGAATTTGGATATTAGGATTCGTCTTCAAAAATAAATCAATAACCGAATAATCACAGTTCTATAGTTGTTTTATTTATAAGCTACATGCATAACAAGCCTTTCCAGGAAGTACCTAGTAGGAGAAGGACCATTCGAACAGCACCCGTTATCCCGTCCGCAACGATTATAACTAGGCCGCGTTTTTTTGATTCAGTTGTAATGCGCCAGAGTACCTAATAAACGTTACAGACGGGAATAGAGGGTGCTGTTCACATGGTCAGATATCATATATTGTTATTCTTGAATATTAAAAAAATGTTTTAAATTTAGGTGTGTGGTTGTGTCGTTTGTGTGCTTCTAATTCTTATTTTCTAACTTAAGCATTGCGAAGAGGTAACTTACGGTTCGTACGAAAAAAAAATGTAATGTGTTTTATGCTCACTTCTCATCCATATCTTTATTTTTGGTCGAACATGTCGGATAAATTGCTCGACAAGCATATCACGACGAAGAAAGCATAAACAGTATTTAAAAACCGTAAGCCACCTAATTGCATAACATATTTCTATGCTTCCTCAGCTCCTAATAATAATATTTCTTCAGTGTCTTACCGCTAAACGATATCTGCTTAACCATCAGGCTGCCAGTAGTTATTTGTGCTCACCCTAACTACACAAAGGATTCCTCCACTATATCGTATGTTTATTATGTTGATATTTCTTTTTGCAGTCATAATAGAAAAACTCGCGCCAGAAACGAGCATGTTGTACATAGAAACAAGAAATCGAAACGAATGTAAGAATTTCACTTTTATAATCATTGTATATAACACATTTTCTTCAATCATTAGATATTCCAATTATAAATTTGATCAATACAACAGCTTTATCCTAAAAGGGGATATCAAACTGAAACGCTGAAACTGAATTTGATCGAATTTACTATTGTAGTTAGTAGCGCCATTCTGTATCTCATGGAAACCTTGCATGCCCCGATCCATCGCACTTTACTCTTGCCCATTCTTCGTCGTTTCAGACCGCCAATCAGTATTTGCATATTAAATAGTCGATATGAAATCATCCCACGGATATGCCGCAGGCTCGGTTATCGACTGGTTGCCGAGAACGAGTTGTGGAATGTTTGCTGGACGGATTCGCTTGTTGGGGTCGACTTCTGTCGGGACATGAGGCGGTTCCAGAAAATCAATCACTTCCCGGGAATGTTCGAAATATGCCGGAAGGATCTGCTGGCGCGGAACCTCAACCGGATGCAGAAGCTGTTTCCTACCGAGTACCAGATCTTCCCGAAGACATGGGTCTTTCCGGCTGAGTTTGTTGCTAAGATTGTCCGTTTGATCATGGGATCACGTGTTACTAATTAGATGTATCAATGTATTAATTACAGTTTGGGTGAAGCCATTGCCTACAGCAGAACGCATCGAAGCAAAACGTACATTTTAAAACCGGACCAGGGATCACAGGGACGGGGGATATTTCTGACGAAAAATCTAAAGGAGATCAATCCACGGGATAGGATGATTTGTCAAGTCTATGTTCATCGGGTAAGATGACACATTAGGGCGTTTTTTTAAACATTTTTTTTTAACCAGAGAATTATACTATTTCAGCCTTTGTTGATCGATGGTTACAAATTCGATCTTAGAGTGTATACACTTGTGACATCGACTGACCCTCTTAGGATATTCGTTTACAAAGAAGGCCTAGCTCGGTTTGCAACGTACAAATACAGGGAACCTTGTATCACAAATACTTCCAATAATTTCATGCATTTAACAAATTACTCGGTAAACAAGTATAGTAGATGCTTCTCCAACGATGATGAGGCCGGCAGTAAACGAAGATTTGCAACGCTGAACCGCATTCTAACGTCGGAGGGGTATGATATTGCAGAATTGTGGAACAACATAGATGATGTGATAGTCAAAACTATTCTAAGTTCCTGGCAAGTACTTAGGCATACATATCAAGCAAGTTTTCCAACGCACGATATAATACAGGCTTGCTTTGAGATTCTTGGTTTCGACATTCTCATTGATCATAGATTGAAACCATATATCCTGGAGGTGAATCACTCTCCTTCGTTTCATACGGACGAAGCGATAGATAAAGAAATTAAAGAAGCCCTTATCCACGACACGTTTGTGATGCTGAACTTAAATGGCGAAGTTAAGAAACGTGTCCTGGAAGAAGACAAACGCAGGATCCAAAATAGGTTGCTGCAAAGACTGCGCGAATACTCCAAGAGCAAAGAGGTCAGCAAAGAAAGCAGTAGCGATAGCAAGAACGGTGACGAAGATGATCCCAATTCTGAAGAACGGTTAGGACCATGGGCAGATCAAATTACCTGGGAAGAAACTCATCTAGGAGGATTCCGACGAATACTGCCAGTTCCAGGGGATCCTGATCGATACGCACACATCTTTCTAGCGCAAACGCAAGCATCGGTGTACAACGAAACGGCAGCGAGCAAGAAACGTGAGGAGTGTGCCAAACAACAAAGGATCGAACTGGAAGAACGCTACAAACACAATCAAGCAATGCTCAACAAGCACAATCCAAAGGGACATCAGCTAGCCGGAAAGGGATTATGCTCTAGCGAGGACGGTGCACTAGTAGTGAAAAAGAAAAAGAAGGTTAAACCGAAAGTGGTCAAAAAGAAGGATAACTACAGCCCGGACATTATCATCGACTTTGAAGAGCGTGAAAGGATGGCTCTGTTAGCACAACGAGACTTCTTCATCAGGACGTGTGGGTTGGTGCAAAACGTGAGTATTTCATTCATTTAGTGGTCGTGCCCTTATTAGGTAAGTAGTTATGGAGGGAGGGGGTGTTTGCCATATTCTTACGTTCCATATAAATAAAAAAATATTTGTGTGGGAAAAATCTTACATGGGGAGAGTGGGGGGTTGAAAAACCCAGAAAAATTGCTTACGTAATTAGTGTACGGCCCCTTATTTAGTTTACATCTAAACATCTGAATCAACAATTTGACACCACAAAACACGGTTAGAGGCCGCATCTCTCCATCCTCGAATGCGCCCCACGCTCGACAAGTCGTTTTGCACCTGGTCTGCCCACCTCGCTCGCCAAAGATGGTCCTAAGCACCCGTCTCTCGAATACTCCGAGTGCTTGCAATTTCTCCTAGAGCATTGTCCATGTTTCATGTCCATAGAGGACAACCGGTCTAATTAGCGTCTTGTAAATGACACATTTGGTGTGGTGGTGAATCTTTTTTGACCGCAGTTTCTTCTGGAGCCCGTAGTAGGCCCGACTTCCACAAATAATGCGCCTTCGTATTTCACGACTAATATTGTTATCAGCCGTTAGCGAGGATCCAAGGTAGACGAATTCTTAGACTACCTCGAAGGTATCCCCGTCTATCGTAACACTGCTTCCCAGGCGGGCCTTGTCGCGCTCGGTTTCGCCCACAAGCATGTACAGTAGACGTTCGATAACTGCAAGTCATTTAACTGCAATGCTTTTTAACTGCAAATCGATTCAATCAAAATTAATTGCCTATTTCCTGGGATTAAACCACCCGACTTGGACGTTAATTTACAATGTTATGAAAACTCATATGTGAATATGTACGTTATGTGGAAGATATTGATTTGGAAAATGTATTGGAGGTAACCAATTTCCCTTCGATGGGACTCGAACCCATGACCCTACAGTACAGAAATTCGATAGTTGCAACAGTTTTGCAGTTATCGGACCGCTAAACTTCAAACTGATGTCAGACTCAATGACAGCTGCATTGCGCTGCACATTTAGATGCACTTTTTTTTGCATCTGACATCGATTGACAACCGTTTGACGTCTAGAATGCGTTGCAGTTATCGAACGGCATTCGTTAACTGAAAAGTAAACATTTTGCAGTTATCGAACGACTACTGTACTTTGTCTTTGACACATCCACCACCAGTCCAACTTTTGTTGCATCACGTTTCAGGCGCGTGTACACTTCTGCCACCTTTGCAAATGTTCATCCGACAATGTCAATGTCATCCGCGAAACAAATAAATTGACAAGATCTGTTGAAAATCGTACCCCGGCTGTTACACCCTAGCTAGCGCTAGGTTGAACAACAGGCACGAAAGTCCATCACCTTGTCTTAGTTCCCGGCGCGATTCGAACAAACTGGAGTGTTCGCCCGAAATCTTCACACAGTTTTGCACACCATCCACCGTTACTGCGATCAGTCTGGTAAGCTTCCCAGGGAAGCTGTTCTCGTCCATAATTTTCCAAATTAACGAACAGATGATGCGTTGGGACCTTGTATTCACGGCATTTTTGAAGGATTTTCCGTACAGTAAAGATCTGGTCCGTTGTCGAGCGGCCGTCAACGAAGCCGGCTTGATAACTTCCCACGAACTAATTCACTAATGGTGACAGACGACGGAAGATGATCTGGAATATCACTTTGTAGGCGGCATTAAGGATGGTGATCGCTCGAAAGTTCTCACACTCCAGCTTGTCGCCTTTCTTGTAGATGGGGCATATAACCCCTTCCTTCCACTCCTCCGGTAGCTGTTCAGTTTCCCAGATTCACAGATCAGTTTGTGCAGGCAAATGGCTAGCTTTTCCGGGCCCATCTTGATGAGCTCAGCTCCGATACCATCCTTACCAGCTGCTTCATTGGTCTTTAGCTGTTGGATGGCATCCTTAACTTCCCTCAAGGTGGGGGCTGGTTGGCTTCCATCGTCCGCTGAACTGACGTAGTCATCTCCTCCGCTGCCTTGACTTTCACTGTCTATGCTCTCAGCGCCATTCAAATGTTCTTCGTAGTACTGCTTCCACCTTTCGATCACCACACGTTCGTCTGTCAAGGTGCTCCCATCCTTATCCCTGCACATTTCGGCTCGCGGCACGAAGCCTTTGCGGGATGCGTTGAGCTTCTGATAGAACTTGCGTGTCATATACCCGACGTTGTTCCCCGCTGCGTCGATAATGGCTGATTTGACTGTATTCCAGCAGTCCTCAAGAGGGGCCCCATTGAGCTCACCCTCTTCCGGCAACGCTGTCTCGAGATGCTGCGCGTATGCATTGGCGACATCAGGTTGCTTTAGTCGCTCTAGGTCGTACCGCGGCGGTCGTCGGTACCGAACATTGTTGATGACGGATAGTTTTGGGCGCAGTTGACCCACCGACAAACTGACGTGCATGTCAATATATGTGTACTGATTTTTTTAACCGCAGTAATCCTTTTCCAACCACTAACTCCATATGTATAATGATTTACACATCGTCTGTATGTATGTATGTAACGTATGTGTGTGCAAGAAAACATATAACAGTTAAAAAACTTCAATCATTTCTGAGTAAATTCACTTACTGACTTTTACAATCCCTTTGTAGTTTACTACGAAAATGGAGCACCCAAATACTTGAATTGATTCGATGACTCACACATTAAGTATTATCTGAAAAGTATGAGGAATTTAATGTGAATTTTCAGTATAATCTGAAACATTTTTATATGACCTTCTTCTTCTTGGCTTAACTAACTGACGTTGATAATGTCGGAGAAGTGCGGTCCATCAATCAGAACGTGATAGATTTGTGATTCTGTCTGCAGTGGTGATCTCCAGGTGTACCGATACGGGAGGCTGTGTTCGAAGTAGGTGCTGCGAATGGCCGTTTTCGTTCTTCAGCCGGTGAGCGCTGAACTTCCCAATAGTCGGTCCAAACTCTGATGATTTTGACGTCGTGGCTTGGGCAGCTGTCGTACTCACGTTCCAGCTGCACGTAGAATGCGTCCTTATCATCATCAGTGCTTCCGGAGTGTGGGCTATGGACGTTGATTATGCTGAAGTTGAAAAACCAGCCTTTGATCCTCAACCTGCACATTCTTTCATTGATCGGCCACCACCCGATCACACGCCTTTGCATATCGTCCATTACTATGAAAGGTGTTCCCAGCTCGTGTATGTTGCCGCAGCTCTAGACGTTCGCACCATTAATCCCTTCCAACGAACCTCCTGCAGCGCTACGATGTCGAATCCACGATCCTTGAGCACATCGGCGAGTATACTTGTGCTCCCGATGAAGTTGAGAGATTTACAGTTCCACGAACCGAGTTTTCAATCGCTAGTCCCTTTTCGTCGCAGTGGTCTTCGCCGATGGATCCGGACCGTACTTTCTTGTTGATTGTTTCTTTGCGTAAGTTTTTTTTAAAGGCTGGCTTGTAGGGCCTGACACCAAACTCCCCTCCCAGGACCATTCCTCTTTATTCCCGATGGACCATGGTGCACAGTTTCACTTAGAGTCCCTCGCTTGCACTCGGACGATGATCAGCCGCCCCTAACGTGGGAACAGACGCTGTTGTGAGCCGATCCTGACATGGAGAACAGAGTAACAGACGCTCAGTGAGATTTGCACCTCCGGAGAGGAACAACGCTGCGATTGAACAGTGTTCTACGCCAGAAGTTGAATCGCTAGTTGAACAAGATATTCACAACATGGTATTTGTTTAACAGCTTTTTTTTAATGTTTAACAGCAATGGTGGATAAACTATTTAAAATGCTATGCGCAACAGAATACTTATTTTATTTTATAAAGACGTAACTTTATGACTGGAGAAAATGAAAAAAAAAGAAGTTTGGATTGAAAATTCACACTTACAGGCCTGGTAGCGATGAATGCTATTCAAAATAGTTACTTAGTGACCAACGATGACTAAAAAAGTGACCAAATAGTGACTTTTAGTTTCAGGAAAAGTGACCAAATAGTGACTTTTGTATAAAGTTTTTAACCAGATAGTGATCTACAAGTTGCATTAGCATTGTTACGGTGTAATTCGTAGACTGAAAATTATGTAGCGATACTCATATTTATCCTTAATCCTTATCTAGAATGCTATCATAAATCAAGAAAAGACGAAAACTTAAAAAAAATAAGAACACGAAGATTACTACTACGCCTATCTTCACGGTAACCAGGAAAAGGATGGAACTTAGCAAGAGGTCATCGCCTTAGCGACAACATTATAAGTACCACGGAGTTAGATATTGGGGAAGGTATTCGTTCGTTAAGCCAGAAGCTTGTAGTTTGACCAAGATAAATCATATTTAGTCACACCACAAAAAAGTATATTATATCAGCCGACACGAAAAAAAAGGAAGTGATTGACAAGTTTATAATTTCAGCAATGATTTTGAAGCAATTACAGCCTTGTGGTAATAATGTTTAATATAATAATATGAGCTCAAAGTTTTCCGTGAAACTGCAAAAAACAATGATCTAGTTGATTCCTGGACAGAGAATTATTTGAACTCACAAAGCTTATAAATCTTTAGTAGTTAAAAAACTTAAATAAATTAAAATAATGAAGAATTTTTTAAAATACGATTTTTCCAGCGATAGGTAGATTTTTCCCGTAGCAGTAGGAGCTTAAAGTGGGTGAAGGAGTTGACAATGCAATACGCGTCTCCATGCACGGCTCATACCAAAATGCTGATCCGCCGATGCGTGTTGCGTTGTTCCTGCTGCCAACTAAAAGGCGGTTTGCCTCATGAGTTTTCCGGCAACGTAACATAGCCCATTTTTTTATAAATATTATTATCAATATAATTGAGATTTTATAAAATTTTAAGATAGAATCGGCTACCTATATTGTTTAACTGTTGTATGAGGTAAAAGTACCCATGAAGAACGGTATTGCTAAGACATCAAAACAGTCTTTGCTTAGGTAGGGTCGGCCAATCCTTTCGATAGTTTTTTATGGATATTTGTATAAACTTCGTGTGACTATGCCTAACCATTCATATAAGTTTTTAAGCATATCGTGACACATGTGACTGTTCTCTATGCTTCCAACATACGTTTACAATATACAAATACTTTTATGTGCATAATATGCTAGAATATGAATTTTCAAAATTTAATTTCTATGAGTCTATGACCTTTTGTGGTTGGTCCGCAACTCGATTTTGCAAAACTTGTTTTTTACTTATGGTAAAAACACTGTCTAGCCTGGCTTGTTCCAGAATTACTTTTGACAACAATCATAAAGAATTTTAAAGTACTCTAAGTCATATTATCGCTCATTATTTTCCCTGACATAGAGAAACCTCGCTCGACATCGGCGTTGTCATGTGATGCAGCTAAAGCTGTGTTCACTATCTTAGTTAAAGGAATAAATTTATGTTTATCTGTAGCAGTTTTTTAATAAAAAAAACTGGATTCTACTCTATTTAATTCTGTACTCTGTACTCTAGGTCAATTATAAAGCATTCGCTGATGTTCATACAAACGTTTGTGGATCAAAGTTTTAATTTCTAGCGATTCAATTGAGGACATTTTTGGCATCACATTTTGGGCAAGGGTGTTAACGATCATTCAGTAATTTGCGTTCGATCATTTAGTAGTTTGTCAATAACACATTCCACATTCCACATATGGTAGACTTCTAGTGCGAAGGTTTTTCTACAACTCTGCCTAATGGTTCGTTGTTTTAATTCCACTAGTAACGGAGTTAAAGCTATAGTCTCAGTAACTTAGGTTAAATGATAACAAAATTCCAATCATTTAGTTTGAGTTACTGCAACTAGCGGTCTAACTCCGTTATTAGTTGAATTTTAATAACGAACCGTCAGGCAAAGTTGTAGAAAAACCTTCGCGCTAGAAGTCCACCATACAGCATGTTTTGAAATTCAGCTTCTGGAATGTGTTATTGACAAACTACTAAATGATCGAACGCAAATTACTGAATGATCGTTAACATCCTTGATTTTGGGTGTACATTTATACAATGCTACCAGATTTACATTTGATTCGGTTGATAATAAAAGTAGGTACAAATGATTTTTATTTTGATCTATTTCCAAAAATAGTGACGTTAGTAACCATTTTCCGAAAAATAGTGGCTTTAGTGACTTTTGGATGCAAATAGTGACTTTTTAGTGACTAGCCTAAAAATAGTGACCAAGTCACTAAAAACTGACTCGCTACCAGGCCTGCACTTACTCAAATTGCCCCAACATGGTGCTCATATTACCCCCATCAGCACTTGAGCAAGTTGAAAATAGCGTGTTTCTAAAATAGTTTCAAATGAACTAAGTTTAATTATTGTTCAGAAGTAATAAATTGGACATGAATGGTAATATTCAACACATTAGTTTTAATAAATCAACGATGAAAAATTTGTTTTTGTAAGACTTGTGGTAAGTAATTTCCTTAGGGTGGGTGGCCAAATTGCCCCCTTTCCCCTATGTGGTACAGTTCGTTCTGTTCCACTTTAGTCGTCCGCTGCATAAAAACAACAAAATGATTTCGCAAGTTGTAGGTATTCCTGGAATTTATCAAGAATTTGTCGCAGGGTAAACGTCTGGTTCATTGCTCATGATCATTTATGACAATTGGTTCAGTTATCGCCAACGATCACGCCAGAACATTATTTACTTATTATAGTATTTATAAATTATTTTATCATCCAATACGAAATATGATGTCTTGAAGAACTCTATATAGCGTGTAGTCTGAATATAGAATTATATGCCAATGTGCGTACATATAATTTTTTAATTTCTTTTAGATCTATCTTAACTTCAATCGGAACAAACTGCTAACTCTATCCGATCAACGTAAGTACAAAGAAGTGTTCTCTAAGCTGGTGGCAAATGACCTACTTCAACAAGACCTCAGCAGCCAACAATCGACGCAGTCCGGAGCCACCACCTGTCTTCCGGTGCTTACAAACCACTACGGTAGCGGAACTGCACATACGACAAGCCAAAAACTACACCTCAAAAGTTTAGTGACGATCAGCGACACAACGTCTTGGATGCAGTGCAGCGAAGTAGCCCAACCCAGCAGACCGCCTCTGCCTTACCTCCTGGCATCGCAACCGACCAACTACCGAAGCACCAAGTCCACCATAGCACGGCAGGTCACCAATGTGGTCAAGCGGCACAACATGGACACTAGGCAGCTGTACTCGGCCTCCGACAAAGTTATCTAGTATTGAGTTTGGGCGGATAATTCAGTACTGGTTATCTGCTCAATCAAGCGGTTACTCCAAATCAGTTGTGCCTTCTTGCAGCCATTAATGGCCGTTCAGTGCAAATAACGTGTTCTTCGGTTGAGCAATGATGTAACGATTACGTTTCAGAGATGTTTATTCAAAATCTGCCCAAGTTTAAATTCATCAGTAATAAATACTATTGTACACTTTTGAACAATTACTTGTTTAGTTTTTGAAAGAAACTATTTCCTACTCTGGGTTTGAATTCTTCAGGTAGTCAAGACTCCAAGTTGATTGATCATAATCGATTTCGCGACAGCATTGTTACGGCACAGAGAACAGACATGGAGGCATGGTTTTTGATTTTCATATAAGGCCGATACAAATATTAAATTTATCTTATGTCACCCCCCCCCCCCTTCAATTTTCCAAAAATATCGAGAGGGCGAAAAAAAAATTTTCTAGGCGATTTTTTTTAAAATTTTGAACATGTGCATCACTGTTTTTATCTAGATACGAAATATGCCATTAATAGACATACACCCAGGTTTTTTTTTACACGGTTTGGTTTTGGTCATTTAAGACCTTCAGCGTCATTGAAGCAATGAGTTAACCCCATGAAAAAATTCACAAAAAATCAAAGAAAATTCAGGGGGTATTTAAAAAACTGAGTAAGTTTAGGTTAACCGGGAAATTAATGAATTCCAACCGCGTAAAAAAAAACCTGGGTGTACATTCGTCACCAAGAGTATTTCAAATGAACATAACAGCATATATATCTATCGGCATAAATATTCTATATCCTATCAGGTCACGCATATTAAGGGGGCTCTTGCTTACAGGTTCCCGCTAAGCTCCCTTGCAATATGTGGCCTACCCATCTCCACCAATATTCTCGAACATCTACATATTTATTGTTATCGGCATTTGATGGCTTTTATGTTGCTCGGCACACGAAGTTCAGCTGAATGGTCGTCCGAATTGTAAATTTTAAACATCATCTGCGTTATCCTTGCCTATATACTCAACACGTTTCAAGATCGAGTGGTACACTCGAACTTTGATGTGTGGATCAATCCGATTGAGTTTTCAAATATTTCGATAACTCGCAAAGTTATCCCCAGCTCGTGGTTCCACGTCGATCCCAATTTTCCGTCGGGTTATATCTGTACCTAATACATTCTTTTCGCAGAGTGAGCAGCTCACCCAAGTTTTTCTAGCTGATTTCGATAAAAGCATTCTTCACTGCCCACTTATCTTCTACGCTGCCACCTTCCAGAACATCCACTACCCGAATTCTAAGATTTTCAACGAATGATTTCTTCACAGCTGAGCGATTCCAAGCAACAGCATCAAAATTTAAGAAAATTTTTAATTCATGATTTTCTATTGAGTTGAAACTTTGCACAGTTTTTCAATTTCATCTAAATCGTCATTTTTCGATATCAAATCTTCATATTGAGTCACGACTAACTTTTCAAAAGGGTGTATGTGAAAATGGTTCAAAAATATTTAAAAAGCTGCACAGCAAAAACGGAATGTTCGATTGTTATGATTTTTTCAGCAAAGTTAGACAACTAAATGGTGATTCTTAAGAAAATGTGCACAGTAAAAAAAATTTTTTTGCCTTTAAAAATATCATTTTTGTCACAAAACTCAAATATCTCAAAACCCTATCTTTTTTCGAACGTAATTTTTTAGGAAAACGGTCCATTATATTAGTTATCTACCATAAAAATTTGGTGATCGTAAACTAATAAACAAAAAGTTATGACATTTCAAACATTTCACAATTTTCACATATAGTAAACAAAAAAAATTTCCGTGTATTTTTTTTTCAAGAAGCGCAGTTTGATGCTGATTTTATTGTTAGGGGCCTTGCGTGAGTTAAACAAGTTGTTTGTATGATATTCCATATTTATGTATTCATCGATATTATGTATATTATATGTATAAATATTATATGTATAAATAAATAAAATGAATTAATATTATCCTAAGTATTAAATTAAATGTGCCAGTTACACAATGTTGTTATAGAAACTCTAAGAGTTTTGGGTTTGAATTTTGGTATGGGTTATGATATCATGAAAACAGTTTATTAATACTTATTTTTATTTATTTTTATTCAAATTTTTTAAATATCGAACACTTTTGAATTATTATCAGCACAGTTTGAATATAGTTTTGCTTTAATTTTATTTTCCGACAATGGAATGAAACAGTGAAATTTTTGGGTTCCTTGGATCGTTTTCGCGTTATTAAATTGCTCGCTGAGCTCTGAAGCCTTTATTTCGTACTCTTCAGTAGTAGTAAAACAAAATGATAATTTGGTTAAATCTTTTCTTTTCTACGATTTGCCCAATCAAAAAGTTCTTTCGCAGTTTTAATTGGATGCTCACGTTCTTTGGCTAAACTTGCTCTTGTGGCCATGCGCTTTATTGTTCCTCCAATAGCATCACAAGGACCTTTGTCATGTGATGTAGCAAAAAAATGCCATTCTGCATCAATTCCGTACATTGATTTAAATTGACATAGGCTCGAAAAATTCTTACGATTTTTGTACTGCGACGCTGCTCCATCAGACATGAAATATATCTTTTTGACTTCTTTATGCTTATCAACGCGTAAAAAGTTAATCATTTTTTCAATGAACAAGTTTACGGATACTGAATCGTTCGATGTTGACCTTTTGGATACACTCATCTTCCGATTGATTTGTTGAAACAGATTTCGCTGATGGTACGGTGGCAAGGCTCTCAGCACTTAATACTTCTGGTAATTCCTCAGTTGTTGTCGATACATCTGGCAATTCCTCAGTTGCTGTCGTTTTCGAACTTCCTGCGCTCTGCTCAACCCATGATATACAGATTGCTCTTTTGTCAACGTTTAGACGGCAGGACGTGCAAATGCGTAAATTTGTATTCAATGTGGACATTGGAGCATAACCAGTCGCTTTCAGTTTATCTATGGTGCTTTCGGTGAGATTTCGTAACTCTTTTGAACACTTTTTTCCCTCAAACGGCCTACAACAGTTGAGAAAGCGGCTACTCATGTTGTTCGTAATATTTCAATAAACAAAATCACTTTTAAGTTTTTACTGACTAGTTTGGTGTCATTTGCTTGACTGAAGAAAAAAATTACTATAAGATCTTTAACAACCTTAGTAGTAGTAATTTTTTTGCTTTTTCGTGAGCATTGTCATGGTATGTACCTATCATGCATTTGTTGTTGTTGAAGATACCCGTTTCCTCCCGATCATAAAGTCTATTCTCTAAGAGGTACATTTTTTGCAGGTAAACTATAGACGTACACGTGTATATAAATCTTTGATTTTGCAGCTTTTGTCTTAAAAATAACATTTCTGATATGTTTCTATCAACGTTATTATCAACAGGTTTCAACACTATTAAAAGAATTTTTCGCCAGTCACGTGCAATGAAAATTATGACACTATCAATACTTTTGATCACAACACTGGATCGTGTCTAAGTTTCTTATAGATGCTATGAATAATTAAATCAAAATATCATGAAACCAACTTGTTTAAATCACGTCCCTTAACAATAAAATCTGCATCAAACTGCAATTCTCGAAATAACTTACACAGAAAAAAAGTTTTTTTACTAAATTTGAGAATGGTGAGATGTTTGAAAGGTCATAACGTTTTTGTTTATTAGTTTACCATCACCAAATTTTTATGGTAGATAGCTAATATAATGGACCGTTTTCCATAAAAAAAATTACGTTCGAAAAGATAGGGTTTTGAGATATTTGAGTTTTTGTGACAAAAATGATATTTTTAAAGGCAAAAATTTTTTTTTTACTGTGCACATTTTCTTAAGAATCACCATTTAGTTGTCTAACTTTGCTGAAAAAATCATAACAATCGAACATTCCGTTTTTGCTGTGCAGCTTTTTAAATATTTTTGAACCATTTTCACATACACCCTTTTGAAAAGTTAGTCGTGACTCAATATGAAGATTTGATATCGAAAAATGACGATTTAGATGAAATTGAAAAACTGTGCAGAGTTTCAAATATTTTCGAAATGGTCGCTCAGGATCGACTGACATGCCCCCGTGGAATGCCTCAGCTCTGGATCTTTTGGACGATCTATTTTGATTTGTCACCCGAGCTTCTCCAGACATCGCTGAATCCGAGCAATGCGTTGTCGCCAATTAGAAGATGATAATCAAAAGCGATGTCAGCGCTGCGTTTATTACGGACTCAAGAAGGCATCGTGTCCGTTTTCAGCTGATCCATTTCCAGTCCTGCCAACTAAAACCGGGTCTGGGAAGTAAGTCAAATGCTGCTGCCTGCAGACATGATAAGCGGGCGCAGGAGGACTCCCCGGCCGATGATGGTACGAAACCCGCAGCAACCGGCGATATTCATTTCCTCTCCGATATTTCACAACGCCTGAATGGAGCAAGGACAAATCCGTGGATGATAGATAAAGACGCGGCTTGTTGGTCATTCATCGATCCAGCTGATCAGCTGAAACGTTGGCTAGACAACTTACAACAACTTCTTCAAGTTTTGACAACCTCTCCTAATTCAGATATAGAGAAAGGTTGACAATTCTCCGATGGCAGCAGGCAGGATTCCGCCTCAGAAGATCATGTGAGAACTATTCTGTCACGCTTTGCATCATACTGGAGCAGGTCATTTAATTTCAAGAGTCCCTCTATTTGGTACTGATTGACCACGGAGTCGTGAGTGAGTACAAGTGTGCATGTATTATATCTCAGTTGCTATTTCCCATCGTAGTCGCTCAAATCATGGACCTCTCTGGCAGTCTACCTCCATAGAGCAATCGAACGAGATGATGATACTGCTCTACTAACGCCACAGCGCTCTACCAACTAGAGTAAACTGAATGACTTGGTCGTATGCTCCCACTCAACTAACTCCAACTCCACGATAGCCGGGCAAACAGTGGAGAAGCCAGCCAACGGCGGACCAAGATCAATATAGAACATGGAGATCCAATCTGTCCAGGCAATGCACCAAACATCGAATACTCAACTCTAACCTGAAATCTGTGATGTTATACACCAGTGAGACTTGGTGCGTATTGACAGGTGCTGAGAAAGAAACCAATCCTAAGTGCCGTATAGCCTATGAATTGTGTAACTTTGATTAGCTTTCTGAGTAAGTTCAACGTCCATTGCATTCTCTATACGAGTTTATAGAAGGCCGTATCTATGTCGCTAACAAGTAGCATGATGCAGCATGGCATTTCAATAATTTTAGGAACGTGAGCATGATATGACGAGCTGTTATGGTGTGCTTCCCCGATTCTACTTCAAACTTCACCTATCTATTCCGTATAGTCCGGGAAGTCTGCAATTCCGAACCTTCATAAAACATTCAGACAACACATATCTGATTTCAAAAGTACACCTGACCATTGCCCCAGTACAACCAATTTGAGCTTCATACTTAACTTAAACAAGATCTTATAATTCTAGCCGTACTTTAAAAATGTTGGTGTTATGGATTCAACAGTTTAGAGTCCATCAGCAAAAACTTTCCCAAAGAGAAAAACTAAAATTTCTACGGAAATAAGCTCCAGTATTTTTTAAATTATAGAAAGTTTGTGCTAAGTTTATTACTGCATAAATATACACCCTGTTCTTTTTTACACGGTTGGGTTTTTGTCGATTATGAACTTGAGCGTCAATGAGACTATGCATTCACCCCACGAAAAAAATCACGAAAAATCAAAGAAAATTCAGGTGGTATTTCGGAAGCTGTGAAAGTTCAGGTTAACCGAGAAATTAATAAATACCAACCGTGTAGAAAAAATATTGGGTGTATTACAAATACTCATATTCTTTGATTTCTCAAAACATTTTTTGCTATCATTTTCCATTAAAATTCCAAATTTTTCATGCAATTATTCCCATTTCAGACTTTTTTTCGTTTCCTTGTTATTTTTTTTATTCCCCCCCTCCCCCTCGTGTTTTCCAAATGCAGTCGGACATAAAATAAATTTAATATTTGTATCGGCCTAATTACATTATTTGATGTAAAACAATGTCAATTACAACTTCTCACTAGTCTTCCGCTGCCGCCGTCAGAAATGAATTACGCCGCCGAAAAATTTTCACCAGGGCGCAGTAGGTTAATTGGCATCCTAATTTTTTTAATATAATATTTTTAGTTTTAAGTTTGTACTGTTCGAAATAGAAGTCAAAACCCTTTTAGTAATTTACACATACATGTATAAGAATAAATTGTAGACTTACGAAGCGAATCCGAAGATAGGGAATATGTTGCTAATAAATCGAGAACTAGCTCTCTTTGGTCTTGGTCTTGGACTTTGTAACTGATCAGACGTATATCAAAGTAACTTAAAATCCGAAAACCAATATTTAAAATATATCCTAAATTATTAAAAAGTTCAGTCCCAACTCTATTTTAATTTGCTAGTCATTATCCTGAAATATGGGCTTCTTGGCCGTGCTGTGTAAATATCCGGTCCGTTGCCTAATGCCAGGTGTTAAGAGCAACTTCACCAGTGATACAAATCGTCGGTTTAGACCAAAGTAAAAAAATTGAGTTCGCACCAGTGTTCCATATTTTGCTCTATACCAGTTTTATGGTTTATGATTTTGGAACTGGACTAATTTTGAACCTGTTCTCGTCCTTAATATTACATAGCTCTATGTGGTCTATACTGTCGTATGCCGCCTTGAAATTAATGAAGATATCTCGCTTAACTTTTCAAAAGGACCTAAGCAACATTTTTTTCATGATTTAATTTGAATACTGCAATCAATAGCTTTCATGTTTTTCTGTTGATTGTGCTATTCAAAATAATTCATGAAAAAAATGTTACTTAGGTCCTTTTGAAAAGTTAAGCGAGATATCGTGCGTTGGGACCTGATATTCACGGCATTTTTAAAGGATTTGCCGTACAGTAAAGATCTGGTCCGTTGTCGAGCGGCCGTCAACGATGCTGGCTTGATAACTTCCCACGAACTCAATCACTAATGCTGACATACGACGGGAGATGTTCTGGGAAATCACTTTGTAGGCGGCATTAAGGATGGTGATCGCCAAAAAAATCTCACACTCCAGCTTGTCGCCTTTCTTGTAGATGGGGCATATAACCCCTTCCTTCCACTCCTACGGTAGCTGTTCAATTTCCCAGATTCTGACTATCAGTTTGTGCCGGCAAGTGGAAAGCTTTTGCCCATCTTGATGAGCTCAGCTCCGATACCATCCTTACCAGCTGCTTTATTGGTCTTTAGCTGTTGGATGGCATCCTTAACTTCCCTCAAGGTGGGCGCTGGTTGGCTTCCATCGTCCGCTGAACTACTCCATACTCTGTACTATGGATTTAATTTAATGAAACAACGAATTAAAATGTGTGCTTGTAAGATCTGTAGCTAGTTATTTCCTTAGGTTGGTCAAACTACCCCTTTACCCCAAGTAAGCATACGGAAGCGTTAGAACTTTTCTCAATATTAAAAAAGACTAATCATTAGATTGATTAAAATTTATTGGTTATATTAAAAATAACAAATAATGATTACTAAATATCTATATGTACAGGGCAATTAAACACATTAATATTATAAAAATTAACTAAAATCCATTCTCTTACAACGTGGCATTCATCATGTGGACATCCTTTTCTCACTCTCGGATTCCTCTCATTTTCCTGCGCATTGTTGCACCTCTTTTAATAGCTGTTTCGTTTCGTTCATCACATGAATCGATTATATTTTGTTCCAAGCAGTGCGCGGAAGTTCGATTTGGGCTGACCGCTAGATTCTCAATACACTTTCCTTTTATCACTCACAAAGTTTAACATCGTGCTTTCGACCTTGAACGCCACTGGGTTTCAATTTGCACAGCTTTCGAGATGCATCAAAATAGTTGGCGAGCTACTGCGAACACAAGAAAAATGAAACCTAAATTACAACACTAACTAAATCGAAGGACAATGAGGAGAAAAGTAACGCGGAAGGCAATAAGCGTGTCGCTTGTTAATTGAATAATCTCTTTTCATGGTTGTAACGCTATATACTTGTGTGATTTGTGTTGCTTCTTTACATTACTTTACAAGATACTAGGTAAATTATTCGACTCAATTTTTGAACTCAAGTCTTCTAATCGTTGTGGTGGGCGCCAGATTAAGGGGCTTGTTGTGAGTGCATTTTCTTGTATTTTGAGGAGACGAAACATCATCCTGACTATGTAACATGCTTTGAAACTATTTGTGTAGGAATCGCAAAAATAAAACATGCGAATTAGAATGGCTGTTTGGAGGAGAATTAGTTGTTGCATGACCTTTCATTGAAGGAGCCCCAGCAATAAACAAAAATTCACCTGACATGATTCGGTTCAACTTTTGCTCATCAGGAAAAGCGTGTCAATAATTTAAATATTCACTTACTTATCAGTTATTTTTTATGCTTTTCTTTTTTATATAATAATTAAACCATATTTTATGTGTATATATTTGAGAAGGCCATTTTTGATTTCATTTTCTTAACGCGATAAAACTTAAACTTTATGTTTTCCTTGTTTACACTCTTTCGCTCGCTATTTTGCACCTTTCGTACATTCATAGAAAACATTTGCTCGCTTCAATTTAAATACACATTGTTTTTCTTTTCATCTGATTTTGTATGTATAGTTTGTGTGCACATGAAAGAAAAATAAGAAAAACTATGGCGCTGTGCTTCACATTTCATATATTTGCTTTTTTCACTTTTTTCTTGCATCTTTTTACTAACTACTGCATTTGCTTCCATTTTCATTTTTTGCATCTAAGAACACTATAATGTCGCTGTCTTCATTTATATTTTCGCTCTTAGTTGGTTTTCTTTCTTATTAAGATTTTAGCTATTTCTCAAGATTTTGTCAAAATATGGTCATAAATGAAGCAAAGAATAATCACATTCGTTCACAATTTTTAATCGCATTCATACTTTTTTTACACTTTATTTTTTTTTCGTATTTACACACACATGCATCCGGTTAAGACCAACTCTCAATGACCAACACTAATAATAATTCATACGAAACAATGATTTGCCTTGGTAGCTGCCCTTAATTTTAAGTTTGGCTGCTACTGCGGGTTTGCTGTCGTTGTCACCTCATCGTCATTGCCATTTGACCCAAGTTACCCATGGTCGACTATGGTTTAAATTTGACCAACGGTATGTTCTTGGATAGCAGACACTTATCGCAGCACCATTCGGCGTACACCTCCGCGTGGATTAAGCTGAATGCTGTTTCCGACAAACCACTGCACGCCCTGTAAAAATAAGCAAATGATTTTTAAATAAACGGATGATCAAATTATTATTATTGTTGTCTTATTATAGACCAAAGACCAATCAAGGTTATTTGTTTTCAGTTGAAAATATTTTTAAAGCTATTCCACTGAGGAGTTCTTCATATAAAAGTGGTGGTTTACACCGTGTACAATATTTCCTCATACAAATTCAAACTTTGAGAAGATAGAGGAAGCCTACATCAGACTGAAAAGCGAAGCTAAACGGATTGGACTAGTCGACTACGAAGTACATGATAAGAAGAAGCTCAAGAGAGGACAATGTAAGCCACCCACCATGAGTTTGTATCGGTGGTGACGAAATCGAGGTGATTGAAGAATTCATAGTGACCTCCGATAACGATATCAGACGAGAAATTCGGAAACGCATCATGGCATCGTGGAGGATCAACGCGCACTTGGAGTTTTCGAGAGGAAAGTGTTGCGTACCATATATGGCGGGTTGCAGATGGAAGACGGTACATGGAGGAGGAGAATTACGAGTTGCAACAGCTGTTGGGAGAACCTCCGGAAGTTCCTCCAGCAATTCCTACAGTAGTTCCTCCGGAAGCTCCTCCAGGAATTCCTCCGGAAGTTCCTCCTGGAGTTTCTTCGGAAGTCCTTCCAGGAATTCCTCCAAAAACTCCTCCAAGAACATTTGATAAATTACTTCGCAAACTCTACAGACATTACCACGAGAACTCATATTTCTTCTGATTTCCTTCCGAAATTCATATGGAATTCTACTACACTCACCTCCCGGGCATTTTTCCGAATAATTGTCCAGGAATTCTTGAAGAACTTCTTACGGAATTTAAATGGCAAAATCTAGATCTAGAACATCTTCCGCGCATTCTTCCAGAAATTCCTACTCCAAAATTCCTCCAAGGATTCTCCTGGAAAGTCGTTCACAAATAAATTATTCTGAAAATTATTTCTCCGGATATTTGTCTCTAAGAATTCTTCCATTTTTTTTCCAAGAACTTCTTCACAAATTCTTCCAAGAATCTTCCCCTCAATTCCCGAGGAAACTTCTGAAGAATTCGCCCAGAAAATCCTACGGAATTTTTCCGGAAGTTTTCTGAAAAACTCTTCCGACATATCTTAAGGAAATTACTTCGGAAATTCTCCTGCTTTTTTCTTCAGAGTCTTCCTTAGAAATTCTCCAAGAAGTCTTACAAAAATACCTACAAAAATATCCGTAAAACATCTTTCAAGGATTCTTCCACAAATATCTCCATATGTTTCTCAAGAAAAGTCCTCAAGGAACTGCTTCGGGAAATTCCTCCTTCATGAACAATTCACGACGGAATGTTTGTGAAAATATCAGAAGCAGTTCATAAAAGATTTTGATGATCAATGCATGAAGTATTTCTTGAAGAAATTCGCAAAGGAATTCCTGGTTTGAAACTCAGAAGAATTTTTTATATAAATTCTTGAATGAATTTCGTATGGATTTCCCGATGGAGAGAAGGAGAAATTTTGAAGGAATTCCTAAAAGAGTTTCTGTAGAAATTCTGTAGAATCTTTTTCAATTAAATTTTGAAATATTTTCAGACGGAAATAATTTAGTACGTACTGCCGAAGAAGTTCCAGGAGCAATTCTTTGAATTCATGAAGAACAATTCCCTTATTTTCTGAATAATTAAATGTCAGATGCATTGTTTGAACAAATGTCAGGTGTTTGAATAAATATTGTTTTGTTTGACCGAGCATACGTTGTACAACAAGTAATTCCGTAACAAACAATTCCGCCAGAATAATTTACTTTTTTTAGCTAAAATAGCCTGAAGACCCTCCACAGACTGCATGGCTGGCGACGTGCAGTCATGGATCGAACTTAATGGAGAATACACCCAGGTTTTTTTTTACACGGTTGGAATTCATTAATTTCTCGGTTAACCTGAACTTTCACAGCTTTTTAAATACCCCCTGAATTTTCTTTGATTTTTTGTGAATTTTTTCATGGGGTTAACTCATTGTTTAATTGACGCTGAAGGTCTT